>NC_052056.1:30880089-31198839 GCF_903992535.2 Arvicola amphibius | reverse complement strand
ATTGTTTTTCACCCATGAAAGCTAGAAATTACTGATACACTCATAGATCTGTGTCTTGTCTCATCATCATCAAAGAGGTTTCCTCTGACAGCAGATGGGGAGTGGGTGCAGAGACTTAGAACTACAAATTATGTAGGGAAAGTCTAAATCAGGTCCCTACCCTCGAAGATCCGGGAAGAGGAGGAGTAAAGACTGTAAGAGTGGGGGGATAGACAGCACCAGGAGAACAGAGACTAAAGCAGCAAGCTTGGGGCCTGCAAGGATCTGTACCACGTTCACTACATATATGTTATGGTTGTTGGCTTAAGTGTTTTTTGTGGGACTCCTAACAGTAGAAGCAGGTGTATATTTGACTATTTTTGCCTGCTCTTGAGACTTTTCCTCCTATTGGGTTGTTATGTCCAGCCTCAATATGTGGGCTTTCACCTTATTTTATTGTATCTTGTTTTGTCCTGTTTGGCTGTTGTCTTTTGGAGGCCTGCTCTTTTCTAAAGGGAAATAAAGGGGAAGTGTATCTGAGCGAGAAAGGAAGTGGGGAGGGGGCTAGGAGGAGTGTAGCAAGGGGAAACTGTGGTTGGGATGTACTGTATAAGAGAAGAATCTATTTTCAATAAAGGAAAAAAAAAGCAGGGAGGGAGGGAGGGAGGGGAGGGAGGAAGGAGTGTTTATTAATATACAGGAGAAGAGAAAAAGACTAGCTAGCTACTCATAACTAGCTACCTGAAATTTGCAAGTCTCCAAACTTCTCAATCCTCAGTTTCCTTATCTACAAGAATGAATATTTGAGAGGTATACTTTAATTCAAATATATGTGTATACAGACACACACACACAGAGAGAGAGAAAGAAAGAAAACTTTTATTTCTGTATTACATATAGTTTACAAAGGAAGTAAACCCCAGTAAAGAGAGACATATTGTGGTTAGTGATTTAAAATATGTTCCTACATGGCTCTTCATTTCTAAAACATTAAAAAATCCTCAGATTAATAAAAACAGAATTCATTTTCATTCTCTGAAAAGATCCCCTCAATAGCCATAGTTCAACTGTCCAGCCTGGAGATGGCCTGTCTTCCTACATAATTATATTAGTAGAGAATTTTGTAAAGAGGGGCATATATAAATTACATTAGCTTATATTTATATACAGCATATATATGCATATAATTACATGAATATAAAACACTCTTAAAACACATAGTTCAGACATATATATATGTTTTTTCAGCTGAATAAAAGTTACCCATACATGATATAAACTATGAAAGAGAAGTCTTCAAACAGAAACTAAACATTTTATAATGACTTTTGTGAATATTCTGACTTCTTGTATAGTTACCTTTATGTGCTGCTTCACTTAAGTTATTCCTTGCATTTTTTTCAAAAGTCAGTAAGTGTTAACTCAACCAGAAGATTTCCCATAGCATCTAAGGCCAGGTAAAGCCTTTGCTATGCCCCCTCATTATACACTGCAATTATCTCAAAATTGCAATTACATAAAGGTATAACTGGTGATTTAGTATCTCTAAACTCTGCAAGAATTTTAAGAATAAGACTTATTCATTTTCTACTTTGACCTAAAAACAAAACACAGAGCTTTACAGAAAATAAAGAATAGTTATGCACTTCTATAATTTTCTGATTAGTTTAGAAAAACAAAATACCATCATCACAAACCTTACTATTTTAATGGAACAATCATTTTGCTATTTCTCTATTTTTCTTCTAGAATGGAAAATACAATTCTCCTTTTGAAGGGGCATGGTTGTTCAGCAGTTATGATTCACCAGACTAGCTTATATATGTATATATACATAAATATATAAAATTCAGCTTTAATAAGGGAAAGAAAAGGGAACTTACAAATCCAAGGTTCCAGCGAGGAGCGCAGGAAAATAAAGAGCAGGAGGGCCGCAGGCCCGCAATATTTTATAAGTCAATATTAGCCTAAGGGGGACACGCCTTACAAAACAAGGTGATTGGCTAGGCTTCCCCTTTATCCTTTCTACTGTAGTAAATTCCAGTAATAGACTTTTCCTTTTAAAAAACAGCAACACTTAATAAGCAGTTCAAATAACTAATTCTTTCACCTAGCACTCACTCTATGTTACGTAACACTTGATTCTTATTTTTTGAGAAAGGGTTTCACATAACCATGTTGGCCTCAAACATTAGAAACTATTGCTATTGCCCCTGGTTGCCCCAGAAGTAGAAGGTAAGTTTTTATTTCTGAAGACCACCATGGACTTCAGACACGTGGCCCAAAAGCTCCCTAAACTTGATATTATTTGACTGTTTCTTCCCTGAGGATCAGTTTTCATAGTAATAGAAGGTGACACGCAAGCTTTCAAATTGTTGTAGGAGGTTCTTCTGCTTATGTGTTGTTTTCATTGGTTGAATAAAAAAAACTGCCTTGGCCTTTGGATAGGAGCACTTAGGTAGGTGGAGTAGACAGAACTGGATGCTGGGAAGAAGGGCAGACAGACAGCCACCATGGAGATGCCAGGTCAGACATGCTGAATGTTTCCTGGTAAACCACGACCTCATGGTGACATACAGATTATTAGAAATGGGTTGATTCAAGATGTTAGAGTTAGCCAATAAGAGGCTCGAACTAATAGGCCAGGTATTGTTTAAATGAATATAGTTTCTGTGTGGTTATTTCGGAAGTTAAGCTAGCCAGGCGGGACGGAACAAGGGGCCCCACTCCCTTTAACATCATATGAGGCAACTCAACCAACAGTCCTAACCCGGCTATGATGCTTATGAACCACACGGCCTAACTCTGAGATGCAGTAGCAGCACACATACCTCAGTGGTAACTAACAGTTCTCTAATTGGTCTTATGACCAACTCAACAAGAGGGAAATCATGCCTAGTACTGAACACCTATCCACAAGTCAGGGTAACTGAAATCATGGATCTTGAAGGAGAACCTTCAACTACTACAATACTAAAGCAGCTAATTCTTAACAAAAAGCCCAGTGTATAATTTTAACTCAATTCTACCTACAAGCGATTTTTAAAACTGGGAGTTTCTGGACCTCTTTCTAGAAGGTTTTAAGATCCCTCTCTGCTTATTACCATGGCCGCAAATGACCATATGCTGAGACTTACCCTTAGAATTTTCTAAGGTCACCTGGAAAATTAAAACCCAATGCAGTGACCAGAAAATGTGTATACCACAAATCCATTTCAACCCAATAAAAGTAAAATTGTTCCTAAATGTTGAAAATTAAAACAAAGTAACTGAAGTAAAGAAATGACAGTTTCTTTTTGAGGTAAGAAATTAGGAAAGGTTTTATCCTCAGAAGAAAGAGAAAAAACTATTATATCAAAGCAAAAAAATAAATGCGTTGTTGATAAGAAAAAAATATACTTACACAGCAAGACTACTCAAAACATACTGTACGTGCTCACATTCATCTGGGAACGATGAGCTGGCTGACGTGAAACAGCAAAGTGCAGTCTGAAGAACCTGAAGCTGTGGCAAAGGGACCTGCCATCGTCCAGCATAATCTTCAACCACCTTATAGAGAAGTGAGTTAAAAAGCACGTTACTATAGGAAATGTTACCAACTTTACATTTTAAAAGGCAGATAAAACTTAAAGGATATGTGAAAATATTAGCTCTGTATGAATGCACATGATTGACATAAGGAAAAGCATCCTATACTGTTTTATCGGGGTAGAAATCTGATATGTGAATACCACTGGTTAATAAAGAAATAAGCATGGCCTGATAGGGCAGAGTAGAGCTAGGTGAGGAAAATTAAATTGAATGCTGGGAGAAAGGAGGCAGAGTCGGAAAGAAGCCATGTAGCCCCACCAGAGACAGACGCCAGAAGGTTACCAGGTAAGCCACAGCCTCGTGGTGATACAGATTAATAGAAATGGGTTAAATTAAGATGTAAGAGCTAGTCAAAAAGAAGCTGGGGCTAATAAGCCAATCAGTGACTTAATCAACACACTTTCTGAGTCATTATTTTAAAAGTCTGGGAGGCTGGGAAACGAACAAACAGCATCTTACAACAAATTAGCACCCAATGTGAAATACTACATCCACATAAAAACCGGAGAGAGCTTAAAAAGGAATTCTAGACATAAAAACCAGTTCAACACAGCTTCTTGCTGTTGGCTGGCAGCATGTCGAAGCTCCTTTAAGAGAGGTTTTCCAGATTTAGCTGTAGTGGGGGGAAAAAGGCACGCAGTTTTGAAATGGTGGCTTTCTGGGCCTTGCTGAATGCTGGCTCTTTCAGGAGGCTGAGCATTTAAATAGGGTTTCAGGGCAGTGTGCTGCAAGTTACTTGATGGCAGCATGGGCCAACTGGGTATCAGAGTTGAAGTGGTGAGAACGACTCCCACCCAGCAGTCTCAGAGGCAATGAACGGAACTCCTAAGACATGTTGGACTAAGCAGAGCCAAAAGGTAAAGCAGCCTTAGTAATAATAATGCCACTTAGATTTTTAGAAAGCACTTCTGGTCAGAAAAGAATTACAGATATGCAATAAAGACAAATTCAGATGAAAAAGACCTCTAAATGGGTCACAGTGTTGGAGAAATGTACACAGGCTTGAAAGAGAGAAGGAAAGAGTATAAAGAGTTAGAAAACGAAATAAATCGTTCTTAAAAATAAAACAAAGTCTTTAAAGAGACAGAGTACAGACAGTCAAATTAAAAGAAATTAAAAAATAAGTCATGTAAAGATGGAATATACACAGAGAGTCTGGATTATGTATAATATTGTGTTTTCCTTGAAATTTTTGACTGCATAGAGACAGGGACTGCTAAGCTAAGCAACATATATACTTTAAAGGTATCGTGATTTCAAAATATGGATCGAGGGATTTGTTGCATTGGAAAAGAGGTTCTTCTTTTGTTTCCACAGATAAGAACCTGTGGAATCCTTCCAGACTAATGTGGTTAAATGGACCAAAACCCCCCAAAAGGTCACCGTGAACACCCCCAAAATTAATTTACCCAACAAAAATCAGGCAGGAATAAGTTTGGAGAGAACTACACCCAAATTCCCTAAATATAAATGATTGTTTATAAATGATTGTTTACATTTAAAGGGGGATATGTTATCGAAATTTGCATTGGTATGGATATTGGTTTATTGATACAAATTTAAGGTCAATTTTCTTATATGTATATTTCTGCTCTTAATTAAAGTATTGTGTTTGTACAGCTCATTTAAAAATGTAATGTATAATTAAGAAATATAGGTTAATAATCATCTACAATAGTCAAGCTTGTAGTCATATTAGTTAGATTTTCTAGATATACAGAGATATATTTCAATTAGATAGGTATTCTCCAAATCTTCCAGAGACCTTCAGAATATGTCATTTAAAATGTTTTAAGACCTTAAGACTTTTCATGGCAGTGAGACACATCTGCTCCTGGCAACATCAATTACTTCAAGAGGATGATGGGCACCGAAGAGGCTGCTTATGGAGTTGGTTAGCCATTTAGACAAAAATCTGCTCTTGCCTGGACTACTTGATGTTACACTGTATAAACTGGACATGCAGGACCCACAGAGAAATAGCTGCTAATCTTGCCTAAAGGTGAGACGATCCTTTGGGGTTCCTGCTACATGAAAGAGTCTGCCAGACATTCTGCAGGACACATAAAAATGTGGCTGACAAACTGCCAATATAGGAAGAACTATCTTTGAAATTTCCTGCTTCATGGAAAAGTCTCCAGATACTATGGGCCTATAGGCTGAAGACGGATACCCCAATGATATAGAAGAACTTTGACTGTCAGGCAGCAAGTGTCTCTGTCAATTCTAAAGTTTTGGAAGTTGCTTAAAATGTACTTCCTGCTAACTCAGGTAATATTATATCCTTCTGGAATCTTTGATGGAGATGAAGAATAGATAATTTTCCTTAGTTATGATTTAAAAAAGTAAATATAAATATTGTAAATGTAATTCTTGCTTGATACCTGTTTTTCTATATGTAAATTTACTACATTAAAGTTAAAACCTTCCTTTTTATTTAAACAGAAAAGGGAAGGTGATATGGGATTCACTCCTGTATACTATGAATATCATTGGTTAATAAAGAAACTGGCTTGGCCTGATAGGGCAGAGTAGAGCTAGGTGGGGAAAACTAAACTGAATGCTGGGAGAAAGGAGGTAGAATCAGAAAGAAGCCATGTAGCCCTATCAGAGATAAATGCCAGAATTTTATCCGGTAAGCCAGAGCCTTGTGGTGATATACAGATTAACAGAAATGGGTTAAATTAAGATGTAAGAGTTAGCCAATAAAAAGCTAGGGCTATTAGGCCAATCAGTGATTTAATTAATACAGTTTCTGAGTGACTATTTCAGGAGTCTGGGTGGCCAGGAAATGAACAAGCGGTCTCTTACAACATAATCTGAAAATAATATATACTATCTTTGAAAGTAGAAAAGAAATACACTAAATGAATATGTTCAACTGGCAAATCACTGCCAGTTTTTCTTAATAAATTTTCACATTCCATATACAACTTTTGCTTAAGTGTCAAAAGTCTGACTAGATACCCAAGCAGAGAAGATTAGACATGTACATGCATATTACTGTCATTATTTATACATCACTGAGCATTCTATCAACAAATGTTTCCTAAGATACAGTAACATAATATTCTGACTATGAATATATGTGTACAATATTACTGGGAACATTCCAAAATACCTCATGCCTGAATAGATAGAACCTGAGGATTCAACAGTTTTATAATCTTGAATGACAAATAAAAGTAACTGAAAAGTCATAGTGCTGGAAATCACTTATTGCATAAACATAAAGACTAGAGTTCAAATCCCCAGAGCCCACTTAAAAAGCTGGGCATGACTGAGTGCTTGCCTATCACCTCAGAGCTGGGGAGAGAGAATTATGATTCACATGCCTTGTTGGCGGCCACCTCAGTTTCAGACTCAGTGAGAAGCCCTGATTCAACAGAACAAACCAATAGATAAGAGTTTGACATGTCCTCCTCCTCTGGCCTCCATGTACGCACACATGTATGTCCACCCCTCATCCTAGACACATACACCAATCAAACACTTCATACATAAAGAAAGAGAGCCAGTCATCATTTTGAGCTTTCCTAACTAAAATAATTTTGTAGGAAAAATCTAATTAAAGTTATGTTTTTAAAAAGCTAAAATGATTTAAAAGTAGGTTTTAATAAGTAAAAAGCCATTTGAAATCTGTAACTATCTTAAAGCTCAATATTTTTGGATGCTTTAATAAAGATGTCCCTTGCTCAACTCATCGCTACTGAAGTTGATATTTATATAATATGAAAGTCTTTTAAGAGCTCCCAGTATGTTCCAAAATGGAAGGTGGAATAGGTACTTCTACATCTTCACATTTCATGCTATCTTAAAGACTATCTATCCTACATTTACTTACTATCCAGAAGCTTAAGCAAATCCAAATGCAGCTATTGATAGATAATTCACTACAATTAAAGACAGTTTTTGCTGGTGTAAATAGTTCAGTAGTAGACAGCTAGACCAAATTCAATCTCTGGTAGCAGCAAAATAAATAAAGATGATTTACTTTACAGACCCGCTTATTAGAATATCATTAAGAAACAAAAAATGACATCTACCCACAATTTTTACTTTGATTTGAAACTATATAAACAAAACATGCCATAGTTTGTCAAATGTACCTGGCAGCCATCATAAACTTCTTTATACAGTCTCTTGTCTGAATTAGATATCTGTCTAACATCTCTCATTTTAACTATTTTCCCAATGATAGCCAAAATTTCTACTTCTCTCAAGAGCGTATCCTGTTTATAGCTCAAATTAACATCCATGTTCCTCTTAAGCATGGTCTGAATGAACCATAAGAGTATAGGATGAGGCTGGGTGGTGGTGGCACATGCCTTTTATCCCAGGACTCGGAAGGCAGAGGCAGGCTGATCTCTGTGAGCAGAAGGCCAGCCTGGTCTATAAGAGCTAGTTCCAGGAAGACTCCAAAGCTACTGAGAAACCTTGTCTCAAAAAAAAAAAAAAAAAGACTATAGTATAAATTGTCATTGTCTCTGTTTATATAAATAAACTGTTAGTACAGTAGTAATTTGAGAATAGTCAGCAAAAATTTTACACCTTTTCTGCACATAGATTGTTCTTAAGCAGTCCTAATTTCACAGCTTTCACTATTCCCACTCACAGTGCCAGCCCAAATGCAAAACTTCATGTCACCTGAAAACATGCACATATTTTTCATGTCATCATCAAGGTCATATCCAAAAAATAACTCAGACACAGATATGTAACAAGAACACGATCCCCTAGTTACATACTAAAGATGACTAGTCAATATCTTTTTGGCAAGGCTATTAAATCAGCTACTAAGACTCTCCTATTTCTCTACCTGAGAAAATTCATTTAGAAAAAGAAAAATAGACTGAAATCTACATATGCTGAGTCTGTCACATACCCTATAGCTGTTATCAATAATTCTATTTTTAAGCAGAAACCATTTAAATTATCTGATGGCACAGAGATACAGATAGTCTTCTCTTCCTACTGTCAACCATTTTTTCAATAAACAAATCATCAGACTTACTCACTAAACAACTATCTGTCATGCTCAGTGGTTCCCATAATTCACCTATTTGAAAACACAATACTTGTTCATATCTGTCTAAATTAACAGCAACTCTTCAGTTCTGGTTTCTATAAATATGATTGTTTGCAGAACGTCCCCAAATATCCATCAGAATGTGATTTGGGAAATTTCAGCTTATTTAAGGCCTCCTGTACCAGCTTTCATTTGTAAGCTTTGGTTCTTTTAGCTACAAACAGTTTCCTAACATGGAAAAAAAATCATTTGCCTTAGATGACAGGCTTTGTAATGAAGTAGTTGTATCTTTTCTACCCAAACCTTTGACATCCCTTCATTTATACTCATTAACTTAACAAAAGATAATAAATTTGCACAAGAAGAAAATTAAGTAAAATCATAGGAATGTATTCCACTCCAAAGGAAAGAAGACATCAAACCTAGTTTCTCACAGAAATCAACCAACTATACATAAAAGTTTGAAACAAATATACTTCTTAAAGCCTAAAAGATAATTTTCATATGAAAATATTCAAATAAAATCTAATATATGAAATAAATGCACTTTGGTGAATCATGAAATAATAAAATAAACTTAAAATACTGATTAGATATTAGCCTGCTTCACAGGAAGGATGTTTATACCTGGTACTGTAAACCTGGTCAGAAACCCTTGACTGCGAAGAGTATAGGCCTTAGGGGGGAAAAGCTACTGCTTTTTTTTTGGCGGGGAGGGGGGCTAGGGTTTTAAATACTTATGTGTATACCCATAAAACAGAAGCACAAAAGTGGTTGAGCACTTAGCTAGGGATGGGTTGTCTATATCAGCCTCCCCCAGTCCACAGCTCAGGACCGTGAAAGAAGAGGGGGAAGAAAGCCATGAAAAGATTATTTCTGGAGATGACATGGATGTTACACACAGCAGCTATGGCTTCCAACACGAGATCTATGCATGACCCAGCATGGATAGGAGAGGGGCTCCCAAGGTCCCTAGTGTTAGACTTTTGGCAACTGATGGTTGCTGAGGGATGGGGAGTCACCCTTCTTGAGTACTTGGGTACTGGAGGTTGTCCATGCCCCAGTGATGATCCCGTTATAATACATATAGGTATCACTAATTGGACACAGGGAGTTACTAATAATGATTTTTAAAGATGGCACGAAGGTGAGAGGGACACCGGGTGGTACGCACCAGTAAAAACTGCAAGTGGAGAGTGGTAGATATATATAATCACATTGTATAAATGTATGAACTTCTCAAAACACAAAATAGCTTTTTTTAAAAAGTAAAAACAAAGTAGTGTGGTGATGGTGTATACCTTTAAACCCAGCCCCTGGGAGGCAGAGGCAGCCTGGCCTACAGAGTGAGTTCCAGGATAGTCAGGGCTACACAGAGAAACTCTGTCTCATTAAAAAGAAAAAAGAAAAAAAAGGAAGGAAAGGAGGGAGGAAAGGAAAGAAAAGAAAGAGGAGAAAGAGGAGGAGGAGAAGAAAGAAAAAGTTAAAACAAGAAGACTGCACATCATTATCTCCATCCTAACAATCAACCTTGGTTTGAGCCAAATGCCATTAAAACACTGTAAATAACTTTTTGAACTAAGATCTATGTAATATTTAGAATCAGTTGTGACTTTATATTTTAAATATTCTGTCAAACTGCATTCTGCTAGTTTATACAAATATGCAGCATTTTCCATTTCGTTTTTTTTAAAAGGTAACTTTATCCAGATGCAATCTATTTTTCTTATATTCCCATAATACAAAAAGTATTATAATTTTATCTATTTTGTATAAAAATAAGGACCAACTTTCTTCTTTCCCACTTCTACAGCTAATACTTTCTATATACTCAGGAAAGAGGCAAAAGGCTTATACTGAAAGCCATATACTAGAAAGCTAATGAAAAAAGAAGGGTAGACACCAAAACATCGCTCAGGATTCCCTTACTCTATTTTTATCCTCTTTCTAAACTCTAGACAGTATGACTCTTTTCTACTACAATCTTACCTATAAAATATGAACTTAGTCCTTCTCATAGTGAAGACAAATTCCACCCTCACAAAAAAATCACTTAGTCCATGGGTTGATGTTTGCAATGATTAGTAAGAGCCTACCAGCTGTAGGCCAAGGTTATTTGAACAGGACTGTTCTATATTCCTCCTCCTCAAGTTCTCTGCATTTATTGTATGTGAGGAAGGTCAGAGCACCTCGGCATGGAGGTAAGCCTAAAGATCTGGCTTTCCTATTATAAATAGTAAAGGGTTTTTATATTTTTGTTTGTTTGTTTTCAAGACAGGGTTTCCCTGTAGTTTCTAGAGACTGTCCTGGAACTAGCTCTTGTAGACCAGGCTGGCCTCAAACTCAGAGATCCACCTGCCTCTGCCTCCCGAGTGCTGGGATTAAAGGCGTGCGCCACCACCGCCTGGCTAATAGTAAAGGTTTTACATCAATTGTGATGTCAATTTTCATTTGTTACCAAAAGGTAAGGGAGAGACTGTTTGCTTCATAAATTCTCAAATTGGTGCCTGAAATACAATTATATGTACAATATAAGATTAAATTAAAATGAAACCTAAAATAAATCTTCTCAATATCAGGTTTTCTCAGTTTCCAAATGAATTAAATTTTACAAGAGATGATACACTTACATTCATAGTGAAAGAATTAAAGAAAAGAAGGCATGCTGAATAAGATGGAGAAAAACCTAGACTTCCTTACAGAGTATATTCTTAAAATCCAGGGGGAGGGAGGGAGGGAGAGAGGGGGGAGGGAAGGAGGAAGGGAGGGAGGGAGGGAGGGAGGGAGGGAGGGAGGGAGGGAGGGAGGGAGGGAGAGAATAAGGATATGTTCTTATCATACACACACAGAGCTGTTCTCAAAGATGGAATTAGGGAGGAACAAAACACTAGTTGTTACCCAGTAGAAAGATGATTTCAAAGGTACCTAATGATTCAGTGATGATTTCACTGATGCTTCATGGATGTTTTCAAAGGTACCTAGCTGAGGGATAGAAGCTAACTATAGAACAGAAATCTCAAAACTGAACCAGCGTGAAAATCCAACTATGATAAAGTAGTGTTTTAAAAATTGATGGAAATTTGATAATAAAAAAATATAGAAAACTTCTCCTTGAACACTGAGAAATCTATTTGAAGTATCATTTGTATAGATCATTTGTATAGATCTTAAAGGTAGCAAAAAAGAGATATTATTTTAAATCACTGAAGCATTTCAGGCACACTTTGAGTTAATAGCTAATACAGATGGCAGTTATATAAAGGAAAGGCCTAGGGAGAAGAGAAGCAACAATGAAGAGAAAACAGGAGAGCTGCTTTAAGCCAATAAGATTTTCATAAGTGAAGAAGGAAGAGTGGTTAAATTTTGTTTGATACTGAAGATGTTTTGATTCAAACTCCTTGACAATTTTAGTCTCCTGGCATCACAGAAATGAAGCATCCTATACCCTACTACCATTCGCAGAAATGTGACAAAACAGATGTTCATCCTACCAATAAAGGTTAATCGTGTTATGACTTGGAACAATTAAAAGAAAAGTAAGCAAAAGATTGAAAGGAACATAGAATAAGACAAGGTCAGCATACTGTTCTTCCAAGAACCCAAATTAAGTTTCAGAACCCACCTTGGGTAGCTCACAACCTGTTACTCCAGTTCCAGGAGACCCTACAGCCTCCTCTGGCTTCTGTGGGCACTTGCATTCACATGCACATACCCACAAACAGAAACACAATTAAAATAGAACATTTTGTTGTTTGTTTCTTAAAGAGGTACTCCTTCACTGGGTTCCAAAGAGAAAAACATATTTCAAAAACTTCTAAAAGAACTTCCTTTTTCGTTATTATGTAAGTGATGTGAACATAGAGCAGGAGTGTTTTTATGATTTTGTTCAGTAAGTTTTAAAACGTCAGTAAGCAGCAACAGTCCAGGTATCAAAGTGCTAAAAGTATTTTAGCACAAGGCTGAAAACAGAAAGCAAGAACACACACTGGACTGTGAAGGCTGGAGTTCAGCAGCTGCACTAGGGCTTCTTCAGACAGAAATGTGTTAAACTCATATGTAAGAATTAGCCAATAAGAAGTTAGAGCTAATGGCCAAGCAGTCTTTTAATTAATACAGTTTCTGTGTGGTTATTTCAGGTGTTAGTTAGTTAGTTCAAGGCCAGCCTGGTCTACAGAGTAAGGTTCCAGGACAGCCAGGGTTGCTATACAGAGAAACCCTCTCTCAAAACACACACATGCACTCATGCACTCACGTGTAGGTGCGTGCACACGCGCACACACAAACCTAAAAGAAAATTTTATATTTTAAAAATGATCATAGTGGACAGTGATTAGCTTAGTGGGAGAACTTAAAAGCTCAGAAAACACAAGGCCTGAGTTTAATCCTTAGTGCCATAAAGGGACAAAGACAGCATCCAAAAGGAAAATGCAACAAATTTTAATGGGTATATGTTAACTCCCATACAGCCTCTACTAAGATCTAGCCTTAAGCACTAGTAAAAAGAAAGAAAACAAGTTCTGTACTTCAATAAACACATCAGCTACTTTAAAATTAATTGTTCTAACACCAGGAAGAACATCCTCAAATTAATATACATGATGCATTCTCACTAGATGATAAATAATTTCTGTTTGTTCTTTATAAAAATAATATACTAATAGTTGAAACATGAATAAGTTAACTCTTTGAGCCAGCAAATCATTCAGTTCATTAGATTCCTTAATTGTTTCTTCTACCGTTTATTAACAGCACATCCCCAGATATTCAGATTAGAACCTGATGGAATATCAAGGAATTGTTCTGGGCATTTTCTCTTCATTCACACATTGCCTTACATCCTTAACATTTCTAGCAACTGACCTCTCCATTCTCTCACTAATCTGTCAAGACTTCAATCATTCATTTTCTAGTTACTCAACAATGGCATTCTTTTTAGTGTGGTCTTTCATACTTTACCTTCCTTGATATATCTTAAAACATTTAGGATTTACAAAAATACAGCTTTGCTTTAATCTCTACACATACTGTTCCTTAAAATTCAAACTCCTAAACCAAGATCTAGATGAATCCATCTTTTACTGTAAGTCTTAGAGTCCACTGAGGACAGACTCCTCCCTCAAAGTAAGCTTTGCATTGTACTTCCAGTTTCCCTGGTAACTCTCCAAAGGTAAACATATCAGCTTTGCCACTCTTGGGCCTCCTGGTCAAAAGAATAAAATACCTCTGGCCCATGGTGGAGATCATGACATTCTGATCTGCTCTAAAGATTAGAACATTATATAGTATTGTCTCCTTTAAGAGGCAATCCAGCTAAGCCTGTCAATCACCTGGCCAGGAGTCCATGCCACAAGAAATTTGATTTCTTGGGGGGAAAAAAAGGCTAAAAAGAGGGGAGGAAAAAGCATATCTATTCCCTTTTCTTTTCTTTTTCTTTCAGATAGTGATCAAACCTTAGATGTGTTAACCTAAATCTCTGGGCTTTTTCACCAGCTCTGCAGTTTCTCCCTTCTGCCAGGTAGCTGCGTACCAACCTTTATGGCTGAATATGCCAGCTTTCAGACTCTTTAACTCAAGCAACATGACATTCTTCTTCCTCTTCTCCATCTCCAATTTCCAGAAACTGCTGGGATTTACAGCTTGTCTGTGTTAGGTATTTCCCTAGTCTAAACTGCTAAATTGTTCTTAAGATTTTTCAGTCCATAACTGAGTTCTTTGTCTATCAAGACTCAGTTCACAGTAATATCAACATAGGAATATGGACATCTTATCATAAAAAGCAAGGGTGTCTAGACTCTGGTTCTAGTTTCAAGTTAGGTACTGAAACATAAAGTAAGGAATGCATATATACTCTTTTTATAAACACAGTTTGGCACATAAAATTATTACCAAAGTAATAATTTTAAAGAATAACTTTTAATATTTCATAATTCTTGTCTAATTTTTAGACCTTGCTCCTATATTGATTACAAGTTATACATATTGCCTTAATTAATTTGAACATTTGAGAAAAAATTATTCAGCATTAATTTACCTACCTATAACCACTACTAACACCTTGCTATACTTCTATATACTTCTATATAGCATCTTAAGATACCTGTATATCTTAAGGCTAAGTGTTTACTCAGGCATGGTGTAGCACACCCTAATCTCAGCACTCAAAAAGCAGAGGCAGGAAGATGTCTCTGAATTTGAGGACAGCCTGGTCTACACAATGAGCTATATAATAAAATAGTGCTTAATATTGTTGCAAATATTAACAAAGATACTAGGACAGAGAGTGATACATTTGAAAAAAAAACTGTGGCTTAAAGGCTGCATTCATTCTCCATCCTAGCTCCTCACTCTTGCTATGTCATGGAGACAATGAGAGAAAAGAGATAAACACATGAGGAAATGGAAGGCACCAAATGCTGTTTCGAATAGGCAGTGTCATTGTACCACTCCACCTACAGCAGAGGTTCACAACTGTAGGGGTCTGGATTATAGCTGAGATATATTTGTTTGTAAGGCAAGCTATGAAGTTCTCAAAGACTATGAAGATTCAAAAGAATCTCATTTTAAAACTTCAAAGTAGCTCATGAAGAAAATGGAATTATAACATTTAAATTCCAAAAAGCTTAAGGCTTCAAGATAGCCTCTTTCTAGTGAAATGTCGTTGTTTCAAATACTCCCTTTGGCCCTAAATTCTAGATGTAAGTACAATAGGCATGAGTTGACTTACACTCACACTCAAACTGTGAAATCCCACTGCAAATGAATTGTTTTACTTGATTTTTTTTTTCTTTTTAGTTATGGTATGTTCTAAATTGCTATGTATTAACTAAAACATTGTTTACTGAATAAAAACAGAGCATGAGAGTTGAAAGAAAGTTAAAATGTACAAATTACTTTGCACATGTATTAAGATTATGGTGATTTTGGTTCCTTCAGAGGACAATAAGAAACAATTTCACCACCACTATATGCATAAAATATGTACAAATTCTAAAAATTTACAAATAACATCTTTAATCTAGAAGATTGCAGGCAACAGTTTTAAAGGCTGCTAAATTGAAAGATGGTAAAGTAAGAAAATGCATATCCACTTTATTTAATGTTGGTAGGAACTTCTAAATTATTTTAAATAGCATGGACAGATTAAAACTTTAATCAGTTATTAACATTTAACATATCCCCCATATTTTCTTTTAAAAAGACAAGATGATAATAAACATCATTTCTAGTGCTCTGAAATCATCACAACATTTATACTGAGACTAACTGCGACCATAAGCCACCCTTTTGAGATAAATGGATCTTCACATAGGTGCATAGCAGACATGGAATAAGAGTTAAGAATTAAAGAATAATTTTTATAAGAAACTTCAAAAAGTTTAAGTTCTTTGTTTGGAAGTTTTTTCTTGTTTTGCTTTTCTTTTCTTTCTTTCTTTTTCCTTTTTGCTCCCCTTTCCCTTTTTTCTCATCCACATCTAAGTGGTTGGAATGAAAATGTCTCCCATAGGCTCAGATATTTGAACACTTGGTCCCCAATTGGTGGTGCTGTCAGGGAGGTTTAGGAGCATGGCCTGCTGAAGGAAGAATGTCACTGCAAGAGGTCTCTGGGAGTTAAAAAGCCTTATGCCATTTCCAACTAGCTTGTTTTCTGCTCCTGCTGGGGTCTGAAGATATGATCTCTTAGCTTCCTGCTCCTGTTCTCATGTGTTGCTTGCTGCCATGCCTCCCAGCCATGATGGAGTCTTGTCCCTCTGTAACTGTAAGCCAAAGTAAACTGTCTTCCGTGAATTGCTTCAGGTCGTTTTTCTTTTATCACAGCAACAGGTAAGTAATACACACACTGAGGAACATCTGTAGTTTTCTTGCATTATTTTTAAAATTGGTGTTTATGACACTACTTCTACTCAGTAATGAATTTTACATGCCATAACATGTATCACATGCTTATCTCAGATAGAATACAGTTTATATGTCTACCATAGTAACTAAAATATATAGGCTGGTTCTTAGGAGTAAGACTAGCCAGGCTACAGTCTTATTATCACATATTAGAACATAACTTAGCCAAATCATCTGCGTTCTCATTCTTAGTTCTATTATCTATAAAATAAAAATAGAGGCACATACCATGAAGGGTAGCAAATTAAATGCATTACCATAGGCAAAGCAATTATCCAAGCTTTGATACATAGATAACACTGAAAATAGGAGTAACATGTATACATACATAGAGTACAATCTAAAAAAATGTTCTGGATATTTAAAACTGTTATAGTTTGAATACATCTTCTAAAGTTTGTGTTCTTGAAACTTAATTTACTCTCTGATGGTGTTTGGAACTGGGGTTTTTTTCAAGAAATATACTTTGGACTAGATCACATCACAAGATTGAGGCAATCGTGATAGCATTAGTGGTTTTACCACAAAAAGGGAAACCTAGTATAGATGCTCCCTTGTTCTTGACACATGATGATTTTCACCAAGTTTTGCTTCAGTAAGAAGGCCCTAACGAGATGCTGCAGCTATGAGTCTTGTAATTCTTAGCTTCCAGAACTGTAAGAAGTCTTTTGTCTTTATAAATTACTTAAGTCAATGATATTCTATTTTAGCAGCAGAAAATATACTAAAATATTAAGCTTTTGTTATCATAGGTATTTTTTTTAAAAAAAAAAATCATTGTCCATGCCAATCAATACAATATTAAATAGAACTACTTAAAACATTTAAACCTTCTAATAGAGAAAATACCCTGGTAACATCAACTTTAGTTTAATTCCTCTTCTTATGAACCTAGTTTTTATTTTCTCCCTATGTGAACTCAAATCTGGCATCAAATACCATCCACATAGAAATCACATTGCTAAGCTGTGATTTCTAGAAGCCCAGCTACCTTTCAACTCAATTTAAATGGGGCACTATATCTTAAATTGCATGCTTAAACAAAGAACTTCAGCAGAGCTTAGCTTGTGCAAGAATCCAAGAACAGATAAGTCCATTAGCCCATTTATATAACTGTATACCTTCTCCTCATAGAGCCTTTATAAACAAGTACCAACATTTGCATCAATAGTTTGTCTAGTGCATAGAGGAAGAGTTCTCCATTCTCTTGAGTTGCTGTTGGTTTGCAGTTGATGGTATAGAGTATTAATGTAGTCAACTTTAGAATCTTATACAACACATTTTATTTTTCTATTGAAAAATTGTATTTTTCATATTTATGTTGCTATTACTACTTAATCATCTACTCAGTCCCTTACCATTACATATTAATATGTACCTAAACAGTATTCAATAAAATAGATTGTATTGGCTACTAATTCACTCCACACTAATTTCACTGGATCTTGGGCTTTTTTTTTTTTTTTTTTTTTTTGCAAGACTGGGAATCTGTCAGTTCTCTACAGCTAAGCTACAGTTACAGCCTTTTTTTCTTTCTCACTTTTTATTTTCAGACAAGGTCTCACTAAATAGCCTGGGCTGGCTTTTCAACTCCTTCTGTACTACAAACAGGCCTTGAACTTGCAATCCATCTACTTTAGTTGATAGTGTCTATATCACCAGACTTAGCTACAGACATTTCTTAAACTTGATTTAAAGTGTGTATGTGTGTTTTCTTAATGATTATGGTATAATTTAGCACATTTTGGTAATAAAAATTATGTCAAAAACAAGAGTACAACTAATAACCTTCTTTTGACAGGACTACAAAAATCATCTTAAAACATAAAGCAATAAACTTCCTTAAAAGCATTTCTTTGTACCATATTATTTACAAAATTAAAACTGGGGTTCAAACCAAGACTACAAGTATTCTAGATAAAGGTTGTATCACACAGCTGCAACCCCAGTCGGAGACAGCTTTTCAAGGCAAGGAAATAGTGAATATTTAGAAAACAGTGGTAAATATATGAAAAACTGTCAATAAATTACTTACATATAGGATTTCACTGGTTAACGTAAAAAATAACCTTTACTAAATTCATTTAATCAAATTAGCATTTCTCCACACCCACCCCAAAGTGGGGTTATTTCAGTCATCTTTGGGGATAAGAAAAAAAATTCATTATGCAAAATGACTGTACTTGAAAATAATCTAGCCTTTCCGCTCGGCCGTTCCCCTGCACCGGAGGCAGCCATGGCGCCCAGCTGGAATGGCATGATCTTGAAGCCCCACTTCCACAAGGACTGGCAGCGGAGAGTGGACACTTGTTTCAACCAGCCGGCTCGCAGGATCCGCAGATGCAAGGCCAGCAGGCGATAGCAGGCCGCATTGCCCTGCACCCTGCGTCCGGGCCCATCAGGTTTATCCTGAGGTGTCCCACAGTGCGCTATCATACCAAGGTCCGAGCTGGCCGGGCTTCAGCCTGGAGGAACTCAGGGAGGCTGGTATCCATAAGAAAGTGGCTCGCACCATCGGCATCTCCGTGGACCCAAGCAGGCGAAACAAGTCCACCGAGTCCCTGCAGGCCAATGTGCAGCGCCTGAAGGAGTACCGCTCCAAGCTCATCGTTTTCCCCAGGAAGCCTTCTGCTCCAAAGAAGGGAGATAGTTCGGCTGAAGAACTTATATTGGCCACTCAGCTAACAGGACCTGTGATGCCCATCCGGAATGTTTATAAAAATGAGAAAGCCAGAGTCATCACAGAAGAAAATAACTTCAAGGCTTTTGCCAGTCTTCGCATGGCCCGGGCCAATGCGCGGCTCTTTGTCATCCCAGCAAAGAGGGCAAAGGAAACTGCAGAGCAAGATGTTGAAAAGAAAAAGTGATGTGCTTTTGGAATATTGTAATAAATTTTCCATAAAGCAAAAAAAAAAAAAATCTAAGCAAGAAAATAAGATAAATTTTATCCTGTATTTTTCCATCACTAAAATAAGTTTTAAAAGCTGGGCATGGCAGTGCAGACCTTTAATCCCAGCATTCGGGAGGCAGAGGCAGGTGGATCTCTGAGCTGAAGGCCAGCTTGGTCTCAGAGTGAGTTCAGGACAGCCAGAGCTGCTATATAGAGAAACCCTCTCTCCAAAAATACTACTACTACTACTACTACTACTACTAATAATAATAATAATAATAATAATAATAATAATAATGTAACAATATTAATAATTCAGCCATAAACATAGCACCAAGAGATTCCACAATTATCTGCATGTGAGGGTGCAAAGTGAAACTGCTATACACACTGAAAAATAACATGCAGCTGCCTTCAGCTTATGAATATGGTGTATGGGAAGCAAATGGATTTGGGTTTGAATCTAGGTTTCATCCGCAGTGTATCTTTCTGAGTGTATGCAAGTCCTCTAAAATCTGGAGTGTGGGAGGGACCACTATATTGGACTGAGTGTGATAGTATGAGTCTTTAGCTCTAGCAACCAGGAAGTATAGGCAGGCAGATCTCTAAATTCAAAACACAACTTGTTCTACATAGTTTCAGGCCAACCAAGGCTACATTGAGACCCTATCTCTAATAAAATAAACAAAGAAAGGAAAATCCTAAATGAAAAACACTTCTGTCTGGTCTTAAGCATCTTAGATAAGGGATAGTCAGCAGGCTAAAACAGTTTTACATGTGAATAAATGTTACTTATAAGCATGACTTAGGGAAGGGGACATGGATTGCAAGGTGGTGTTCTCAGTAATTTGCTGTTATACCATTAGCAACAATTAGACTTCACTGTGAAAGTCAACCTAAAAAAAGTATTAACAACATGAGACTAATTGATTTTGTTTTGTGCTTCCTAGTTATTAAAAATAAGTAAATAGCCTTTCATAAAATTCATCTTCTATGAACACTGGAAATATCTCTAACATCAGATTTTGAAAACCATTTTTTAAAGTCCACTGTCTTAAAAAGACTAAAAAGTACATATGCATCATATAAAGTGATACAATAAATTGATTTGTAGCTCTGACCACCCTACTTGCATAAGTAAGTAAATCAGTACAAATTATCATCAATACTTGCCTTCATATTTTATGTTTATTCTTTTGTTTTTACTGTTTGTTTGGGTTTTGGGGGTGGGTTGAGACAGGGTTTCTCTGTATAACTCATTCTGTATATCAGGCTGGCCTTCAACTCAGAGAGATCTGACTGCCTCTGCCTCCCAAGTGCTGGGTTAAACGTGGGAACCACCATGCTCAACCTTATATTTATTCTTTATTGAGCCAATTTTCAACATTTACTTAGATGTGGCAGAATAAACACACATTTACTCCTGATCTCACTTGCAAACTCAACTACTTCTTTTAAAAGCCTTAACACACACAAAGATGTCAAAACGCATTATTTATGACTATTTTGGGAGCTAGAAAGTAGCTGGATGAATCTGTTCCTAGCTTGAGACCTGGGGAGCTAAAATCCAAACCACCGGTGGAGGAGGTTCAGGGTTCAAAACAAACTCATCTGTGCTTTAAGGACTCCAGAATCTGGAGAGGAAGGGGAGTAGGGGAGTGAAGGAGGGAATGTGGGGATTACAGGAATGTGAGGAACTACATACATTCTTGTAAAAGTGGAACTGAAAAGAGAATGAAAAAAAAATGGGAGAAAAATTTCCCCCAAGTCTTTTTCCCCAAAATGAAACCTATCCCTTAGTTGTTTCTCTGGAGAGAACTGTAAGAGATTCAAAATAATCAGAGAAAAGGTTTCCTAGGGACATGCGAAGAAAATGAGTATACACAAGAGCCCATGCATGCTTGATGGACCCAATAACAAGAGGGTAAGGAGGTCCCTACTTTCTCCCTCAACTAGGCCAACTGATCACACCAAAAATTAAAGGGGGAAAGTCACAAGTAGGTAAGTGGGGAGTGGGGGGGGTGGGGTGTGCATTGGAAGTGATTGTCTCTGGGGAAAAGAAAGAAAATGTTTTTTTTTTTTTTTAAAGTTACATGCCTCTCCCCAAATAAAAAGCTAGTTGCTTCTATAACTCAAAAGTTCTTTTTCCCTTCCTTACTGAATAGAATCATAAGCATGAATTAGTCATTTTTAATAAGTTCTAATATTCTTTGTGGATGGGGATGACTAAACAAGCTGGAATAAGCCATTGAACAAGATTTAAGGCAAGGTATTTTTCAACGACCCCACAAAAATACCCTTGTCTTATCATATAGAAGTCAGATGTGATACTTGGAATCCTAACAGGTACCTTGGCTTATCAAATAATCCAGGGAGAGAGAAGAATAACTAAGAGAGAATAGAAACTGTACAATTGTAAACGTTTACAGTGCCTTCCCTGTACCATCTAGTCGAGACTTTTTACATGAGTAGTCCACATCTACATAGTTTAAGTAACTTAAATCAGGTCTGGACTTTGAGCAAAAAGGAATTCCTCATACTTAGGCCTCATATATGACTTTTGAAATATGTAAATTGATTAAAGACAAAAAGGTTATCCAAATTAATAGTAAGAATTAACCAAAAAAAAATAACAACAGTACATTATACACCCTCAGAAATCTTTCACAAAAGTGCAAGCATTGTATACATTTTGTAACAAGACCAACGTATTAGGGCTGTTTTCTAAGACAATTTGAATTTCTTTGAAGAGAAATTAAATACATATTTTTTAAAAAGAATAATGAGGCAAACAAGCCCTTTTTCTGTTAAGACCATCTCTTTAGGTGTCTTACATTGGCCATAATTACTGTTAAAATTACTGCATAATTATTAGTACCTTTTGCTAAGAACCACCCAAATAAAAAACTACTTAGCTATGAAGTCGAAATCAAGGGTATGACAAGTTCCTCCCGTAGGTACCACTGACAGTAAACACCGTGCTTACTGTTGAGCTGTCCTACCCTATGCGATGGGAGGCTGGACTGCATTTCTAGCCCCATCCCACTGGTTTGCCTCCCAGGACAATCTATTCTAAATCTGCCAAATCCCTTTGCAGGAAAAAAAAAAAAATCCTGAAAACCCACCAGAAAGAAAATACAGTTGCTTTGCAAATCACTGGGCTTTACTCATCCCGAGCATCTAGCTATGACAATATTTACAAACACTAAAATTTAAAGATAGTAACATTTTAAAATGGTGTCTGAAGTTCATTATGAGATAGAAGCTATCAACTCCAAAGATAAGATTATCTCTAATTCCCCTCTTAAACCCACAGAGGATTTTGCATCACAGAAATATTAATAGCTTCTATCTATTTAATCCTACCTATGTGCTAGGTACAAACATAAGAGCTTTATGTTCGTGATGTCCATTCTCTAACTTATACGCTTGTCATCTTCCTTAGGTGGCTACCAAGTCGACTGTAGTACATAATAATTTTACAGTCTACTTTAACCTATAAGATTTCCAGATACGTGTCTCATAATCATTCTAGTACTAGAATTAAGAATGAAGCATTTTAACTTGTTTACTTTACAGTGTATGACCAAAGTTAAATCATTTTAGGTTTTAGAAACTGAGTGTTTCCTACACCTAACAAGTCAAGGGAAACAACAATGATGTCCCTTGAAATTAATTTTACTACTATGTCATGATAAAGCATCATTTTAAAACCTTTTTTTTAAATTTTAGGTGGGTTTTGTTTTGGTTTGATTTTGGGTGTTTGTTTGTTTGTTTGTTTGTTTTTAGAGACAGAGTCTGTCTACATAGCCCTGACTATCCTGGAACTCACTATGTAAACAGACTGGCCTCTAACTCACAGAGATCCATCTTCCTCAGCATCCTTGATGCAGGAATCATAGGCCTGCACTACCACACCACACTGGTTCTCTTTTAAACTTTGTATCTGTGCTTCCTTGAGTACTGTTACTAACTGCCTGTACTGTTATAACTGTACTGTTATCCTCTGCCTGTTACTAACTTTCCACCACTGTATCCCATCCACAGCACACAATTCAAGGTATGTGTTTGATTATTTGCCTTTCAGCAGATACTGAAGTCTGAATCAATTGCCAGCTTGCCTTTCCTTTGGAACCCAAGGAAAGTTAATTTGTTTAGGCTTCACAGTCTGCTGTGTAACTCCTTATCTGAAGGTTAAGCGTTAATAGGCTCTTAGTAATAAGTTGTCTTCCCCTCCCTTCCATATCAAAGCAAATTAAAGTAAGGGTTAAGTACCCATTCTCCTGAAGCATTTCTTGTGCAGATAACTTAACATAGCTCAAGGGTAATTAGAGGCAATTAGTTTTACTTTTCCTGAAAAGAACTGTTCCATTCCTTTCTCCTATAACCCTAGCACCTACTGCCAAGAAATTTGATTCATATTTTCCTCCAAAAAAGGAGATAAATTATAGATTTTCTTCTCAATATCACTAAGCTGTATATTTAAGTCATATATTCAGTTTACTGTCCGTAGTTAAGAGTAAATTATCTATTTTAAGAATTACTAATGATTAGGTAATTTGCTAATAAATTAAAGTTATTTAATATCACTACTAGTAAATAATAGAACCTTAATTGTTTAAAAAAATTGGTCTTGGGGAATACAGTTATATAAGCCACTGTTTTCCTTACTGGAAAATATTAATATACTCCTATTTATTAAATAGTAGATGAAATGTGATTCTTTCATTACATTTAAAATATTTAAAATTAATATATATAAATATAAATATCACTTTCAAAATAAAGCAGAACAGGAACTCAGAAAGAGACCTATTAGAGATCTATAAAATAGGTAATGAATTTTCAGGAAAAACTTGGCAATCTGAAAGTATGTTTATATAACATAATTTAGCTATATAAAAGTTCATTGCATTTTTCCTGTTCAGTTTTAGTCTTGGTTATTCATAATTTAAAAAAACAGTCAACCTCATCTGTTCTTAAAACATTTTAAAGACAACTATCAGAGTCTGACGTTGTTGTTTATTGACGAGGGTCTCACTATATAGACCAGGTAACCCTTGAGTTTGACATCTTGGCGTCCTCCCCCAGGTGTAGTCATGGTTTTCATGAGCTAAATCTTAAATCTGCTCATTTGCTCTTAAAACTTAGCTTCAAGGGGAAATTTAAAGGTGCGCAAAAGTTCTCCAAAAATGCTTGGCACTCAAAATTTTCAGCAATGAGGAGCCACTGGACAAGTAAACTAACACCACCAAGCTGGGGGTGGAACACATTGGGAGATGTAGCCTTGGTTTCAATGCCCAGTGTGTACGTGTACACACACACACACACACACACACACACAAACACACACACGACACAAGGGGGAGGGGCAGAAACGCAGAGAAAAGCTGTTCTTTTAAAAAGTAAAAAAGAGAAAAGTGCAATGCCATTTGTCTCATATTTAAAATAGCAAATGCATGCTAATTTGCATATGTTTGAAGTTCCTAGGTACACAGTCTACAAACCTAACGGTGCTAAACAAGAAACATGTAGTCATAAGACAGAGGCTCTAAACACACTGAACTTCAGTGAGCATCAATTGTCAAGATGAAAAGACATTTTCAAGAAACTCATTAAATACAGAAAAAAGGTTAAGGATATACATTGTCTATATATCAGACTGTTCCGACCTTCAAACCAATTTATCTATGACACTGGCAAAAACTTGCCAAAAGAAAATTTATATTCAATCATTAGCAACTTACTGAAAATATCAACTTTATCCTTTTTTTTAACTTAAATGTTTGGCAGGACATAAAATGAAATGTTAACCAATATAATGCCCACTCACTGTTCGCTTTATTTGGCACCTGTGACCTGAAGGAAATTAAGGGCTAACTGATGCAAACCATTCATGTATTCACCCAGCTAGCAACTATCCCACTTGACAAAAAAGGAAACTGAGGCACAGAGGTGAAGTAACTTGTATAGGTACACATGGAAGAAATGATAGAGCCAGGACCTGAACCCCATGTGCACAATAAGAAGCATTTTTAAAGGTAATATGATAAAGTATCTTTTTTTAAGAAGCAAGCATTGCGAATGCAAAAAAAGCTATATTACAAATGTATGCGGATGAGAATGCAGATTATACTAACTTTATTCCTAAACGCTTGTTTCTATATTTGCTTACAATTCAATACAAAACTACATTCAATCCTAACAGCAGTCCGCAAAGTGAAAGAAATAATTTACTTTCCCGAAGCTGAAATTAACAGACGAACCAACAAAAAAAAAAAGTGTAACTTAAAAGGATGGGGGAGGGGTGGTGTAACCAGGGCAATAGTTTCAGGAAAACGACTTTCTCTGTGTGCAGTTAATTAGGAAACAGTATGTCTGTCAGAGAAGGGGGTCAAAAAAGGGAAAGATGACAATCACTCCATCAACGTCCCACGCCCAAAGCGCCCCCCACCCGGGAGGGAAAAGTAGCTAACGGTGGGTCAGTGCCAGTGCCAACTGAAGAACTGGCCCACGGGGACCTATGAGGGAATGACAGGAGACCCTAGCAGAGGGGGAGGGGTGGCGATGACAGGAGGGCAGGCAGTGGGGATGAGCGCTTGCCTGGCGACTCCAAAAACGAGAAAACCGGGGATGCGGGTATTAGAGAGAAAGGCAGGGGAGCTCAGCAGAAGTGAGGGGGGCCGGGCAGGGAACGTGCGTGAGAACGACCGGACCCTCGGGCACCGAGGGGGTCTCCGGGAGGCAGAGCCAGGTCAGGACGCAGTTCTCCCCAGCTGACCGTCCTGCTCCCAGCCCCTCCACCAGGACAAACTCACTTTCTCCTCACCCCGAAGTCTGCAAGTCACCCCTAACCTGCTCCCCGTGCCCCTCGCCAAGCCGGAAAGCTCCGGAGAGGGAACCGGGGCTTCCCGGACTCCCTCCCCGTCCGGCTGGCGGCTGAGCCCCGGACACAGCCCAGAGAGGTGGCCCAGAAGGCCAGGAGCCGCGCCGAGGCCCAGGAGCCGGCTGACAAGTCGGAGCGGCCGACGGGCGCCTCACCTGACAGAAGCGTCGGCAGTAATCCCGGCTGCTGATCCCGACGCCGCCGCCACAGCCGCCGCCGCCGCCGGCGCTCTCTCTGCCGTCGTCCGCAGCCCTGAGCCCCACAGGGCCCGGCGGGGACTCCACAATGGCCACGAGCTCTTCTCCGAGGCGTTCGGCCTCTTGATCGCTCTCTTCCTCCGCCATGAGGCTCTCGCCGCCCAGCGCGTACCCAGCCCCTGCGCCGCCGCCGCCGCCGCCGCTGCCTTGGTTAACCTCCTCCTCCTCCTCTAGTTCCCTCCTCCTTTCCCTCCGCCCCAGCCGGACAGGGGCCACTCGGCTAGGCTCTACTTCCGGCTCCGCCCACCCACGCCCCCAGTTTTCACTGGAGGAAAGAGGCCGCCAATCATAGGCATGCCCGCCCTACACCCCTATTGGTTCAGAGAGCCGTCCGTCTGCCAGGCCCGCCGTCTGTTGGTCGCCGCTGCTCGGCGGTTGCTGAGGCCCGCCTACGAGCTCTGCCATAGGGCGCGCCCGAGGACGGGGCGCGGCGGGGGACACGGCGGCCACGGCGGGGTTCGCTCGGGCGGCGGCGGCAGCGGCAGTAGCGGCGGCCGCAACGGGACCTCCATCCCGTTGCTCTGCCTTTCCCTCCTCCTCTCTTCCTTCCCGCCGAGGGCTCGTGCACTTCCCCTAACGGCGGCCGGATCGTACGGTCCCGAAGAGCTGGGGAGACGGAAGGTGGGCTTGGCCGTTGGAGCGGGCGGCGGGCTGGGGCCTTGGGCCCGTGAGGGGGAGCCGGGGGCGGGGCCGGCGGCCGCCGGAGAAGGAGGAGGGAGGAGACGGGCGACCTGACAGCCGCGGCCTGGGCCGCCCCCGCCGCTCCCTCCCCGGGGACAGCCACCGAGTCGGCTGCCGACTCCGCGGGACCTCGGACGGTGGCTGGGACGCGGCCCGGAGCGGCAGGCGGCGTCGGGGCGCTGGGGCGCCGCCTCGGCCGGCGCGGCGGGAGGAGGCTGTCTAGACGTCGGCCGGCCCGCGCCCGCCTTCCCCGCCCCCACCGGTGCCTCGGGCCTGCGGAGCGCGCGGGCCGCAGGGGCACCCGCCCGGGCCGTGCGGACCGAGCCGCCTTCGAGGTCTGTACTCGCCTATCGCTCAGCGAGGGCGGAAACACCGGGGCTGTGCGTGCCCTAGACGCTCCGCCGCCGGCCTGCGGTCTGCCTTTCCCGCCCCTCCACCATCTTTCCTTTCTGTTTGTTTTTGTGTCTTACAGTAAAGGCATGACTTCCCGGCGCCGCAGGGAGAATAGGGTGCAAGCCCAGAAACTCTTTCCCCACCACCACCTGTTGAAAAACTGATTTTCGAAGGCGTCTCCGAGTCCGAAGAAACGGAAAGTTGCTAGGATTGGATGCGTCCCTAGTTCTGCAGTTTTGCACCGGAAAACCCTTACTACTTAATATCAAGGAAAAAAAAAACTGGAAATTAAGCCGGTAAACATTTCTACTTGAAAACTTCTGAGTTTAGTTTTGCTCTAGTAAATTGCTGCTTCGCTTTTGTTAGCTAGTTCTTGCGTTTAACTCCTCAACTTCCTCATTTGTTTAAAATATTTCGGACTTCGGAAACTACTTTTACTTGTAACGAAGATCATCGCCTCTCTACGAGGTGGATATTTGCATCGGCAATATCAGAAGCAAACCTTTCAACTTAAAAGACTAGAGAAGCTTAGGCCTCACATTAGTACAAGAATTACAGATTCGCACTTCGCTTCTGTGGTGCTAATAGTCTGTGTTCCTGCTTGAGCTCTGGCTCTTCTCGTCATAATTTGCAAAATTAATAGGTGTAGTAAAGATATTTTCTGCCAGGAGGAAAAAAAACAATTACAGATTTGGTCACCAAAGTCTTTAATCCCAGAACCCAGGAAGCAGAGGCAGGTGGATCTCTGAGTTCAAGGCCAGCCTGGTCTACAGGGCGAGGTCAGGACAGCCTCTGAAGCTATACAGAGAAACCCTGCCTCGAAAAACCAAAAAAGAATTACAGATTCATTTTTTTTTCAAAGTTTGCAGTCCAGGTACTTAAATATAATTCCATAGGAAAAAAAAATTAAGTGGTACCCCAGAACAAGAATTCAGGGTTTTTCATGACTGTCTTATAGCCATTAATTATAACTAGAACAGGTTGGTTTCAGAAGTATAGAATACATGTAAAAATTTCAAATATTTGCACTGATAGTTGTTCACTGAATATTAGGTAGGATTCATTGACCTGTCTTCTGACATGGAAAACTTCTAGCCTAACACAGTATCTGACAGGACTTGTGTCAAAGATGTAATGGGGCAAAAATCTACAAAAATTAAGCATATTCTAGGCTTGTTGTGCCTTACAGAATTTTCATGAATTGCTAAGTCCTCTAACTTAGATTTTTGCTAACATATTGACAAAAATTAAAAGAATTTTGATGTTGCCCAGCAAGTAGATTAACACAGTGGGATACTCCATGGGTTGTAATTATACTTATAAAAACTAATTCTTCAGAACATATCTGGGCATATTTCTCCAACATGTTTATAACAAAATTATGAATTTTTATCATTCATTTTAGTGTCTTTATATTTTGATTATTATGAAATTAGCTCAGAGGCATGGTCCCAGGGGAGTAAAACTAATTATTCATTTGTTGCCGGAGTGTATTCATTGTCTTGGGTTTTCAATACTGTAATTTTACAAAGCTCATAGTCAGGTGATCATTTTAAGAAGTTTGTGGGACTGGTAAAATGACTCAGAGTAAAGATGCTTGCTGCCAAGCCTGACAGCCATGAGTTCAGTCCCTGGATGGACTTGGTGGAAAGGAAGATCCAGCTCCCTCTAGTTGTCCTCTGAACTCCACACATGCCATGCATAGGGGCTCACACACATTCATACATACATGTAAACATAAGAAGTAAAAAGCAGCCAGATATGGTGGCACTACCTGTAATCCGAACTCCTTAGTACAATGAGGCAGGAAGATTTCACATTGAAAACCAGCCTGGACTACAGTTTTGCTGTGTTTGTTTGTTTTCTTTTGTTTTGTTTTTTTTTGGGGGGGGTGTTTTAGATTTTTAAAGTTTGATATCTGGGTAGAGTGAGTTATTAAGCTGCTTCTAAATATTTTTTTTTTGTTCATTTGGTTTGGGCATTTTTGTGTTTCAGTTTTTGTTTTATTTTGGTTTGTTTGTTTGTTTGTTTGTTTGTTTAATTGCTGGAATCAAACCCAGGACTTAGCTTATGCTACACAATTGCTGTGCCACTAAATTGTACACTGACATTCATTTACTCTTTCAAGCATCAAGGTTTGGTTGACTCCCTGTCACTTATTGGGCACCATATTAAGAGAAATAAAAATTAGTCTTCAGTGGAAATGAAACCAAGAGCATGTTGACTTAACTTTATTATCACCCTTTAAAAATACATGTATTAAAAATAACTTGCTTTTCCAGGCATAATGTCATATACTTACAATCTTAAGCACTCAGGAGGAGGCATAGATAGGTTGATCTCTATGTCTACAGAGTAAGACCCTTTATTTTGTTTTATTGTTGTTGTTGTTGCTGCTGCTGTTGTTGTTTCTTGAAACAGGACTTCTCTTTGTAGCCCTGGCTGTTCTGGACCTCTTTATCTGTAGACCAGGTTGACTGACCTGGAATTTAGAGATCTGCCTGCCTCTGCCTCCACAGTGCTGGGATTAAAGGGATGGGCCACCACTGCCTTAAATAGATACATACTTATTTTTTGCTATATATAAATCTCAAGGTTTAGTGCCATTGTATATAGTTGCACTTGCATTATGTTCTTTGTTAGTTGTTACTTGTTCTCTTTAAACAAGTTTTGCTATCAAGTTTGCACACACTTGACTTCTCAAAATCAGTTTCCAGTGAGAAACTAACTTGAACATGTCTAACTTGGGCAAGATTAGTATTATTGTTCTGAATGTTTATTGTGTTTGGGATTTTCTAACAGATAGAAATATCTAGAGTAATTTGAGTTATTCATAAATCTAATTTATTTGTCATAAAGGTAATGAAAAAAAGTTGGCTTAGTAGGTGTAGTGCTTCTTGTGCAAGCATGTGTCCTTGAGTTCAGATCCCCATCATCTGTGTAAAAACTGGTCTCATCAGTGTCCGTAATCCCAGTTCTGGGTTCAGCTAGAGAAGTAATTCAAAAACTAAGGTGTCTTCACGGGCATATACCACATACACAAATGGCAAGGAATGGGCCTAGCTGTCTGCTGCTAATTTGATTTAGTTTTGCTGTTCTTGAATATTTCAGATAAAGATTTATAACACACACAACCTACCAAATTAAGTTTGAGGTTTTTGAGTGAGGGAGGAGTTGGTTTTCTTAAATCTTTATTTACTTTTAAAAAAGCACTTTAACCCTATCTATTATTGTTAAATCACTTCTAGAATGAACTATTGTCATGATACTTACATCTTTCTCTTGTCTTAGAAGAACCTTACTCAGTCAAAATGGAACGGTTTGTAGTAACAGCACCACCTGCTCGGAACCGTTCTAAGACTGCCTTGTATGTGACCCCTCTGGATCGAGTCACTGAATTTGGAGGTGAGCTTCATGAAGATGGAGGAAAACTCTTCTGCACTTCTTGCAATGTGGTTCTGAATCATGTTCGCAAGTCTGCCATTAGTGACCACCTCAAGTCAAAGACACACACCAAGAGGAAGGCAGAATTTGAAGAGCAGAATGTGAGAAAGAAGCAGAGGCCCCTAACTGCATCTCTTCAGTGCAACAGTACTGCGCAAACAGAGAAAGTCAGTGTTATCCAGGACTTTGTGAAAATGTGCCTGGAAGCCAACATCCCCCTGGAGAAGGCTGATCATCCAGCAGTCCGAGCATTCCTGTCTCGACATGTGAAAAACGGAGGGTCCATACCTAAGTCAGACCAGCTGAGGAGAGCGTATCTGCCTGATGGATATGAGAATGAAAATCAGCTCCTCAACTCACAGGATTGCTGACAAGGCAGTTATGACCATTGTGATCAAGATTAATAATGTGGAGTATTAAAGTTAATGTGTTGATTGTGTGCTTCATTTTTATATTTATTTCATTTCAGATCATGTGATACAGAATAGTTTTGCAATGTGTATATAGTTGCAGGCAAAAGGAAAAAACCTCACTGCAAAACTTATGCTAATGTTAGTCACCTATGGTATAAAGCAAAACTTAGCTATAGAGTGTATTAGGATATCTGAAACCTGGTGGTTATCTTTAAAACTGATGGGTTTTCTTCTGAAATGTTTGTGCATGGAAGAATTGCCCTGCGTTGTAGCCCTGTTGCCATGTATGATTATTTCTTGTGAGGTGACTTAATTATTTGGATTGAGAACTAGCCTAGAAAATTGAAGCTGCTGCCAGACTATACCACTCACAGGAACTTGAAGACGTTTGAGTTCTTTTCAAAATAGAATGGTAGACAGGAAATGTTCTTAGAGCTTGAGATCTCTAGAAGAAATGGCTGTTCAAACTCCATTTTGTTTATATGTGAAGTAATTGCCTACCCTTCATTTCCTCGCAGTCTTCACCCTTTTAGAGATTTGTACACAGTAGCAGCTTCAAGTGACCAAAAGACTAAAATCTAATGTCTGCCAAAAGCCCTGGGGGGTTTTGCGGTGATGAGATTTTTAGTCTCAAACTATGAACACAAATTTTTAAACCATAGTTTTCATGTTAAACATCATCTTGGATTTGCAAACTTTTTATGTCTTGGTATTAAAGGACTACGGGACTTTTTTTTTTTTTTTTTATTTAAATACACTGTGGTTCAGTTTTTTTTTTTTTTTTTTTTTTTAACAAGGAATTAGTAGTTACTTTTTGACTCACAGCAAATAAAAAACTTGCTTTCTATACAGTAATTTTTCCATAAGATTTTATAAGTTTATTTAGGTAAATAGGCTAGGAATGAGTTTTAGTTTGACTTTTACTGCTTTGCCTCTGGAGACATAGGGTTTTAAACTTGGATGCTAAACAGTTGTCTAATAAATGAGGCACGAATTTTATAGTAGAGATTAGCAGGATGCTGCTTAGCTGTTTTTGAGTCAGAAAATCAGTTCTGTTAAAGGTCAACCATGTTTAGGTTCTCTCTGAACCTCACTGTTCTGTAAGCTTTTTAGAAGTAATTTAACTCAGATAAGTCCTCTTCATCAGATCCAAATTATATTTTTTAAAAGTTTAGTATCCGAAGACTTAGAGCTTTAATATAAAAATAAAAAAAATCAAATAGTTGAAAACATTGAAGTTATATTTCTATTGTAAATCAGTGGCAAGATGCCCTGTGTGACTTGGAGTTATCTTTCAGGTCATTGTGCCGCAAATTTCCATTAAACAAAAAGCCAAAGTTAGTAAATAATAATATAATTTGGGGATTGGTTTATGTTTTGGGGGCTTTTGTTTTGGCTTTGCTATTTTTTTTTCTTTTTTGGTTTTTGGTTTTGATTTGTTCTTGGTTTTTTGAGACAGGGTCTTTCTACATAGACCTGCTGTCCTGGAGCTCACTCTGCAGACCAGGATAGCCATGAACTCACAGAGATCCTCTTGCACCTGCCTCTTTCCCTCCTGAGTGCTGGGATTAAAGGCGTGCGCCACCACGCCCAGCAATAATTTGTGTTTTTAAGAACAACTTAAGGGTCTTTTGTAGATTTAAGTTCCCAATTCAGGTTGTCAAGGTGACCAGTTGCTTCTTTTAAAAGCCTGCTGTGGAAAGGAAAATCAGTTCTCAAAATTTGTATTTTCCATTTTCTCATGTTTGGTTATATTCATGTAGAACGTAAATGTCTAGACTAGTTGTTTACTAACTGCAGTTGGTAAAGCATATAGATCAGCAGAGTGTAAACAGTATATTCTACTCTCAGAATTTGCAGGCGACCATGTTTAAATTGTCTTAAGATGGTAGGATGTCTAAGCAACTAAAATAATTGAGTTTTGTACCACTATTTTCAGAATAAAAATCATTTTAATTTTTTCAGAATTCCATGTGATTTGGACTATTCCCTATTGTCTGGGACTATGCACTATCTGTAAACATGGCAGAACAGCTTCTAGTAATCCCCTAACATGTTTGATATTGCACTAGGAAAACAATTCACCTTTGCCTTTCTTGCAGTTATTACTGACTTCATAGTCACTTAGTTCCTATAGAAATGTTTTTCCAGGCTTGCAACTATTCTTACGTTTTTGCATCTCTTGGGCATAGTTCATTCTGTTAGGCTTGTATCATGTCCTTAGAATGAGTTTTTCATTCCCTTGGGGGAAAGTATCAATGTTGCTTCACTGATTATGAAAGTTTGTTTCTTGGAACTGGTTAAATTTGTCTCATAAATAATAAGAGTGGTTATAGTAGCCTGCTCAAACTGGTAAAGATTTGCAAAACTATGATTGGCATGTTAGCTAATAAAGGAGACTAAGGCATGTGCTACTTGGGAGGCAAAGTGAACGTGTACAGAAGCTTTCAATCTTAGTTATATAGTGGTAGTATGATGCTATACTATTGGACCAATAGCAGCTCCTTTTTATAAGTTGGATGCATTATATTTCATTTATAAACTGCCTTCAACACATACTTACCTGTTATGTTTGAGTGTTGTAGTATGTCTTCCAGAACCTCGCTATATCCTGACAGTAAACAGTCCTAGCTTGTTGAATTTTCTGTTGGTTTCTTTCTCATTATCTGTGGCATATAGCAGGCCTGAAAGATATTGTAATCATATTTTACAGAGTGAGAAATTAGAGAGATTGTGTATGAGAGCCTATATAGTTATTTTATCCATTATCTTTGATTAAGGCTTTCTAATATTTAGTAAGTGCTACTTCCAGTTTATGCCTGTGGCCTCTGAATTTTAAGGGACCAGAAAACAGCAAATTTTACATCTTACTCTTTTAAACAGTTAAGTGTCTGCTTGGAAATAATCTGAAGTTGGACATACAGTTGGCAAAATTTCCAAGCTGAAATTTGGCCTCAAAAGAATTTGTGCATGAATGATAGCAAGCACATAAATGCAAATTAAACTTAAGGTGACCTAAAACAAAGGCTAGAAGCAAGTTTTCATTTGGTTCTTAGTCTTTGTAAGGGCTTACTTGTTGGACTTACCTCAACTGCCATTCAATGAGGACAGATCACCTTAATTGATTTACATGGAAGGTTAGTCCTATAGTTTCCATGATAGATTGCTTTGGCTTTCAGCCAGCACTGATGAGAATGTGAAGTGGCTATCCTAAACCTTGGATGATCTCAACCCATACTCAGATCGCTGAGGTAACTATGGTCCTTACCTAGTGCTATTCTACTTGTATCCATAAAACTGTATTAAAACTTTACTATGTTAATTTTCGTCTTCCTGTGCTTATTTTTTACTTTTGCTCATGCACGTATTTTAGTATAAATGTGTTGCTTTTTAAAAGTTTGTGACATTTAGAAATAAATTTCAAAAAGTTTCTAATGTTTTTGAAAGCATATCTTTTATCAGCCAATGACAAATGTTTTGTGATTTCAACTGAATTTTGATTTTTCTATCAGTCTTTCACCTGTTTGTAGTGTTAGTCTGTTTGCCCGAGGTGAAAGTTTTCTGTTATGCCAAAGTGACATCATAGCATCAAATTATCTTGTTCTCCCAAAATTCTATAGGCAATGTATAAGTTCAGTCAACATCTTAATGGGAATATTTTACAAGTATTATGAAGGACCTTGGTTATGGCTCAGTTAGGAGGACTTATGTACAGGGTTCCCAGCACTCACACTGATTGACTTACAACAGTCTAACTCCGGCTGCAGGGGATCTGACACACTCTTCTGGCATCGAGCACCTGCATACAAGTACCTACAAACGCAAGCACACACGGAAATCTTTAGAAATGGCATGAACATCAGTTAACCACAGGCAGTACTGGTCATTTAAAAAAAATATGTGAAAAAGGTCTTATTTGCATCTTCTATATGTTTTTGAAACTCAGTAAGACAATAAATTTCTTTTAAACCAATAATTTTACATGGTTTGTCAGAGCTGTCCCTGTCTCCACTCATATCTGTGACCAAAAAAAAAAAAGCACTGAGTTAATTGTAGTATTTTGTTTTTTTCTGAAATCAAAGTAGAAAAGCACTTAGAAATGAACCCTAATATTCAGTATTATGTTAGCAAACTATCTTCAGGTTTTCTAAAGAACCTCCTCTTACCAAGAGTAAACCAGCTAGTAGGCAGAGAGCCTCTCCGATGTTTCTGACACCATATATGGTGACAGCAGGGAAATGGCTCCCCTCAGGGCTCAAGGGCAGTGGCATGCTACAAAAAGGCATACCTTTGTTTCCAGCAACTAGAAGCCTTACTGATAACTTTCTACCAGCCAACGTTTTGGATCCTCAAAGACTTGTGTTTTTTTAAAGCTACAAAAAATTGAACATGCACAGATGAATGTTTTATAAACCTGGTATTCCACTAGGTAGTGGTGGTGCACACCTTTAATCCCTGCACTCAGGAGGCAGAGGCAGGCAGATCGCTGTGAGAATGATCTACCGAGCAAGTTACAGGATAGCCAGGGCAACAGAGAGAGATGCCACATTGAAACCAAAAAAGAAAAATCTGGTATTCTATATAACCTATAGAATACGATTTTAGATTAGAAGAAAAAAAACTACCAAGTGATGCCGTTTGCCAAATGAAATTCTTGCAAAGAACCTACCACAAGAATGATAAGGAATTGTGCACAAAAAACCTAACACTTAATTGACTGTTCGGTATCAAGATAGTCACAATTGTACATAAACACTCATTAATGATTATCATAACCCAATCCTCTGGGTTCGTATGGATATCATAATAAAAAAGTTTCCTGTTTAAGCATGAAATCAGTACACTATACATTCTCTCCTGCTTTCCCCCCTTTACCCGTGCTATTTAATACCTATTCAGTAAAAATAATGATGGGGACTGAGAGATGGCAGAGTGGTTAAAAAACGCTGCTCCTGCAGAAGATCAGGGTTTAATTCCCAGTACCCAAATTTAAGTGTTTCAGGTCATTCTGTGAATCCAGTTCCTGGAATCTATTCATCACAGGCTCTGCATGCCCAGGGTGCAAAACAGGAAAACTCACATGCATAAGAATAAAATATAAAAGCAAAGTTTGATAGTTTTATATATTCCTTTTAATCTAGCAAATTTCCCCTTTATGGGCATCCTATGGATGCAAAGAGCAAGTGTAAAATATATGTAAAAGGAGATGTATTGGGGGGTAGAGTATTAGAGTGAGCTGCCTATTCTTATGTCAACTTGACACACACACTAGAGTCATCTGAAAGGGAGGAACCTCAATTGAGAAAATGCCTCCATAAGATCTAGCTGTAAGGCATTTTCTCAGTTAGTACTCAATGGGGGAGGGCCCAGCCCATTGTGGGTTGTGCCATCCCTGGGCTGTTTGGTCCTGGGTTCTTTAAGAAGGCTGAGCAAGCCAGGGAAGCAGGCTAATAAACAGCACTCCTCCATGGCCTCTGCATCAGCTCCTGCCTCCAGGATTCTGCCCTGTTTGTGTGTTCTTATCCTTCATTGATAAATACTGTGTAAGTGTAAGCCAAATAAACCCTTTCCTTCCCAACTTGCTTTTGTTTGTGGTATTTTGTCACGGCAATAGAAGCACTCACTAAGAGAGAGTATTTCCACATAGCCCTAGCTGTCTTGGAACTCACTAGCGTCAAACTCAGTGATCCATTTGCCTCTGCATCCCAAGTGCTATGATTAAGGCCATACAGCCACCAGTTCTAATTGACTCATTTAATAAAATGAAAATCAACAGTAAGTACTTTGAAAGTTTAGTGGTATAGTGATGGGTAAAATGTATGGCATAGATGTATTATAAACTACTAAAGTTATTTAAATATTTGGACCAGATTTGTCTTTGCTAATTGCTAAGTTTAAAGTATGCAGAGTGTATTGTAACTGAAGGTTTCTCTCCTGCCTGCCAATTCTTGAATAACCACTCTGAAGCTTAATATTAATTATGAACTGTTTGGCCTGTTAGCTCAGGCTTATTATTAACCAGCTCTTACAACTTAAATTAATCCATTTCTATTACTCTATATTTTACCACAAGGCTTGTGGCTTGCTACCTCACATCTTGCTTCCCTGGTGTTTGCTGCATCTCCTTGACTCCACCCTCCTTGACTCTCTGCTTGTATTTCCCACTTGGCTCTATTCTGCCTGGCTATTGGCCAAATTGGCTTTTTTATTAACCAATGGTATTAAAGCATGCTCACAGCATACAGAAGGGCAGTGTGTTTTCTCCCCTTTGGAAAGAACAATGCTACCTAAGTATAATATGTTTGTGTGAGACAGGCAGATACTCATCAAATATAACTGGAAATGTAGACATTGGATGAGTATATCATACACTCCTTTATGATTGACTCATTTAGAGCAGCATATGTTATCATTATCACACACATAAAATATGAAGTAACTTATTAAAACCAGTTTACATGACAGTTATATTTAAATGTGAGTAATAAGTTGAAAAATTCATCCTCTTTATTAAGGAAATATTAAGCACTGTAAATATTTAATTTTTTAAATTGCATTACAAGAATGTTAATTCGTAAAAATATTTGTAGATCTATAAAATTTAGTCACATATTTGTAAAGTTAAGTCATTTTTTGCTGAAGTTATTAAGTAGATAAAGGGGAATTAATTTCAAATCTGTGATATCGATATCTTTGCATTGTTAGTCTATATATAACCTAAAATGTCAAAATTTTTTACAGTACTTGTATACATTAGTTCACTATAATTCAGTTATGTGTCTTACCCATAAATACCAAACCACTGCCAAAGCCCTGGAGACACATTGGAAAATTTGCCAATTAACCGAAATAAGGTGAATGTTACACAGCATCATTGAATAATTCTTTAGAACTTGTGACAACTTCTATATACACATTTCATTTTCCACTTTAGAAAAATACTACCTGATTAGTATTAGAAGTTAGTATTTGGTATTTATTTGTTATGTGAACCTATTTATCTCCACAAAGGTTGCTAACTCAGAACAGAAATTTTTGGAGTGTTCTTTTCCTTTTTAGAAATTGCTTAGTGTATCCTTGCTTACTGACATCACACTCTTTAGTAGAAAGCTAAAGACTCAAAGTGCAATCCTTCCCTCTACTCCTGGCCCTCTATTGTGAATTCTTCCTAGCTGATTCTTCTCCAAAAGGCTGCTTTGAATAACAAAACATTATCAGTTCACTGTGAGTCCCTACAAACTGTTCATGTCCAGAAGCCTGTAGTTATCAGTCCACATTTTTAAATACACCCAGTACATAAAGCAAAGATTTTCAATTCAGTCATCATATCCCAACAGAATGTGACAGCTCATGTCTTGACTAACTTCCCTATAAACATGACTTCAGGTTCTACATTTCCGTACAAGTGAGAATGGCAGTAAAACCCTCTACATGGCTCTAAGGCCCTCAGTATTAAACTCATTAGATGAGTATTAATGTGCCTGTCATATTGGATTTTTGTGTGCTAACCAATATTAATGAAGACAATACTATAAATATCTGATCAACTTAATTGCTGTCTCCATAAGCTTGTGTGGAGTATAAATCATCATGCTACATTTCAGAAATAAAATTTCTAGATGTGTTTTCAAATTACATACAGAATAATCGGGTTTAATTTTTTGTTTCTAATTCTTTTAAAGTTTTTTTTTTGACAGAACATTACGTGCACATGACTTACAGCATTGGATGATGACACACGGCTGTGTCAGCGGTCTCGGCCTCACCCTCCCCTTGTCCTTTTTCTTTCAGGCACCACTAAAACCTCCCCTTTGGATTCCCTTCAGATGTTTATTCTGATAATCACTTTCCTGTTTCTGAATAAAACCTTTGTGCTACTATAACTTTTAGACACAAAGCGTTTTCCATTAGGATCCCATGATTTCCTTCACCACAGAATTTTTATGTGGTTAAAATCGATAGGCAATATTTCCATTATTATGACCGTGTAAATGACTGTCCACTATTGAACTATGGGTATTTATCTCTGCATATATTTCAACATTTCTTAAAGTCCTTTGTAAAAGTAACTTCTTTAAATTTGCTGTTTCATTTATTCCAAAAGACATAACCAACACGTTTAAAGATCCCTCCAAATGCTTGTATATGCCAAGTCAACTACCAGTTCCACCTCTTCCTGACCATGGCCCTTTCCAGCTTCTTTTATCCTCCAGTTCAAGTCTGATGTTTTCCCTCCAGATCCAGTGCAGTGGTGATTTTGGAATATCTCCTGTCTCCATGTGGGGATTTTCTGGCTAGAGCCTTCCTTCCCGGGCTCCCACATTCTACGTTTTGCTTAATCCATTCCTTGGCTTTCATGTGTCAAAACTTTCCTAGAAGGGCTGGGAGAAGAGCACAATTGGTAAAGTGACTGACTTGCAAACACAGGACTGCCAGGCATGAGAAGGCAAAACAAGATGAATGGTCCCTAACACATGACACTGAAAGCTTGTCTTTCTGCTTCCACACACGATGCATGCACACACACTTGCAAGTGCACCTTCATATACATGAACATATATGTGCACTAACACATTTAGTTTCTGAGAAAGAATTCAGTGAAGGTATAGTTCTTCATCCCTTGCAGGACTAAAAATAACTTCATTAACCTTCACAATTAATCGAAAGTTTGGCTAAATAGGTTGAAAATAATTTCCTGTAGTTATTTTTAAAGGCATTACTTTTATAATCAAAACTAACAACACTTAGGCTGGACGGTGGTGGCACATGCCTTTAATCCTAGCACTCAGGAGGCAGAGGCAGGCAGATCTCTGTGAGTTCAAGGCCAGCCTGGTCTACAACAGCTAGCTCCAGGACAGGCTCCAAAGCTACAGAGAAACCCTTTCTCGAGAAACAAAACAAAAACAAAAACAAAACAAAAACAAACAAAAAAAAGAAGAAAAAGAAAGAAAAGAAAAAAGAAAGAACAGAAAAATAACAGCACTGCTTGGTCCTTCCACTTCCTTTGTATTAGAATAGAAAGTTTGGGGCTGGAGAGATGGCTCAGTGGTTAAGAGCGTTGCCTGCTCTTCCAAAGGTCCTGAGTTCAATTCCCAGCAACCACATGATGGCTCACAACCATCTGTAATGGGGTCTGGTGCCCTCTTCTGGCCTGCAGGCATACACACAGACAGAATATTGTATACATAATAGATAGATAGATAGATAGATAGATAGATAGATAGATAGATAGATAGATATTAAAAGAAGAAAGTTTGGTGCTTTTCTCTGTCTTACTGAATATGAATTTATATCATCTTTATATACATTATATTATAAATATTTACTGCTACAAAACAGGAAGTCAACGACAACCCAAAATGACTTAGATAAGTTTCAATTATACCAAGAATAAAGAAGACAGGAAAAAGAGATCTCCATAGAAATGAATATATGTATATTATCCAATACTTATATTGTGGTATTGATAATCTTGTCGTTGTGTGTCGTTTTATTCTCCTTTTGATTTCTAACACATTGTCTTAGTTCGGGTTTCGGTTGCTGTGAAGAGACACCATGATCGTGACAATAAAGGACATAATTTATTTTCTAATAAAGGGAAACATTTAATTGGGGTGGCTTGCTTACAGTTCAGAGGTTCGGTTCGTTGTCATCATGGTGGAACATGATGGCGTTCAGGCAGACTTGGGGCTATAATTGTAACTGAGTCCTACATCCTGTGGGCAACAGGAAGTGGAATGTGACACAAGCTTAAGCAAAAGAGACCTCCAAGCCTGTCCCCACAGTGACATGCTTCCTTCAACAAGGCCACACCTCCCAATAGTGCCACTCCCTATGATCTTATGGGCTAATTACATTCAAACTACCACAGACATCTTTACTGGTTTCTGAACATTTACTTTAAATAACATCATATTTTAAGTGTATCATTACAGTATTTTATATTCCTGTTAAATTTTTCCAAAACCTATAGAAGTTTAGGTCATCCTCAGCTACATAAGGTGGACTTGGTGTCACCTATGGATAAACGAGGCCCTATCTCAAAAAAAAAAAAAACAAACATTATAAGCCATGCAGTGTTGTGGTATACGCCTTTAATCCCAGTACTCAGGAGGCAGAGGCAGGCAAATCTCTTGAGTTCAAGATCAGTCTGGTCTACAGAGCTAGTTCCAGTAGAGGCACCAACACTACAGAGAAACCCTGTCTTGAAAAGGACAAAAAAATTATGAAAACAAAATAAATTGGGTGGTGGTGGCAAATGCCTTTAATCCCAGCACTTAGGAAACAGGTGACTATGTTTTCTGTTTGCTCTGTTTAAGTGTCATGTGTGACTGCATCCTTGTTACTATCTTTAGTTGGATATTAAGTATAGATGAAGTAGATGCATGTGGGTGCCAAGTTAATGACAGGTGGACTTGTGATGGTTTTATGAGTGGGCTCACATTGCCAAGAAGTATGTAAAAGTTTGTTATTATCCCAGCACTCGGGAGGCAGAGGCAGGCAGATCTCTGTGAGTTTGAGACCAGCCTGGTCTACAAGAGCTAGTTCCAGGATAGGCTTCAAAGCTACAGAGAAACCCTGTCTCGAAAAACCAAAAAAAAAAAAAAAAAAAAAAAAGTTTGTTATTATTCTGGTGGTGACTATCAGGGTGTTCTGAAGGAAATGCATACTTGAATTGTGGACTGCGTGAAGAGTATACTCCCTAATGTGGATGGGCCATGACAAAAGGCCATTCATTCAAGTTGGCCTTCCTTCTTCTGGAAGAAGGGGAGGGCTGGGGCACAACTTAGACCTTTGTCCTTCATCTCCTTCTCACTCAAGTACCACTTCACTGGCTATGGTCTCCTTGCAGGTGAGATGGTTAGGAAAAAGATTCACACAGTTACAATAAAAAAGAGGAAATCTAGCTATATCCATTTCCCAGCAAGGTTGCCGCGGGTAATCATAAAATGGGTTGCTAAAAACAACCCCAATGTATTCTCCCACAATTCTAGAAAGCACAAACTTTAAGTCAAGGCGTTGGCAGGTGGCTGATTGCTGATAAGGAAGGTACTTGCTTGTCATAAATGAGCCCTTAGGCAGGGAAAAGTCTGGGGGACTTATCAGGAGTCTACTCTTGAAATCTTTTCTGCTAGCTTCTGTGGTTCACCAGCAATCTTTGATACCCCTTGACTTACAGCTGCAATCTCTGTCTCGTTGTTCTATGGGATTCTTTCTTTGTGTCTGCATCTACGTTTCCCTGGACTAGTAAGAACACCATTCACGCTGAACTAGGAACATTTCAATGCATTCTCAACTTAATTAGTCTGTAATTTTTTTTCTAGGGATGCCTCTTCAGTCGTGATGAATTATCTCCTGATTAACTCCATTGTAAATGGAAAACATCTGTCATAAAATTTAAAAGTACATCTAATATACTTGACTATTGAACCCGACTGTTTAGCAGCACAGTGTGTTCATAAATTAGTTTTTTATCTTCATGCTCTCCATAACCAGCTGTATTAATAACTAAGTATTCCTGCCCACGGCTACACAGCATGATAAGAAAACATATTGCAAAGCCCAGAAAAGGGTCAAAATTTGAAGGGTTTTTAATTATTAAATATACATTCTTTTTCACCACTATAAAGTGAAAGTCGAAAGCTGCCCTATCATAAGTCAAACTACTGAAAGTTTGGGATCATCTGTATTTCAAAACAAAGTTCTATTCACAGCTTCCAACATATCTTCTTGGGAAACATAATTCAACCCATCATAACAGCTTAACTCAACAATTAATAGAAAAATAAAAACATTTGCCATAGATGAAACAAGATGGCAAAAGAGATGATAGAGCCCCACAAGCTGAAACTTGCTCAGTTTAAGCAAGAATGTCTTGCTGTTGTTTTGGAAACCAATGAAACAAAATCAGATCTTATCAACATTCTCTAGGGGCATCTTGAAGAACATGATGAAGATTAAGCAAATCCAGATGGTGTAGTTGGACTTTCTCTGTCCTGCCATCTGGCTCCCAAATAACAACACAGACACTTTTTATTTATAAAAGATTAGTCAATAGCTTAGGCTTATTACTAACTAGCTCTTACAACTTAAATTAACCCATTTTTAACAATCTACATGTTGTCACATGACTCATGGCATTTACCTGTTCTTTTGTATGCCTTGTTCACTCTCCATCTGGCTGGTGACTTCTTTCTTCTTCCCACAGTTCTCTCTGTCTGGCTTTCTCACCTATGCCTCCTCACCTATACCTGCCTAGCTATTAGACATTTAACTCTTTATTAAACCAATGAGAGCAACCACATCTTCACAGTGTACAAAATGATTGTTCCACAACAAGATGTACTACAAGATGAAACAGAAGGAGAACAAAAGTCCTTGGACTGCCTTTCAAAGAAGAGGTATATCTGAAGAAGCTGTCGTATCAGCATGCCATAGAAAGAACACAGAGGAAACTGAACAACTCAAGGTCTCCATGTGTTTTCAGTGAGAATGGTCTCAGGGGTTTAGATGTCTGGGGACCAAACCCAGTTGATGGATTATTTAGGAAAGCTTAGGAGGTGTGGCCTTCTTGGAGGAGGTATGTCACTGGGAGTGAGTTTTGAGGTTTCAAAAGCCATAATAGGCCCAGTCTTGCTCCCTCTGCCTGCTGCTTGGAGATATAAATTCTCAGCTATTTCTCTGATACTATGCCTGCCTGCTTGGTGCCATTCCCCTGCCGAGACAGCCATGAGCTTACCCTCTGAAACTGCAAACAAGCCCTCAGTTAAACTCTTCCTTTTATAAGTTGCCTTGGGCCGGGCGGTGGTGGCGCACGCCTTTAATCCCAGCACTCGGGAGGCAGAGGCAGACGGATCTCTGTGAGTTCGAGGCCAGCCTGGTCTACAAGAGCTAGTTCCAGGACAGGCTCCAAAGCCACAGAGAAACTCTGTCTCGAAAAAACCAAAAAAAAAAAAAAAAAAAAAAAAAAAAAAAAAAAAAAAAAAAAAAAAAATAAGTTGCCTTGGTCATGGTGTCCCTTCACAGCAAAAGAGTAACTAAGACAGTGCCTGTAAGCTTGAAGAGTAAAAATATTTGAGTAGCTACATTTATAATTTCTTCAGCTCCTAAGGAAGTTCTGCCATCAGGCACTGAGGTGAGACTATGGACAACCTTGGTGAGCTAAAGAAAAAAGAGTAGAGAGATTTGTTTTAAATGTCTATTTATTCTTCTAGAAAGCATAATGACAATAAAAGGGGTGTGTGTATGTGTGTGTGTGTATGTGTGTGTGTGTATGTTTGTGTGTGCAAGAGAGAGAGGGAGGGAGAGAGAAAGAGAGAGGGAGAGAGAGAAAGAGAGGGAGAGAGGGAGAGGGAGAGGGAGAGAGCAGAGAGAGACATACCCATATTTAGCACTTAGGAGACTGAGACAGAGGGTTTGTTAAGACTAAAGCAAGCCTGGGCTACATAACATAGGTTAGTGCTTCTACTAGATTTGGTTGGAGAAGCTCCCCACAACCCCCACCAGTGGGCAGAGGTAACCGAACAGATTTATATTGGTCAAAATGATGAATAAGTAACTGTTTAATGTTCAGCCACAATGGAATTTCTGAATCACTCCCTCAAAGGCTCAGATGTCATGGGAGAAGGGGCAGAAAGAATATGAAAGCTGGAGGAGAGATGGAAGGCTGTAGGGAGCAACTATTTCCAAGCATGTAAGGAACACTTATCTCCAGGAATGACATGTTCACTACACTTTCTTCCTTTTTGTTTTTTTTTTTAAAAATTGATAAAATTACATTTTTCCATACTTGATTAGTAATTACATTTGTTTCATAGTTCTTGAGTTTCTCACATTCTCCATAATTTTCCGAACACATTCAGCCGATTTTTATCTCAAGAGAAAAATTATCATTGTGTCATGATTTTAAATCTCATTGTATATCCTGAAGCTGCCTATACTCAAATATTCTTTTTCCTTTCTAGGTTTCTTGTTGGTCAGATGTTGCAAATATGGTGTGTATTATACATATTTTAAAAGATGCAAATTCGTGTCTATGTGTGTGTGTATTGTGAAGGAGGGCTATATGTGTTTGTATTTGAATGGATATGTACACATGTGAGAGGTGTAAATGCACGTGTGTACATAAGCATGTGGCTGCCAGAGCTAAAAGTAAGATGTCTTTCTCAATTAATATTCACCCTGCTTCTTGAGACCAGGTCTCTCACTGGACTTGGAGTACATCCATTCAGCTAAGTTGCCAACCAATGAGCTCCGGAATCCACCTGTCATTCATCACCATCTACCCATAGTACAGTACAGTACAGTACACTGGGGTACAGTGCGCATGCTTAGGCTTTTTACATGGCTTCTGGGAATTTGAACTCAGGTCCTCATACTTGCCAACAGTCATTTTTCTGACCCATTGATCACTGATCCCTCCCAGTCCAGATACTTTACTTTTAAAATCACTATTGCATTAAATTATTTCCCTTTCGTTCTTATTGTTTGTTTGGGGGCAGGGTTTCACTGTATAGCCCTGTCTGTCCTGGAACTCATTCTGTAGATAAGGCTGGGCTTGAACTCACAGAGATCTGCTTACCTCTGCCTCCTGAGTGCTGTGGTTATAGGCATGCACCACCATCACCCGGCGGACCACTGCACTCTTAAACTGACAAGATCTGTATAGGATCAGGCTTGTCTATACCCTGTCATGGCAAGAAGAGGAGCTCATGTGACTGCACCCCTCTCTGAGGATTTATGTGCTACCAGCATTTCTTGAGGGAGTTAGGTACATTTTCATCAAACTGTGAGTGTAGTCTCTGGTAGAGAGCCATAAGTAACCCATTTCATACCCATGTTCCTAGAATCAATTCTAATGAAGCTCACTTTGGTTCTCTCTCTCTCTCTCTCTCTCTCTCTCTCTCTCTCTCTCTCTCTCTCTCTCTCTCACACACACACACACACACACACACACACACACACACACACACACACACATGCACACAGTTTCTAATGACAATTCAAACAGTGTTCTCTTGGAAGAGCAGAGCCCCTCGATCCTGGCAGGAAGAGTCCAGTGCAGGGCTGTCCTGTATCCAGGAGAAGGCCTAAAGGTAACAACATTCAGTTCCCATTTAAAAAAAACCTCATCTTGCAGAGCTCTGCCTTGCAGTCTAGGACATTTGATGGTCATGCTGAAAAGGCTGCAAGCTGCTGTCTTGTCACAGCTTCAAGTTGACTCAGCCTTCCCAGTCTCCCCAAGAAAATACAAGTCATGGAAATGGAAAATTTGGACAACTCCCAGATGATCCCACCACGTGTACACTCAACCGACCTTATCCGGTCTCTAGGAAACCAATGACTGCCTTGCCTCAGACTTGCTCACTTTTGTAACTGTGAGATAAAATGCAGTGTGCTTGCTGGTCAAGCATGGTTATTATTTTTTGCCATAAACATAAGTGGTTCTCAACCTGTGGGTCGCAACACCTTTGACAAACCTCTCTCTCCAAAAATATTCACATTACGTTTCATAACAGTAGCAAAATTAGAGTTATGAAGTAGCAAGGAAAATAAGTTTATGATTGGGGGCCACCACACTGTGAGGAACTGTATTAAAGGCTCACAACATTAGGAATGTGGAGAACTACTGTCTTATCAGGAGGTTGAGATGGGCATAGCCATAAGGCCAAGGTCAGCAAGGCCTGCCTCAAAATACAAAACAAAATGTGTTGCTTAACTGGGTTGAGTCTTGGAGGAATGGGCTGTGATGGCTAATAAGGGCTTGATGGCAAGAGACTCCTAGGACATCATTCTTACTGCAGAAGCTCTATGTGGTCTGTAGTATTCTAGGGAGACACTTTTCTAATCTGAGGGCTTTTGTTCAGTTTAGTTTTCAGGACTTTTTAACAATTCTGTCTATAAAAGTGATGAAATTGTTACATCTTATTCTTTCTTGTTTCTATGTGTGTGTGTGTGTGTGTGTTTGAACACCAATCAGAAAGTGTGAAGTCCTGAGGTCAGTTGAATAGGAGCCTGAACCCCATTAGGTTCCAATGAGATCCAACAACTTTTTATTCTAAACAGACAATTTTATCCCCATGATTCCTTCTTCGATGCTTGATACTATGTTGGGACTGAGAGGAATTCTATGTATATTTTATGTTTGCTGAATTTAAACAAAAGAAGTAGGGGACTCTAAAAGAGTTAAGATTTATATTTATGCCAGGAGGTAGTGGTGCTCACCCTTAATCCCAGCACTCGGGAAGCAGAGGCAGATGGATCTCTGTGAGTTTGAGACCAGCCTGGTCTACAGAGCAAGTTCCAGGACAAGCTCCAAAGCTACATAGAAAAACCCTATCTCGAAAAACCGAGAGAGAAAGAGAGAGAGAGAGAGAGAGAGAGAGAGAGAGAGAGAGAGAGAGAGAGAGAGAGAGAGAGAGAGAGAGAGAGAGAGAGAGAGAGATTTACATTTAGACTGCCCTTGTTTCACCTGATGGAAGCAACTTATAGTGGGTTTTTGGTTGAAGCCTGCAGTTCACCCCTGCATGATCCGGGAAGCCCCATTACTCCCTCCCCCCTCCCCAAACCCTACCTGCTCAGAGAGCCTCCAATAAAAGAAAAGGCACCAAAAAGGGCAGCTCAGCATTCTTGGCCACTATCGCAACTTCCTTGCCTATTGCTGCTACCAACCCAAATCCCCGCCTAACCACTCAGTTTTTGACCATACTTGGGCATAAACCCAGCTTGTGGCTGGCACATCATCACCCCTTGACTACATCCTATAAAGTCTCCCTGCTTTAGTTCAGGGGTACAGCTTCTCCTGCCTCAGTCTCTGGGACCTTGCTCAAATAAATCTGTTGTTACACTTTTTCAATTCTGCTTGATCTGGCCTACTTTGTCAGAGGAGAAATTTATTACGTGGGGGGGGGACAGAAAACCTATTACTGGATACTGAACGAACTTTAAAAATTAATAATCGTTATGCTTGATATATATATATATATATATATATATATATATATATATATATATATATATATATATATTGCCATGAAGTGAGTTGGCAATCACTGTGCTACCTGGATGGGAAGATTTGTCTGTTAGAATAAGTTTCTTCCAGTTTCAAGCCCCCAATCTGCTTTTCTTCCTGCTCATACATTACGAGTGCCTGTCCTATTTCAGATACCACTGAGAATGGAAACTTTGGCTATGTAGCAGCTTCTGTCCTGTGGGGCTCAGAGTCCTCAAATAAGATAGATAAAACCCTCGAGTTCCACACCTGAGTCACTGAGGCATCACACACACACACACACACACACACACACACACACACGACACACACACACGACACACACAGAGCTTAAGCCTAGGGAATTTCACCAGGAGTGTCCACCCACGTGCAGATAATAAGAACAGCGTTGTTAATTACAGCGTTGTTAATTACAGCTTGGTCACAAGCCCAAGCGAAGTAAACAGGAGTTAGCGCCAGGCTTTGCTAGCTGGCTACGTTACAAGGGGCTTGGTGTAAAATGCTAGTTCTTTGTTAAGGATGCACGAAATGTAAAATGGTGCGCGCGGTGCCAGTCACTGGAGATGTTGCCAAACCAGACTGTTACAGAGAGACTGAAAGTGAAACTAGTCTGAGCGCCCTCTGCCACCGCCTGAGGTGTATGCTTTACCCTCCCCTCTGCGTTTCCATCAGCTCTGCAAAGGGCAGTTTTCCTGCTCTAGACGTCAGTTGGTTTCCACCCTGAAGGACCCACTTCACCACCTCTGGACAAATCCCTGATCTGAAGCTTCTAACCGACAGACGTGAAACCTTCCGAGGAAAATAAAGAACACAGGAAACCAAGCTCTCCACTCCATGTGGTCTGTCTCCCAGGCTCGCCTCTCTCTTTCTGAGGCATGCTGGTACTGTTCCACACAAAAAAAGGTCGATGAAGGATTTCAAAAACGGATAAGCTGCGTGCAAGCATGCTGGCCATTCGTTCATGCAAATGTGTGACAGCTACATTCCCAGTGCATGAAATTACATGAGCTACATTTGTAACACAAATGATTTGTTTAGCAATTATTCTTTTTAAAAAACATAATTTTCCAATATTATTTATCAGCACATATTTAATTTAACATATTGTACATCATAATAGGTCTCATTGTGACCATTGTGGCATTGTGAATATATTACATAATTGCATAATATCAAATTATAATTGAATTAATAAAATAATAATTATAGGCCAGATGGTGGTGGTACATGCCCTTAATCCCAGCACTTAGGAGGCAAAAGCAGGTAGATCTCTTTGATTTCAAGACCACCCTGGCCCACAGAACAAGTTCCAGGACACCAGGATAATAAGAGAGAGAAGCCCTGTCTTGAAAAACCTATATATATATATATATATATATATATATATATAATTATATTAAATTAAATTATATTACATGTAAGGAATATGTAAGATATTAGAATCATATTCACTCTTCCCATCCCCCTTTACTCTCACCCTCTTTGTTCTCTCAACCAAGCTCCCCCTTATATTCATCTCTTGTATGTGTGAACCAGTGAATTTCATTAGTGTTTTCATGTGAGAGGCATGGAAGTCCTTATGCTCACAGATAAGCACTAGGGAACCAGAAATATTAAACACACAAGGTTGTTTGTTTAATATTCAGGTATTAAAGAGATCATTGCCCTGTTTGTTCTTTGTATCATGTTAAAGCTGTCTTTTGTCTCCCCCCACCCAACGCCCCCCCACCCCTGCTTTTTGGATTGGAGTATAGAAGCATACGGAAAATAAGTGCAGACAAACTCAGTATTCACTGAACTGCCCTCTCACTTGTGTTATGTGTCTATTTCCTCTATACCTCTGTTCCGTCTGTCTAGCATTTCTACTACAGAAAGGGATGCATAACCTGTTATCTGCCCAGAAGGCTAGGAGCCCAAGAAGTTAATGGTCTGGTGACCTTTTTGTGTTATCTGTGTGTACAAGATCCTGCCCTAGGCCAGTGCATGAAATTACATGAGCTACATTTATAACACAAATGATTTTGTGAGCTTGTCAGTCTACAGAGCACACATTTATGGAAGGTGTCACACGTAGTCAATCTATAGAATCCATCTTTGTAGAAGATACCACTTATACTTTACAAAGAGTTTCAATGTAGTCATGTCTTAAACTTTACTGTGCATATGAGATTTTTACACCAAATTAAGCTGTACTTAAATATGTTGAAAATAAACTACTCGGGGTTAAACTCCTGGCAGTTTGAACCACACTGGTTACTTAGTCTTGCTGAACCTAACTGTCTTTTGTCTTCCCAAGGGCTATTACTTTGTTGACTGTGGTGGTGGCAGAAAATCCCACATTTATGGGATAATGGGTTCTCACCTCCTAGGGTACAGCCTCTATGTGGTTCACACATTCGAGGGTAGGGGCGTGTGTATTAGAAATGCTAGACAGACAGAACAGAGGTATAGAGGAAATAGACAGAACACAACTGAGAGGGCAGTCCAGTGAATACTGAGTTTGCCTGCACTTATTTTCCTTATGCTTCTATACTCCAATCTTTTGGAGTGTGGGGCGGGGGGAGAGAAGACAAAAGACAGCTTTAACATGATACAAAGAACAAACAGGGCAATTATCAAGTGGTTATACCCGGAGTTAAGTATTCTGTTTGTTTAGGCAGGACTTGCAGCAACCACACCTTAAGCCAAGTATCCTGTAGGCAGCCACTTCCTGGGTCAAACCTGCTGTTATCTCCTTAAAGGAACAGGAATAGGCCTGAACTCTCTGACCTTTGTTCAATTTGGAATGGACCCTCTTCTGTGGGCTCCCACACTCACCATGTTTTCATGAACATGGGTACCTTATCAGTATCTACATCCTGTGGAAAATGTCTCTCCGTTCTCCTGCAACCATCAGCTGCATGGAAATCCTCAGAAAGGAGAAGGGTCCCATGAGCTCCTTTTCTTGCTATGGCAGAATGGTAATGAACAATCTTGAGATACAGATACAGCTACTGTGAGTTTAAGAGTATAAGGGACATCCCGTGGATATGTGTCATTGTTTAGCGGGGTTGGTTACAAATCATTATTGGTCATGGTCAGGAAAAGCACTGAACAAAGGAGCTTAGCTTTCTGAAGGCAAAAAGGGAGGATATGTTATATAAATGAAGAGAGGAAGGGTGGATTGTTGAGTCTACTTTTCAACAACCACTAGTCTCAAATATTTTGCATTAGTATGGATTTTTGTATATTGAGAAATATTTAAGAATTTTTTGCTATAGTAAGTATATGTTTCTACTCTTGTTTTAGGTCAATAAGAGACATATTTTAAATAGATGAATGATCTTCAAGCACTTCACAGACCCATACAATATAGCATTTTAATATTTTAATAATATAGGGATTTTCTTGGCAGTGAGACACACCTGTTCCTGGAAGCACCAATCTACTTCATAAAAGGGTGATGGTCCTCAAAGAACTTTTATGTAGAGTTTCCTTTGATAGTAGCAAAGTTAGCCACTGGGAAAGAAACTACCCATGCCTTGACTGCTGTCAGTATGTTGTCCAAACTGGACAAGCAGGACACAAAAAAATGTGACTGCTGAACTTTGCCAGGACAGGGTAGAAAAGTCCTTCAAAAGTCCCGATTCACAAAAACAGTCATAAATTCTAGGCCTGTAGGCTAAAGATAAATTAACCATTGGTGCAAAGAAATCTGTGTGACTGTTCAGACAACCAGCAGCCTCTGTCATTTCTATAGTTTTGGAGGTTGCTTGCTCTACATTTCCTGTTTACTCAGATAATATTATACCCTTCTCGGGTCTTTGATGGGGTTGAAGACTAGATAGTTATAGTTTTGCAGTTTTTCTTGTTGCCAAATTAAAAAAAATTACATAAGACATGTAAAGTTGATAAGGTTAAAAATATAAAAGATTAAGTTGTTTATCTAAAAAATGTTTTTAGATCCAAAAAGATAGTTTTAGGCTGGTAATACAAGTTATGATAAAAAGTGGCTTAGGTATAAAACTTTAAACTTATCAAAATAAAATAATAGATTTTTTTTCTTAGTTGCCAAATGCAAATGTACTGGACATTGTAAATGTAATTCTTATTTGGAGATTTTTCTTATTATATACAGTTATACTCTATTAGAGTTAAAACCTTTTCCTTTTTATTTAGACCAAAGGGGGAAAATGTTTTGAGATATTTGATTATACTGTATAAAGATATGTCACTGTGATTGTTTTAATAAACAGATAAAGAAGCTAGGCAGGAGGTACAGGCAGGACTTCCAGACAGACTTCTGGAAAGAAGGGTGAGTCACCAGCTGGACATAGCGGATGCAGGACATCTAGGAGGAGAGGTAAAAGCACGTGATAGCACGTAGATTAATAGAAATTAATAGAAATCCTGGCTGGAATACTCTGCCATGCTCTGTTTGGACTCCTCCAAATGCCTCTTCCTGTTCTCTTCACACATATCTACAGTAGAAACCTCTTCTCAACCATCTTCATTTTTATTCAGAACCCCTTTCTTCTTTTCTTGTTAGCTTTTTTTCTTCATTCAATTTTATGTCTTTGCTCTACAAATCCTCTTTACTTTTGTTCTATTTCCCTACCTAGAGTATGTCCTAGAAGTATAAAAAACTCAAGGTTTCATTGCTTTCAGGCATTTTTAATTTATTCAAGTGATATTGTACTAATTTTGTTTCTCAGTAGCATGTTTGTAAGAGGTGTCCTGAGACCTTGATTGTTTCTAGCTCATCTTTTTTATTTTCCTACTTCAAAATGTTCTATAATAAATGTCATCAGCCGGGCGGTGGTGGCGCACGCCTTTAATCCCAGCACTCGGGAGGCAGAGGCAGGCGGATCTCTGTGAGTTCAAGGCCAGCCTGGTCTACAAGAGCTAGTTCCAGGACAGGCTCCAAAGCCACAGAGAAACTCTGTCTCGAAAAACCAAAAAAAAAAATAAATAAATAAATAAATGTCATCACACTTTACCTGTCCCTTGTCTGCATGATGAACAAGTGACCTGTTCCCACAGCTCCACACTTTGACAAATAATGTTGTGATAAGCTTGCATTGTTCCTTTAGCGGCCTGTACAAGATTGCCTTGGACTCTGAACAAGGAAATAGCTTATTTATTTGCCTGTCTCTGTTATCTCCCCAGAGAATCAGCTCTGCTCTGTTGGTTTCTCCCTTTACCACTTGGTTCTTATTTACTTTTCATTGCCATTTTCTACTTGATTTATAGTGCTTCTTTTTCTGTTAACACTCTCCCCCACTTTGTCCTTCGCTACTGTCACATTTACTCTATTCTTCCTTTTCTAGGTCCTTGGTTTAAGTTCAACTCATTATTTTTAATCAGTTAAGCTTTCTGATAAATATATCCAAACTATAATGTTTCCATTAAACATTGGTTTAGTAGTATTCCAAAGACTTGATGTATAGTATTAAGTGTTTCAACTTCCCCTGAACCACCTACCACCTTCTTCTTCTTCTCCTTCTCCTTCTCCTCCTCCTCCTCCTCCTCCTCCTCCTCCTCCTCCTCCTCCTCCTCCTCCTCCTCCTCCTCCTCCTCCTTCTTCTTCTTCTTCTTCTTCTTCTTCTTCTTCTTCTTTCTGTTTAGCCAACAGGTTGGTGATTGCATGCCTGTTAAAATTTTCCAGATGCCTTGGAGTTCTAAGGTATTTCCATATGCCTGATTGTAAAGATCAACTGTTCAATAAACTGGGAGGAGCTAGAAACAAGCTGTTGCTGCCCTGAACTTACTCACATGTGGTCATGAAGGAGCATGTGAAAAGGAATCTCCCAGAGGGTGAGGCTTCAAGAAGAATGAGACCTTTCTCCTTCTGTAGATAGAGATGCGATCTGAAAGAGGATTAAAGGTAAGATTTGAGAAGCCACTGAACTATCTCCAGTTCCACCACAAAGTTTCTGATGTGCCAGTCTCTGCTGCTGATAGATCCAGAATTCACCACCTACAGTCAACTGCAGTTTCTCGGTTTGTTTTCCTATTGTGAGCACTCCTTATTCTCTTGTGACAATTCACTGTGATGAAGATTAGCAACTAGACAAAGGATTATAATATAACATGAATAGGTCTGTGTTTTGCAAGGGTGGGTGTGTTATAGCAATTTTGGCCAGTCTACCGTGCAATCATATTTTAATCATGTTGAAGTCTAGATATGGTTTGAGTGTTACCTCTAACATGCATGTCCTACAGACTTTGTTCCAGCATGACAGCATTTAAGAGGTAGAGTCTAGTGGAGGTGATTATGTCATGGAGGCATTTATAGAAAGGAGTGAGGAAGACTGGTAATTAATTCTTGGGAAAATTTTTGGGAGACAGGGTCTCATTATGTAACCTAATTGGCCTAGAACTTGCTTTGTAGATCAGAATGAACTTGCGACTCCAGAGATCCGTCTGTCTTTACCTCCCAAGTGCTAAGACTGAAGAAAGGCATATACCCCAGTGCCTAGGAATGAGGTGGTTTTTTTCCCCCCTGAAACAGGATTTCTCCATGTAACAGCCCTGACCTGCCTCTGCCTCCCAGAGTTCTGGGATTAAAGGTGTGTGCTACTATGCCTAGCTCGAGAATGAGTTCTTGTGGAGACTTTAGTTGGTCTCTGAATCTCCCAGTTTCCTGTCTTACCTCTTAATCACTTTCATATGTATTCAAATCAGTGTAATGCCATCTGTCTATAGAGAGACTTACTCATGGTATTAATTCTAGAGACTATTTAATTTTGTACTTTTAGTCCTCAAATTATGAGCCATAATGATAAGGAATAGGAAGTCTGGAGCTTAGGGGATTCAGTGGATGACACAGCCAGAAAAAACAGGGCAAGGAAAAACACATAGTAGGAATTGCTAATGTGCAACATTGAAAGCCTTTAACCTGAAGAATTTTCTTTCTCAGGAGGCTGTGTGGCATAGGTGGGGCTTACTGAAACCTCCACAGAGGAACTATTCATAGAAGAAGCCCTTAATCAATGAGGGATAAATGACTATCATTGCCCTTGCCTACTACAAATCTATGCAATTCTCTGTAGCTTCCAAAGGGCCCCAGGAGAATTAATCCCATATTCCCAAGTGATAACTTGTTCACTGTTACAGTTTGATAGAAATTGCCCCCTGAAAAGCCTCATGTGTTGAAAGCTTGATGCCAGTTCGTAGATCCAATTACTGAGTGGCAACTGGACCATGAAGGCTCTGACCTAATCAGTGGATTACCTTAGTGAGAGATTTATGACGTGATGGCATAATTAGGGGGAGGTGGGGCCAAGATGGAGGAAGTAGGTCACAGAAAGCATGTCCTTAGAGCAGCTTTATCTTCTGCCTAGACTCCTCTCTGTCTTTGCTACCCAGCTTCCACTAAATGAGCAGGTCTGTTGCACTGTGATACTCTGCCTCTCTAAGTACAAAGCAATTGGAGACTGAAACCCTTTAAATAATGAGCACAAATACAGTTCCCCCTGTTGTAGGGAGCCATTAGTTTGTTATCCTGCCACGTGGCAGCAGCTCAGACCTGAAATAATCACATCATATTATTTAAATCACTGCTTGTCCCATTAGCTTTAGATTCTTGTTGGATAAATTTTACATTTTAATTTAACCCATTTCTAGTAATCTGTGTATCGCCATGTGGCTGTGGCTAACAGGGTAAAGTTCTGTCTCCGGCGACGAGGCTACATGGCTTCTCTCTGACTCGGTCCTCTTTCTCCCAGCATTCAGCCTAGTTTTCCCCTCCTAAGTAAGTTCTATCTCGCTATAGGCCAAGCCAGTTTCTTTATTAACCAATGGCATTCACAACATACAGAGGGGCATCTCACATCAGTCCCTCTCTAAGTTGGTGATGGAAGATATTTTCTACAGTGACTAACAAACCATTAATGTGCCCCGAGTCTGCTTCCTTCCTTTCCACAGGTCTCACTTCTGCATTCCTCTGCAGATGTTTTGGGAATCATCAACACATTAAAACATCTACATTCAAATTCTAGGTTCAGGTTGTGATTCTAGGAAAACCCAGCCTAACACTAAGTGAGTATGTTCCCTTTAAAGAAGATCCTTATTCTAGACCTCATTCCGCTCATTTCTAGCTGGGCTGGCATTATAATTCATCTACTTCAGAATCACTTATTGTCACTGTTCCCACTTTTCACTGCCCTTCCACTTTTGATATTGTTTACGTGAAATGGTAAATGCTATTACTTATTTCATTCTCTTCTTTGTGGAGTGCATCTGAACAACAACAACAAAATGAAATAAAAGGAGAAGGTCATGACTACTTCTAAAGTATGGAGAAAGTTTTTATTGTAGACACAGGGGAGAAGGCAGAGGGAAGAGGGCAGGTTAAACATGGCCAGCAGATTATACTGACCATGAGAGGAGAAAATGATAGGGAGAGCAAGAGAGAAGCCGCTGACCAAGAGAAATGGCCAGGGTCAAAGACTGCTGTAGCAAAATGGGCTAAGTTACATAGGGATCTTCCTGGGGGAAGGGAAGCGGAAGCCCTAGACCCAGAGGGAGAGGTTTAGAGTAGGGGGCAGGATGAAAAGTGCTGGGAAGAGCTAAAGGTACTGAGTGATGCTGGAAGAGCTGACTGATGTTTACTTTCATGTGTTAATACACACCTCAGCCATATGTCCTGGATTTCTGAGACCTAACAGCATCTTCCAAAAGTATTCAAATAAGAGTGATATGTGATTAAACTTCTCCGACTTCATATTGTGAAAGCCAACATTACATTTTCAGGGTTTTTTTTTTTTATTAAAAATTTCCACCTTCTCCCCTCCTCCCATTTCCCTCCCTCTCCCTCCCCTCCCCTTCTCCTCCCTCTCCAGTCCAAAGAGCAGTCAGGGTTCCCTGCCCTGTGGGAAGTCAAAGTTCCTCCCCACTCTTTCCAGGTCTAGGAAGGTGAGCATCCAAACAGACCAGGTTCCCACAAAGCCAGTACATACAGTAGAATCAAAACCCAGTGCCATTGTCCTTGGCTTCTTAGTCAGGCCTTCTTGTCAGCCATGTTTAGAGAGTCCAGTTTGATCACTTGCTCCCTCAGTCCCAGTCCAGCTGGCCTTGGTGAGCTCCCATTAGATCAGCCTCACCGTCTCAGTGGGTGAGCACACCCCTCGTGGTCCTGACTTCCTTGCTCATGTTCTCCCTCCTTCTGCTCCTCATTTGGACCTTGGGAGCTCAGTCCATTGCTCCAATGTGGGTCTCTGTCTCTATCTCCATCCATCACCAGATGAAGGTTCTATGGTAATATGCAAGATATTCATCAGTGTGGCTATAGGATAGGGCCAGTTCAGGCACCCTTTCCTCAGCTGCCCATGGAACAAGCTGGAGACATCTCCTTGGACACCTGGGAACCCCTCTAGAGTCAAGTCTCTTGCCAACCCTAAAATGGCTCTCTTAATTACTATGTTTATAGCAGCATTATTTGTAATAGCCAGAGCCTGGAAACAACCTAGATGCCCCTCAATGGAAGAATGAATAAAGAAAGTGTGGAATATATATGCATTAGAGTACTACTTAGTGGTAAAAAAAAACAATGACATCTTGAATTTGGCATGCAAATGGATGGAAATAGAAAACACTATCCTGAGTGAGGTAACCCAGACCCAAAGAGATGAATATGGTATGTACTCACTCATAAGTGGATTCTAGCCATAAATAAAGGATATTGAGCCTATAATCCATGATCCTAGAGAAGCTAAATAAGAAGGTGAACCCAAAGAAAAACATAGTTATCCTCCTGGATGTTGGAAGTAGACAAGATTGCCAGGCAAAAATTGGGAGCTTGGGGTGGGGGTGGGATGGGGGTAAGGAGAGATGGGGAGAGAGAAGTGAGAAGGGGAGGATGGGGAGAGCTTAGGGGAATGGGATGGTTGGGTTGGAGGAAGGGTGGATATGGGAGCAGGGAAGTACATTTCCAGTTTTAATTACTATGCCTAAGACATCCATGAAACAAAAATGTTCCTGATCTGCAGTCCTCTTGTCCAAGAACAGATAGTTCCTGAAATGCTGTAGACTACTGTTTATAGGAAGTAATAAGTCACATGTTTTTCACTCCCCTAAACTAGTTTGCTTGACACATCTGCACCAGATGTGCTTGATTACATGTAGGCAGGAGGTTTACAAGCAGGCCATACATCAGGATATACTCTTGCCCCTGACTGGACCTGATGGGAAATGCAATAAATCATGGTTTTCCTTCTTAAGCTCTTGCCATACTTGATTCTGGGATATTTCCTGGAAACCTGGGTATGGACCTGGTCAGAGCCCATCCATCTGGCCAGTATTTAATTAAAGCTTGCTTCAAAATTGTCTTTAAACTGTGGTAGTGGTCTTATTCTCAGTTGGTGGGAGTAGCAACATGATTGAGAACATTTAAATAGTTATAAAATTCTATTTCAAACTTCCTTCAGTGCTTTAAAAGAATGTGACTCTTTTGTCAAGCAAACAGACACAAAAGAACTTCAAATAAGCAAGACTGTCCAGGTATCAGGTTTTCCCGAGACTTTTTTTGGCATTTAATTAATTAATTTATTTTATTTTCTTTTTTTTTTTTTTTTTTTTTTGTTTTTTTTTTTTTTTTTTTTTTTTTTTTTTGTTTTTTTTTTTTTTTTTTTTTTTTTTTGTTTTTCGAGACAGGGTTTCTCTGTAGCTTTGGAGCCTGTCCTGGAACTAGCTCTTGTAGACCAGGCTGGTCTCGAACTCACAGAGATCCGCCTGCCTCTGCCTCCCGAGTGCTGGGATTAAAGGCGTGCGCCACCACCGCCCGGCTACAATTTATTTTATTTTCATTGATTTTTATTGAGCTCTACATTTTTCTCTGCTCCCCTCCCTGCCTCTCCCCTCCCTTTCAGCCCTCCCCCAAAGTCCCCATGCTCCCAATTTAGTCAGGAGATCTTGTCTTTTTCTACTTCCCATATAGATTAGATCCATGTATGTCTCTCTTAGGGTTTTCATTGTTGTTTAAGTCCTCTGGGATTGTGATTTGTAGGCTGGTTTTCTTTGTTTTATGTTTAAAAACCACTTATGAGTGAGTACATGTAAGTACTACGCAGCAGAAAATCATAACGACATCTTGAATTTTGCAGGAAAATGGATGGAGCTAGAAAACATCATTTTGAGTGAGGTAACCCAGACACTGAGACATTTTTTTAAAGTCTGTGAGAGGTCTGTTTTGTACCACATGTGCTATTAGATGCACTTGTATATATTATATCTCTGATAACCAACACTGTTTCTGAATCTGTAAGGAATTTAGAATCTATATTGTCAGTACTCTAGACTTACCCTACTAAGCCAAAGATTGTAAATTTCTAAAATAAATTAGAACAGAAGAGGCTTCAGTGGAGTTCTGTGGAATGAGACTAATTGTTGCTAGCTCTGCTATATGCACAGATGTCAATTATGCTGGGATACTGTGCAAACCTTCTACGGATGGATAGGTATCAAATATTTGTAAATCTGTACACAGTTACTAAATTTTCAAATTAATTTTACTCTTGTCAGTTGTGTTTTTGTAAAATTTTATAACCACATGTTGACTGTTATTTAATAAATGTGTGTTTTTTTTTAACTTTTATAATTGTCTATTAATGTCCTTCAGAAGTGCCACTCCAGAGGAAGGAACCTGCACATATTTTTGAGATGCCAAGACATTACTCATAGGACCAGCAGAATGCACACAGACCATTCTTTGTTTAGGCACAACAGATCCAGGAGCCACTCCTTCTGTACCTTTCATTTGCTTAAAATTGGACCTAAAGGGTTTATTGGCATGAACTCCTTGTTACATCTTTCTTACATGCACAACATGGGATCAAATCAGACCAGCCAGGACTGATGGTGTGCTGCAAATAAAGGAAAGTAGAGAACAAGACACCAGACAGTTAATCGTGAAGTCCTCAGAGTATAACTTTCATAAACAAAGAGAAAGTGATCAGAACTGAAGTGAAGTCATGCACGCATGTTTGCACTTGTCTAGAATCCTAGTACTAGGTAAACTGAAGCAATGAAATGCTAGCTCTGAGGCCAGTCCAGGCTTCATGTTGACCCCCTGTCTCAGCGCAACAAGAAGGAATCACTTGGGCCAGCCCTTCTGGGAATGATGAAGAACTGAGAGAGACTCTGCTTCTGGTCTCAGCAAGCGCAAAGGCATACCTTAAGGTTTAAGTGTTAGAGCGGCCCCGGGGGGGTGGGGGGGTGGGGTGTGGACCTGCCTGCCTGGCAGGAATGACTAAATAAATATACATATTTGTTTTTTTTGAGACAGGGTTTCTCTGTGTTGTCCTGGCTATCCTGGAACTCATTCTGTAGACCAGGCTGGCCTCGAATTCACAGAGGTGCCTCTGCCTCCTGAGTGCTGGGATTAAAGGTGTGTGCAATCATTGCCAGGCCAAGAAATGACTATGTTCTAAATAGACTTTTAAGCTTCTTCCTTAGCTATCAGACTGTTGAAAGAATGGACTCCAAGGAATTAGAATTTCTTCAGGAAACTCCTGCTAGGAGGGGAAATGGCTAAAGCCCTGGGGGGTATCCAGCAATAAAACCTAAAAGTGTCAGGTGATCTTGTAACTGGGGACTGACCTTGAAAGAGTTAGAATTCTTCCTGTTGTGGGCTACCAGGTTGCTGCACTGTCTGAGGTTTTGTATATCTTTTATATCTCTTGCTTTCTATTTAAATTCTACTCATGCAGGACCCCCGGTGATGGCCTTGATCTTGGGAAGTTGTTGGATATCTATCATTCTTCCCAATGTGGCCACATGAATAACACACACAAGGTCAGCCAGGTATACAAAGGGACAAAGGTCTACAAAGGGCAACCAGGACTACACAGAAGAACCCTGTCTGGAAAATCACAAAAACAACAATAATTCTTGCTCCTCTGTGAATAGTTATGATGTTTCTCCCTACAGTATTTCCTCCTTGTACATAGCTTTCACATTAACCACAATATCACATTGTTTGTATGACATATTGCTAAAATAATATTCTTTATATTTGACAATCAAAAACTTTGTTATGGTGGGACTGCAGTTCCTTGGTAGGGTGTTTGCGTAGAATGTGAAGATCCCTGGAGTTAATCTACAGCAACCCTCACCCCTCCCCAGTCTCGAGGAGATGGTTTATTAGGGAGAAAGAATGTGTCAAGGGCCACTATCATTTGAATGGCAAATGTGCCAGCCACAGAACTAGGATACTACTTGGGTGTTTTCTCAAGAGAGAGCTTCCCATCAGCAGCTTAGTGAACAGACCACCTGGAAGTCTCTTTCGTCAATTCCCAGGAGAAACCAACTACAACAAGATATTAGATGATGAAGCTCAGGAGTACTAGACAGAACATGTGTGCCTCTTCGAATAGAAACTCCTTTGAGAAACTTGACTTCTTCATTGTGATGGCAGTGTTCCCAGTGCTGTGCCCTGTTTAGATCTTTGCTTCCACAACCTTTTCTCTTTCCTCCCCTTCTCAGCAATGAAGATGTTGGCCTATTTGCTATCTTTGCCTACTGTCCCTGCTCCCCCACCTCTAAGGTACCGTGACATGCTCAGATTTCTGATTCCGTCATGATGCTTGATTCTGGGAGGACTGAGGCTCAGAGAACAAGTGAGTGTACTCTGTTAATTATTTAAGTGAAAAACCCAGCCCAGAAGGCTGATTGTTCCATGCTGTAGGTGTTGGGTTTCTGTCATCTAGTATCCTTCATTTTACTTGAAAACTCATCAGAGTTTGCAGTGAAATGAATTTGGGGCTTGTGTGTGTGTGTGTGTGTGTGTGTGTGTGTGTGTATGTGTGTATGTGTAAATGAACACATTATGAACACAATTATTATATACATATGTACACACATATGAATATGTATTTATCACAGTAGATAACTAGTAAAATACGTGTGTTCCCATTTACTACTTTGACTTCAAGAAATCTGCAAGTGGTTCTGATTCCTAGAAAATGAATATTTTCCATCCTCTGCATTTTATGCTTTCAAAACACCTGAAGCTTAACTCAGACCCAAGTAATTCAGAGTATTTTTCCAGACTCTAATATCAAGTTCATAAAGATGGTTAAGGAATATTTATTTTTTAAAGGTTCATTTTTTTCACTCTTATTTTTATTTTTGTGTGTGCTTGTGGGTGAATGTAGACTATGTGTGTGTGTTTTCTGCTGAAGCCAGGAGAGGGTATTGTATCCCCTGAAGCTGGAGTTATAGAAGGTTGTGCCTCCCCAAGCACCATGGTGCTGAGAGCATAGTTGGCTCCCATGGTAGAGCAGCAAGTTCTCTTAACCAATTAGCCCTTTCTCCAGCCCTCCATCATAATATCCAAGGCATGCAGATATGAACAGTGATGTTTACACTCAGTGGTAAGCACTAAATACTTGGCCCTCTGTTCTTAAGATAGACTACTGTGAGGATATTTTTCTGAACTCATACTGTGTTTTTTTTTTCTTAACGAAAACCACAGAATTAGGAGGCTTGCACAGCAGCTGCATTCTGCAACTGTACCTCAAGCTCCACCTGCACTCACACTGGGCTCTTGAGTATGCACACAGCAATCATTTTGAGGCTTTTCTTGTAAGAAAAATATCCCTCGTTGTCTGTTTCTGGTGTGCGTATGCTTGTGTGAGTATGTGTGTGTTTGCGAGTGTGTGTACATGTGTATGTGTATGTATTTGTGTGTGCATGCATGTGTGGGTGATTATGGTGGGTGAGTGTAACACCTGCCCGATTCTATGTTACTCCCTCAGTACAGTTCACGTGCCACTGTACACTGTACTGTATGCGAGTCGGACAAGGGCCTGGAGATTGAAAGAACACACAAAGAGACCTGGGTCATTCAAAAGGAGATCAGCCAAATGCTGTTTATTTAATCTTGGGGAAATCCTTATATAACTCGCTGCTCCACAAGGATTTCCACCCAGGCAGGTGGGAAATTACCACACCAAAGATGGAGTAAACAATGCCCTACAGCTAATCACCAGGTGGGGCAGAGGGAGCACAGGAACAAACAGAAAGTTTTAGCTGGCTGACCAGAAACTGTCCTCAAGATGAACCCCAGGAACAAGGGTAGACCTGGGCCCTACAATTCCCCCTTTTATATAAATTATATGACTAGGCCTGTCTTAGGTGGCATTGGACATCAGGCAATACTTCTTACCCATCATGGGAAAGCTTCCAGGTCAAAACACATTTCCTGTCTTAGGTTGGGGTAGCCCCCAAAAAACCTTTCCCATCATTGGCTCACTAGTCACCCATCACCCAGTTCAGCCAGATTTGTGCTGAAAAATTCTCTGGGGCAATAGCTAAGAGGACTTGCCACGTGGCAACATTGACCTGAGCTTGCTTTTGGCTCTGGCACCATGAAAACATGAAGATGATGCTCCAGCACATATAAGCATTCCTTAAGGAGACTGTGCCTGCTAATCCTTAATAAGTATGCCCAAATTGGAGCTCTTTAAGTAAGGTCTCAGTACTGGTGGAACCCTGGTATAGTAAACTTGAATAATCTCAAGAGCCAGTTTGTAAATTGTACACCTCAGGGTCTGTGAATAACAGCAATAAGCCTTTTACTGTATAACCTAGCTTTAACCACAACCAATTACAAAATTAACTGCAATATTCACTTGTAAATTTAGCTCAATTTAAATGGCCAAGGCATTTGCAACCAGCCCTGAGAAGGTATCCATTGTGCTAGCAGAAGCAACTGACTGACTAATGGAAAATCCAGCAGCACTAGCTGCTCTGGCAGCCGCAGCAATGGCTGCATTATCACGGGATGGGTAGATAGGTAGAGGAACAATCCTTGGCATTCGGACCACCAGAGCCAGCAGCTGAGAATCCCAGAAATTCTTTAGTTGACAAGCCAGTGTCTACTTGATCTCTTGGCTCTGTCCTATCTTTAGGCTTCTGGACAGGAAAATCTGCAGCATGCACCAGACGCTCAGGTACCCATATTGGACTGTCAGCATCCTGCGGGAAAACACAAACAACCCTTCTTCCCCACATCAGTACAAGATCTGGACCATACCAGGTGCCATCTGTTAGATTCTTCCATTTAACATGAGGCATCCCGGAAGAATCTGGCAGCTAGTGCCGGTCAGCAGTGGTATGAGATTGAGCATCAACAGTCAAAAAATTTAAAATGTGTAAAATAAAAGACAAATGGTCTCTGGGGGTGGAACCATATTCCCCCTTTTTTTGTTTTATGTAAATAGGCTTTGATCATATGGTGTGCTCGTTCCACTATAGCTTGTAGAACTCAGAGTAAAATTTAGCAAAGCCAGTGTTGGTGTAGGCTGGCCCATTATCAGTTTTTACAGTTTTTGTAACTCCCATGTAGGCAAAAGCCTAGAGACAGTGACTTTTAACATCCTGTAATTTTTCTCCTGTATGAGGAACAGTTAAAAGTTCTGTACATAGAGAGCATTTTTAACAATATCAGTGGCTTGCTCTCGAGATATCTTAAAATGAAATCTTAAAGACCCAGCATTGAGAAGAAAATGATTATGAGCTTTTTTGTAGCTTTATAAGATTCTTGACTCACTGTATAAATTTGGCGAATAAGCTGATCAGCCAATGCATTCCCCTCACTCAAGGCACTAGGGAGGTCAGTATGAGCCTGCAAATGCCCTATGTAAATGGGAACAGTTCGGGCCCAAAGCAAAGTTTGAATAGCCAATAACTGCATCTGGACTCAAGAGGCAATATAAGCTGCAGTTTCCAAAGGTGCAAGGATTTTGCTTATATACTTACTGTCAATAAAAAGGTTAAATGGAATATCAGCATATTTCTCTAAGGTCATTTGTATAGCAATCAATTCAGTCACCTGAGCAGATTTATCATTAACAGGCTAAATATCAAAATCAGGAGGGGAGACTACCACAGCTCTCCCAGTGGAAGACCCATCAGTAAACACATTCCGTACCCCTGCCAGAGGCTGCAAAGAAATAACTTTAGGGAAACATACTGAGTGAATTTTGAAAAAGGTGACTAACTTATCAGAAGGATAATGATTATCAAACTTGCAGGAATTAGTGCATAAAAACAAGTCCAATCTTCAGCAAAATTTTGCAACCAAGTTATTTCTGCCTGGGTATATGGTGTAAACTAAGTTTATACCCTTTCTGAATAACACATAGCACAACTGATGGGTACGAGATAGCAATTTTTACAGGTGACAATCAATAGCACTATAGTCAATATAATGAATATGAGCAGAGGCAAACTTTTCTTCAATTAAAGTAATACATTGCCTGAGGTGTCAATTTACGAAAGGAGGTTGGATCTGGATTCCCCTGCAGAATGTCCATACAATCATTTACTGCTCTAAGATCTTGCAGCATTTCCCTGACTTTTTCTTAATAACAAAGATAGGAGTATTCCAAGGAGAAGTGAAAGTCACTATGCATCCTGCCTCTAGCTGTTCCTGGAACTCACTCAAGTAGACCAGGCTGGATTTGAACTCACAGAGCTCTGCCAGTCTCTGCCTCCAGAGCTGGGATTAAAGGCATGCACCACCACACCTGGTTTTTTCCGGGGGCTGATTAACTGTCCCTTTACCTGCAGGGCAGTTCCTTTTGATGTGTCCTGACCTTCCCCACTGAAAACAATTCCTTGATCTAGCTCCACATTTACCCCCATTAAGGGCAGAAACAATTACCTGAGCTATCACGGTGAGTGCCATTAATGTCCCTGAATAGCCTCTTTAGCATTTTCAATAGGCCAATTGCTTTATGATGGGCATAACTGAGTTCCCATCCCCCAAAATGTGACTTCCCACCTGTAACAGGTGGTCAACAACTCAGAATAAGGTTCTGAAGATCCTTGAAAGATCTTAGACAGTTGTGCCCCTGCTCCTTTGTCAGGTAAAGCTATCCTTGTACTGTACCGCAGCTGAGCATAAACAGTGATCTGTGTTGCTAAACCATCATACTGTCCTTCATCAGTAGACATGTCAAGGTAACGCTAGAGGAAAACCCATTACAATCCTCCTGCATTTTACCTCTCCACAATAATCTCCTCCCAAAAGACAGGCTCTGCAAAGCTGCCTTTCTTATTTTACTAACTTTTTTATCAGTGCAATCTCCTTTTCCAAAGTTTCTTCTTCCTCTTTTATATTCCTTTTAGTACTCTTAAATTGCTGCTCCTCAAAACTATTAATAGAACTCACAGATTCTACATGCTGAATTTTCTGAAAGGTTTTGGTCAAATTCCCTAATTGCTCTTTTACATCAATGCTGAGAAGAGCATTTCTGACTAAGCGCCATAGTGAAAATATCGCTATGGGAAATTCTTCTGGCCTTCACTCTTTTAATGATTTTACCTTTACCTGCTCCCTTTTATAATTTTTTAAAAAAATGCTGCAAGATCCCCAGCGGCAGTAGGCAGCAGAAATGCTGTAGGTCCCAAACGGTGGTAGCAGGTCATGTGGCGGCAGACAGCAGGCCCTGGGAGCAGGCAGTCCCAGGCAGAGACGGCTGCCGGTCCCAGAGCAGTGGCTTGAGGAGTGGTGATGGACCATGTGGTGGCAGGCAGCAGGCTCTGGGAACAGCCAGTCCCAGGCAGAGATGGCTGCCAGTCCCCCAGCAGTGGTTGATCCCAGGCAGGGAGACACATGTCAGGCAGGCAGGAGACAGAGACATGGATAGACATGACATGCAGAGTGAGGTTGAATATTTATTCAGGGGGTTATGAAGGGGGAAGGTGAAGGGGGGAGAGAGAGAGACAGAGACAGACAGAGACAGAGAGAAGAGGAGGGGGGATGGAGAAGTGGGGAAAGAGGCAGAAGCGAAGCTGCCTCTCTGAGAGGAAGATAGAAAAGAGAGCAAGCTCAGGCCAGAAGCTGAAGATCAGCCTGCCTCAGCAGATGGGGGAGGGAGTGGGCGTGGCTTGTCTCTTAAATGGACCAGGGACCCTAACCATAATATTCCCAGGTCTTTCTTATAATAAAAAGCAGGAGATTAGACACCACAGTTTGAAGGAATTGGGGCGGCGAAATCTCAAAACTGCTTCCTGCTGATTTGTGGGTGTCGTCTTGGGGGAGGAACCTGAGAGAAGGCTGGGTGCTGGCCACATCCTGGCATAGCTGGTCTCTTTGCTTTTGACCGGTGTTTGTGGCATGGAAATGTTTGGTGTTTCTTATCCTGTTTAAGGTATTGGCAGAACAAAGAACAAAGTTAAATTAAGGAAAACAAAATTTTAGGACTAGGGAATTGAGGGGGATGTATCTGACCTGTTTAAGGTGGATTCTTTAATTCGGCTCTCTGGAACTCACAAGAACTCCTTGAATTTGTGAAAACAGAAGTTTTAGACACATAATGACTGTGGCATATTTTTGCATAATAAAAAGTATTTTTTAAGACTATGGAAGGCAGTATAAGAGAGAAATTTGATTTGAAATTTGTTTGGTGAGGTAATCTGGGAAAACCTCTTAGCTATCAAACTGTCAGAGATCTTTGAGAAGGATAAGATTTTACTTGAGTTACTGATTAAAAAATGACAGAGAACTTACTTGTTTGGCACCCAGAGCTACTCTTTTTGGTCCTTCATGGTTGCTGAAGGTTGCACTTGACCTTTGCTGGTTAGCACCAGGCCTGCCAGGCTCCAGAAAACCCTGTGGGCGAAGAAATCTGTAGGAAGACAGGCCTACCTTGATCTGAGCAGCCAGGATGTCGATTCCAGCGATTCCGTCCACGTCTGGAGGTCTTTAGTTTAGATGAAAGGCAGTTTTGCCCAATGGTCAGTGCTCTGCAATCGAAGTGAACTGCAGAAGGATGTTGTTCTGTGTGCCCATTTGTCTTTTGTCTTCTTTGGAGATAGCAGAGAGCTGTTGCTAGGAGCCAACCTGTCTCTTCTTGTTATGAAAAGTTTTTTTAATAATTAAATCTTTAAATATCACATTCCCCATATCTCTGAGCAGTTGAGGCTGTTTATTTGGTATAGCTGCAGTATAGCATCTGCCTGGAAGGTTGGGTCTGAGCCTGACTGTACTGGCTCAACTTAACAGGTAAGATTTACACTCGTAAAAAAAGACAGAAAGAAGAAAAAACTGCTTGTAGTATAAGGTTAGTGACAGAACTGACAATAGTAGAGAACAGCTTAATACATTTTAAATGAGGGTTGGATTAAATATAAGGTATTTTTGTGAGAGAATTAAAAGTACATACCAGTATAAGGCATGAGACTTACTGATTTTATAGTCTGAAATGAGATGTAATGAACAATTATTAAATACAGAGAAAGTAAACAGGAATTGAGCAAAGTGGATGCTCTTGGTGGGTCCTACCAAAGGCATGTCACTGCGCAAAACACATGTAACAGAGTCAACAAGAGGAATTTAGTGAAAACTGGGGGACAAGGCAGAGTATACTCCAGTAAAGAAGGGCGAACTTGGTCACCTGACCTGGCTCTCAGTTAAGATGATGGTGAAGTCACTTGACCTCAGTTAAGATGGTGAGGTCACATGACCTCAGTCAAAATGGCAGCAGTCACATGCTATATGAAAAAGCCACTCATTTAAGATGGAAGTGAAGTCACCTGACTTTAGTTAAGATGGTGGTAAGGTCACATGACCTCAGTCAAAATGGCAGCAGTCACATGCTGCATAAATAAAAAGCCATAATCGATAAGGTCAACTGACCCCAGTCAAAATGGAGGTTCCCATGTGTTGTATGAAAAAAGTTACAATTTTTGAGCTGTAAGGATTTTAAGTTCAATGAGAGGGACCTAAAGGCATGATCTGCTCTGTTGCTGAACCTCTATGCCATAACACAAGCTGCAGAGGGGGGCAAAAGGCTGGAACCAAAAACCTGCACCATGCCATGTCTGGAATTAAAAAAGCTGCTGGAATTTTAAAAGCCATCTTAGCACCTACACATTTGCCTGTACAGTGGTCCTCTAAGGTATATTGGGGCCATTTTTTAAACAGAGACGGATAAGTGTGGAGGTCTGTAAGGAAGGCATTAAAGCGTGAGGGTGCAGGGTGTCCAAAAGGCATCCCAGCGAGGAGGCCTGAGTGATAGGTCTGGACGGCTTGGCTCCCATAGTCAAGGCTGTGAAAACACCCGCAAAAATCTGTGGCACCTCAAGCCTATAATGAGAACAGCTCCCCATTAGGCGAGATGCAGATGGCCCGAACACCCAGGACAAGTAAGCAGGCATCCCCATTTTACGAGTGGGGTGCTAATGGCCTAGCTAAATCTGGGCAGATTACTCAGAAACCAGAGGCCGGGCCGCACTGTAGTGGCAGGCCGCACTGTAGAAGGAAGAAAAGGAATGAAAAGAGAGAAAGAGAAAGAACTGGAGACCCCAGGCCTCCAGATGCGGGTAAGCTGGGAGGCTGTGCTGTCCCAGGCACGGGCTTAGCAAAGGAGACAAGCTGAATTGAATGCCAGCAAAGGGAACTACCGAGGCCCTGAAGGCCCACGGTTGGAGGTCCCTCGTCCCTAGAAACCATGAAGGGTTGCCAGGAGCTCAACAGTCAATCCCTTGGGTTAAAAGAGATGGTTAAGCTGGCCAAAATGGGGATACTCACGATTAAAAGCTGGTGTTGTTCAGAGGGGCCATGCCCAAGCAGATGGAACATGTCAGTTGTTGTTGAGAAGGTCCTCGGTTACAATTTGTCCCCAGAAGTTGGAGTTCGGAGTCCCAGACAAACCCGAGTGGAAGTCAGGGACAGGTGAATCCGTAGAGTCCATGGCACAAATGTTGTTTTTTTAAAAATGGGTCCCAGGCGGTAGCTGTAGGCAGGCAGAAATGCTGTAGGTCCCAAATGGTGGTAACGGGCCATGTGGCAGCAGACAGTGGGTCCTGGGAGCAGCCAGTCCCAGGCAGAGATGGCTGCTGGTCCCCTAGCAGTGGCTGGTCCCAGGCAAGGAGACACATGGTGGGCAGGCAGGAGACAGAGACATGGATAGACAAGACATGCAGAGTGAGGTTGAATATTTATTCAGGCGGTTATGAAGGGGGAAGGGTGAAGCAGAGAGAGAGAGAGAGAGAGAGAGAGAGAGAGAGAGAGAGAGAGAGAGGAGAGAGGAGAGAGACGGGGGAAGTGGAGAAGTGTGGAGAGAGGCAGAAGTGAAGCTGCCTCTCCGAGAGGAAGATGGAAAAGAGAGTGAGCTCAGGCTGGAAGCTGAAGATCAGCCTGCCTCAGAAGATGGGGGAGGGAGTAGGCATGGCTTGTCTCTTAAATGGACCAGGGACCAAAACCATAACACTCCCATTCAGTAATATTAAAGCCCCTTGTGTGTAGAAACCAGGGACTAAACTCTCTCAAAAATTAGGCAATTAAGTACCTTAGACAAAAGAAAACTGTCTTAAGGAACTCTTGTGCTGTCTTATTTTAATACCGGTGTCTTCCTTGTTTTGCTTCTCTAAAATCACTATCAATTGGCCCTTTATCGGCCATCAATACTGAAACAGAATTACTTGCACCCATTACTAATACACCCTCACCACTCAATTTTTTACCTGCCGGCCAGCCTTCTGAGGGCGACCTCTCAGGGACCCCTACTTTCAGATCTCGCTGATAGGTCTCCAACTGTAGTTGCTGATGATCCCAGCAGGGCCTCCAATTGTAACACCCGATTCTGTGTTACCCCCTTGGTACAGTTCGTACACCACTGTACCGTACGTGAGTCAGTCAAGGGCCTGGAGATTGAAAGAACACACAAAGAGACCTGGGTCATTCAAAAGGAGATCAGCCAAATGCCATTTATTTAACCTTGGGGAAATCCTTATATATATACCTTGCTGCTCCACAAGGATTACCATCCAGGCAGGTGGGAAATTACCACACCAAAGATGGAGTAAATAATGCCCTACAGCTAATCACCAGGTGGGGCAGAGGGAGCACAGGAACAAACAAAAATTTTTAGCTGGCTGACCAGAAACTGTCCTCAAGATGAACCCCAGGAACAAGGGTAGACCCAGGCCCTACAGGTGAGCTATTTCTGGAAATGGATTAGAAGTTTCTTGACTACAATTCAGTATCATCGATGTTAATGTACAATTTAACACTCAATAATTGTTAGAATTAGTGCATGGTTCTCAAGACAACCTGTTAAAAATTGAAAATATGAGCAAACATGAGTACATTTCAAACAGTTAAAATTCAATATTAATTTTTACTAATAAATGAATTTCTTGGGATCCATAGATTATTACCCTTATAATTTCAGACTAAATGTCTTCCTCTTCCTCCTCTTTCTCCTTCTCCTTTTCCTCTCTTTTCTTCTCCTCCTCTTTCTCCTTTTTCTCTTCTTCCTGCTGCTCCTACTTCCCTCCTTCATTTTTCTCTTCTTCTGGAACAACCCTTAATGTTGAACATTGAAATTTTGAACACAACTCTTAATGAAGGAAATGGTCTTTTCATCTTCAATGACCAATATGTTAGATGAGTCTAGATCTTCTATGTTTTTCAAAACTGATCATTTGTAGTCCTAGTGTCATTTATCTGGGTTGGTGAACTAACTCAAATATGATGAAATCTCTGTTCACTATATTTGTAATTCTCTTCAGTGCCTTGCTCACTCCTCTCCCAAAGTGAGAAAGACCAAAATTATTGCAGTGTTCTAGGAGTAGTTTGGGAAGGGTGATGGCAAATATGCTGATATATGAGCTCAGTGTTTTTTTAAAAAAGATTTATTTATTTGAGACAGTGTTTGCTCACATGCATATACATGCATGATGTGCATTGCTGGTGACTGTGGATTCCTTGGGAACTGGAGTTACAGATAACTGTTACTACAATATGGACCCTGGGAACTGAATCCATGTCCTCTGCAAGACAACTGAGTGCTCTTAGTCTCTGAACTAACTCTTCAGACCTACCTAAATTCTTTCAGGTTCACTGTGACAGAGTGGATGTAATAAAGGACTAATGGGTCATCTCTATGATTTTTTTAAGGGGGAGTGTTTTTAGTTTGTAGAAGTGTCTGTACTATTGTCTCAGTACAGTCGTCTAATGAGATAGGATTGGTTCCTAGTTATCCTCCACAATGTTTGTTTTAGAACTATGGTAGGCTGAAAACTAAAGAGCAAGAAAGAGTTAGAGGAAAAAATGGCATACTGTACTAGTTTAGGTTTCTGTTGCTGTGCTAAACACCATAACCAAAAGAGACTCTAGGAGGAAAGGGTTTGTTTGGGTTACATTTCCATGTCACACACTGAAGGAAGCCAAGGAAGGATTCTGGAGACAGAAACCAAGGCCAGAGACCATGGAGAAACGCTAGACTACCTTTCTTAAACATCCCAGGACTCCCTCCCCAAGGATGATGGCACCACTCACAGTGGGTTGGGCCCTCCTATGTCAACTAAAAATCAAGAAAATTCTCCCAAAGATGTATTCACAGGTTAGTCTGATGGAGACAATTCTTCATTTAGGGTTCTCTCTTCCCAAGTGCTTTAGCTTGTGTCAAGTTTATAAAAACTAATATTGAGTAAATGTTAAGTACAATAAAACATTAATATTAAGGAGTAAAGAAGTTTATAGAAGATGAAAATGAAAAGAGATAAAAAAGAGAAAAAGCATTGCATTGATGGGAAATAGGCTATAGAAGGGCAGCAAAGTCAGCACTTAGAGGAGATTGAAAGTGCTTATCACTTCAGCTGAGTTTGAGATGAAAACAAAAGTTGATCAGGATTTTGGAAACTTAATTGACTGGATTATTAAGTATAGGAATTTATTTCACTGTATGAAATGAAGTTGGAGAGGAAGGCAAGACTATCCTGTATACCATATTGAACACTGGATGCCTCACAGACAATGGAATCCAATAAAGGTCATAGGCAAGAGAAAGACTGGACTCACTTTCAAGTTTAAAAGGTAACTTCAATAATTGTTATGGAGGACAGACTACATTTAGATGAAGCCAAATGCAGAAAGAGCAAACCAGAGAAGTTGAGATCTTCTTTAAACTTGAGAGATAATAGGGAATGAAGGGAAAGGAGTGGGTAAGGGGCTGTTATCAAAGAAAAGCTAGTTTCTCTGTGTGAATGGTTTTCAGTAATAACTGAAAAGGAAGACTTTAGTAGGACCCCACTGCAATTAGTGGCACTGTCTTAATAGCAGTGGGACTGTTGTCCTCTTGTCTATGCAGAGTATAACCTGTTCTCCATGTGGGAGCCATATGTCTGCCAGTCTACAGTGGTAGATGGAGCTGTGTACAAGGGATGAAAACTTCATTTCTTCTTTTACCATCTGTTCTAGTGTCTATGATTATACAAACACTGAAAATTGATTTGTTTTATCACTTTGTCCTATAGGTTTTGTGGGATTTCTTGTGGATTATTTACTCAATATCTAATTATGAAAAAAATTTAAACCATGTTCCTTTTATTTTTCCTTTACTGCCTATTGACATTGACAAGAAAGTTTCCTGTGGTCAGTAGAAGTTCTAATTCTTTATCTTTAGTATTGTATTTTATTTTATGATCCTAGATGATTGGCATTCATCTTTAAGCACGGTGCTAACTGTAGGTTTTTCATAAATCTCTATATTTAGCTGAAGCTGTCCCATCTCCATTGGTTTTTATTTTGGATCTAGAGTGGGTCTTTGATTTTGTTAAATGGTATTTTTTCCATACCCATTGAGATAATATGGTTTTTCTCTTTAGTTTGATCAGTATGGCTATTGATTTACATTTCAATGTTTAATAAGCCTGATATATACCTTGGATAGGCTATATGTAAAAAATAAGATGCACATTCAGCACAAAATAATTTTTGGCTTTTCTTTGAGTTTGTTTGACTCATGAATTATTTAAAAGCCTACTACTTAGTTTCTAAATGCCTGGGTATCTTTGAAATATTTTTAATTTTTAAAAATTTAAAAAATAGGATGGTTGGGATATAGGAAGGGTGGATGAGGGAACAGGGAAGCATATATCTTAATTAAGGGAGCCATTCTAGGGTTGGCAGAGACTTGACTCTTAGAGGGGTTCTCAGGTGTCCAGGAAGATGCCCCCAGCTAGTTCCTTGGACAGCTGAGGAGAGGGAGCCAGAAATGTCCAGATTCTATTGCCATACTGATGAATATCTTGTATATCACCATAGAACCTTCACCTGGCGATGGATGGAGAAAATGACAGAGCCCCACACTGGAGCACCGGACTGAGATCCCAAGGTCCTGATGAGGAGCAAAAGGAGGAAGATCATGAGCAAGGAAGTCAGGACCGGGAGGGGTGCGTTCACCCATTGAGACAGTGGAACAGAACTAATGGGAGATCACCAAGTCCAGTTGGAATGGGACTGATGGAACAGGCGACCAAACCGGACTCTCTGAATGTGGCTGACAGTGGAGGAGGACTGAGAAACCATGGACAACGGAGATGGGCTTGGACTCTACAGCATGGACAGGCTCACTGTGAGCTTTGTCAGTTTGGCTGCTCACCTTCCTGGACTTAGGGGGAGTGGGGAGGACCTTGGACTTAACATAGTGAAGGGAACCCTGATGGCTCTTTGGCCTGGAGAGGGAGGGAGTGGGGGGTATGGGTGGAAGGGAGGGGAGGGAAGGGGGAGAAGGAGGGGAGGAGATGGAAACTTTTAATAAAAAAAAATATATATAAAGAAAAAAATAAAAAATAATAATAATTTTCAATAATAAATTTTAATTTAATTTTTTTACCATGAATTTTTTTGTACCTAGTGAATTCACTAGGTATAGCATTACATTTGGAGCAACGGAGACCCATTTACTGTTTGGTGTATGGCAAAGAATTATTCTAGTGTTGAAGGTCAAGTCCTGTATCTGTAGATCAAACTAGTCAGGCAGTTCTGACCTGTATCATGTGTCAGCAGCTTGAAACAGAAAAACTGCATGCTTCATGGGCCCTAGCACCTCTGTCATAATTCCAATGCTCTTAGAAGATACTCCTAGAAGCATTTATAGAGATTTTATTCTCTTAAACATTGCTAAAACTCTGCTGTAGTGGTGATTCAAATTTGCTGTGTTTGATCTTGTCTTCTTTCAGTAAAAGCTGGTTCATGTACTGCCAGTTTCCCCCTGAGCTCTTCTGTGGCAGTGAGAAGGCACTCATAGATGGTACCTAAGTGAACCTGCTTCTCTCTGCTTCAATAAAATATTTACAAAGACAGGTGGGAAATGGAGAGAGATAGATTTAGCTTTCTGCCTGTAGATGGCTGGCCGTGCTCAACCTCCTTACGATTTTCCATCTACCTGTTCATCAGTGACTATGAGAACAGTGTTAGCAATGACACTGAGATATTTGAGTGTGCTCAGCAATCTCTTTGTTGTTTTACGAATTTTGCTCCATATATTTGGAAGCTTTTTTATTAGTCACATAGAAAAAATATATTTATGAAATACCATTCTTTAAGTAGAAGATTTCTTTGTTTGGAAGCCTGATTGGTTTGTTAGAGTGACCACCTCAACTTCCTTTTGGTGGCAAGTGACAAACAGCATGACAGTCATCTGTATTAGTCACTTCCCTTGGTGCTATGAGCAAATATCTGACAAGAGGCAACTTCAAGGATGAAAGACTTTCTTTGTGCTACAGTTTAAGGGCACATTTTATCATAGCAGGGAAGGTAATACAATGGGAGTATGAATGGTAGGTGGCTGGGCACAGTGAGTTTTTAAGCAGAGGAAGGACAGGCATTAAGGTCAAGTTATCAAACCTCAAGTTGTGTTGTCAGTGACTTGCTTCCTTCAGCAAGGCTCCACTTCCCAAACTGGGGAAAATTTGTGCCTATGGGAGATACTTCACACTCAAACCACAACATTTTTTTCTGTCTGTTCTTGCCTATATTTTTTTGAGACAATGTTGTAGAATATTAGCTTAAGATGTGTTACACTTGTTTATGCTGTGGAACATTTGTTTAATGATGCAAAAATGTGTTGCATTCTTTTATGCTTCATTTGTTTAACTTTGTAAAGCTGTGTTACGTTGCCTGTCTAAAACACCTGATTGGTCTAATAAAGTGCTGAATGGAGCTAGAAAATAGCTAGAGAGGAGAGAAGGATAGGTGGGGCCACAGTGCAGAAAGAATAAATAGAAGGAGAAATCTAGGCTCAGAAAAAAAAGGAACAAGAAACAAGAAAAGAGAAGGTGAGGAGTATGGCAACGGCCAGCCATCCAGCCACACAGCTAGCCACAGAGTAAGAAGGAAAGAAAAATATAAAGAATAAAGAAAGGTAAAAACTCAGAGACAAAAAAATAGTTAAATAGGAATGGGATGATTTAGGTTAGAAAAGCTGGTTAGAAACAAGCCAAGCTAAGGCTTGTCATTCGTAAGTATGAATAAGTTTCTGTGTATTTATTTAGGAGCTGGGTGGTGGGCCCCTCAGTGAATAAAAGGGAAATCAACTACAACACAAGGTGTCACTGTGTAGCTTTGGCTAGCATGGAGCTGGCAGTGTAGACCAGGCTATCCTCACACCATAGAAATCCACCTTCCCCTGCCTCCCAACTACAGGGATTAAAGGTGTGAACCACTATGCCTAGCTATCCTTTACTTTTTAGTTTATTTGTATTTTTATATCTAAAGTTCTTTTCACATTGGCAACATAGATTTGAGTCTTGTTTTATTTTATTTTATTTTCAAAAGTGGTTTCTCTTTGTAGGCTGTTCAGGATGAAACTCTCTCTGTAGATGAAGCTGTCCTTATACTCAGAGGTCCCTGCCTCTGGATCCTAATGCTGGGATGAAAAGTATGCACCACTGGCAGGTCTTATATGTTTAAATATGTCTTTAACCTTATTTTAATAATAATTTTGTTCAGCATAGAATTTTTATTTTTTGTTCTTTTAAAGTTTTAAGATTCTTGCTCTTTTGTCTTCTAGCTTGTCTTGTTTCTGCTGTTTGATGTGGGATTCCCCTCTGTATGCTGTGAGTATGTTTTATTACCATTGGTTAATAAAGATGCTGCTTTTGCCTAAGGCAGGACAGAATATAATAAGGCAGGAAATCCAAGCAGAGACAGAGTATAAAAGAAGGTGGAGTCAGGCAGACGACACACAACACCCAAAGGAGAAAGATACTGGAAACTTACCAGTAGGCCACAGCCTCATGATGATACATAGATTAATAGAAATGGGTTAATTTAAGATGTAAGAGATAGTTGGAAATATGCGTGAGCCACTGGCCAAAGAGTGTTGTAATTAATATAGTTTTTTATTGATTTTATTGAGCTACACAATTTTCTCTGCTCCCCTCCCTTCCTCTCTGCTCCCCTTCAACCCTCTCACATGGTCCCCACACTCCCAATTTACTCAGGAGATCTTGTCTTTTTCTATTTCCAATGTAGATTACATTCATGTATGTCTCTTTTAGGGTCCTCATTGCTGTATAGGTTCTCTGGGATTGATTTTTTTAGGCTGGTTTTCTTTGTTTTATGTTTAAAAACCACTTATGAGTGAGTGCATATCATAATTGTCTTTTTGGGTCTGGGTTACCTTACTCAAAATGATGTTTTCTAGCTCCATCCATTTGCCTGCGAGTTTCAAGACATCACCACTTTTTCTCTGCTGTGTAGTACTCCATTGTGTAAATGTACCACATTTTCCTTATCCATTCTTTGGTCTAAGGGCATTTAGGTTGTTTCCCAGTTCTTGCTATGACAAACAATGCTGTTATGAACATAGTTGAGTATATGTCCTTGTAGTATGATTGAGCATCCTTTGGGTATATACCCAAATGTGGTATTGAGGAAGGTTGTTTCCTATTTTTCTGAGAAATCACCATACTGATACATAAAAGGGCTGTACCAGCTTTCACTCCCACCAGCAATGTGGGAGTGTTTCCTTTTCCCCCATAACTTCTCCAGCATAAGTTGTCATCAGTGTTTTTGATCTTGGCCATTCTTACAGGTGTAAGATGGAATCTCAGAGTTGTTTTGATTTGCATTTCTCTGATGGCAAAGGATGCTGAGCATTTTCTTAAATGTCTTTCAGTCATTAATATAGTTTTTGTGTAATTGTTTGGATCTGGGCAGCCTGGAAATGTAAGTTCAGTCTCTGTTGACAGCCGTTGTGAAATTTTCTACCTCTGTAAATATATTTATATATTTATTTGGGGAACAAGTCTCCTTGTATAGCCTGTGTTGGTCCAAAGTTATCCATAGACCAAGCTGGTGTTCATATTGTCACAGGCATGTGTTACCATATCCAGATATTATTGTGTCTTTTTTGTCTGTCATATCCAGATATTATTTTGTCTTTTTTGTCTGCTCACTTTAAGATTGCCCTGGCCAGGATTATTTTGTCATGTGCCTTGGCCTAGTTTTTGTTCTATTTCTTATGCTTGACTTTGCTGAGCTTTCTAGATCTTAAGCTGTACAGTCTATGTATAGTTTGGGGAAAAATCAGCAATATCTCTCTTTTTAAAAAATATTTAACATAATTTCTTTATTGAGTCTTTGGGAATTTTACATCGTGCACCCCAATTCTTATCACCTCTGAGTCCCTCCACATCTCTCCTTCTCTTCCACTCAATGAAAATTAAAAAAATCAAACCAAAGCAAGCAAGCAAACAAAAAGAAAAAAACAAAAAAGAAACAGAAAGAAAACAACAACAACAACAACAACAACAAAACCTTTTAATTCCTCCATCTTTCCCACTTTGTAACAATTGAGGGCCAGGCTTGTTGGGGTTTTTGTCCTGCCCGGTCCCTCAGCCGTTTAGTCCCAGAGAAAATCACACAGAGATCTCCAAATGTTATAAAACTGATTGGTCCATTAGTTCAGTCTTCTTATTAGCTCTTGTAGTTTATATTAACCCATTATTCTTATCAATGATAGCCACATGGCTGGGTACCTTTTTCAGCCAGGTAGGTTACATCTTGCTTCTCTGTGGTCTGGGCAGGAATGGGAGGAATGGGCTTCCTCCTTCCTAGCATTCTCCTGTCCTCATCTCCCCGCCTCTACTTTCTGTCTGGTTGAGCCATCTATACTTTCTGCCTGGCCAATCAGCGTTTATTTAAAACATGATTGACAGAATACAGACAATTATCCCTCACCACACCTTTCCAATATTTCTTTATTCTTCCTGGTGGCATTGGGAGTAGTGTGTCTCACAGTATACCTTTTGTCCTATCAGTTATATTTGCTAATGTTCATTGCAATGTGTCACTGATCTGGTTCAAGACCTCTCTGGTTTCTGGCACACAATCCTTAGTGAATCCACACTGAAACTCCTTTCAGATATCCTAAGGCTGTCTTGACTCATGGAGGCCCTGTGGTTATTGTTCCACAAACTCTAGCAGGTCTGAGATGGGGATAAATATTAGGGTGTCACATCCCAGGTATTGCTGTGGGCCTGAGTTGTAGTTGAGCTGGTCAGTCCAGGTCAACGGGCCTCTCCCCTAAGCCTTTGCCATCAAGGTTAACTCTCCGCTGCCAGAGTTGAGGGGTGGGTCCATCTCTCCTGAGTGGGATGGGGAGGTCTCCCATAAAGGTAGGGGCCAGCTTTCTTGCTGTAGTGCCCAAGAGGGCCAGGTCCAGCTAGCTCAGTGCCAGCAAAGAGCATGGCCATTTCAGTGTGGCCCTCACATTTCATTATGTATGTTCTCCTATACCTTGAAGTGGCACAGGCCACAGGCACCAACACAGACCTCAGCTGCAGCAGGACCATGGACCCAGACATGGTCCTCGACAGCAGCATGGTCCTTGTTGACATCCTGGCTCTAGGTGGAAACACAGGCCGCCCAGATCAGAATGACTTCTGTGGTAGCAAGGCCCTGGACACCAACAAGGTGACAGATTGTGCCCTGACCTGGGCTTCTGTGTAATCTTTGGTGGCAACACAGACCTTGGCTGAGACAGAACCACAGACACAGACATGGTCCTCTGCAGCAGCTGGGTCTGGATGTCACCATGGCACCAGGTGGCAGTGTAAGCCACCCAGATCAGCACAGCTGCAGTAGTGTGACCTTCAGACACTAGCATGGCCCCAGATCTCAGGCATCCATGTGGTCTTTGATAGTAACAGGAACCTCGAACATCAACACAGACCATGGCTGCATAGGCCACAGACCTAGACTTGGCCCTCAGCTGCAGCTCTGGCCCAGACCATGTCACCACGGCATGGGACATACATAACAGAGCAGGACACACAGAACTGCATGATCCCGGTTGCATCACAGGCTCTAACAAGGACACAGGGCCTCCTTGGGGCCCCTGGTGGCCACATGGAACATGGACGTCAACACAGTAGTTCAGTAGACAGCAGTAGGACCACAAATCCAGACATGGTCCTCAGTAGCAGCCTCCTTTTAGTACCTTTTAAAAGCTTTTCCTAAGATTGTCTGGTCAGGGGCTAGACACCTGCCTTCCTGAATGACTCTTCCTAGATGGCATTTGATTACTTGAGATGATCTTTTCAAATTCTCATCGAGGTAAATGATCTATTTCTTTAAAAATTTCCCATTCTAAAGAGTATTTCCACTCTAAAGAACTAAGAACTATACTTTGAATATGTGATTTAGCAATTTTATTATTTTACCAGTAAGGGGCAGCAAATAACAGTGTTTGCTGGAAGTACAAAAGTATTTCTTTAATTTGAAACTTCTCCTCTACATCCTCCTCCTTTTTCTCTTCCCCTTCCTTCTCCCCTGCTCCCCTCTTCCTCTCATTCCTCTTTTATTTCTGCATTTAGTCAGTGTGACTCTGATTTTCCTGCTGTTTTTCTGTTTGTCTTTCTTATTTTTCCTAGTGATGTTAAAAGCCAGAACTACTGAGAGCAGCAACAATGTTCAAAAGGGAAAAGAATATATGAAAACATTTGAGAAATACAACAGTAAAAAGGGCAATGATTATTGAAAAGAGCTTTGTGTTAACAAATGATGACTCAGAGTTTCTAAGCTGGGTCTTAGAAATATACTGCTACATAGTAACTATTCATTAAAATTAGCTTGAGTCCAGTAATGAGAAGGAACACTTGACAGTTACTATCTAGCCGCAAGTCTTCATGTTTTTTAGAACACTGGTTTGCCATTTGAACTATAGCCATCTAGCTTAATTCATTTTGTTTAATGTTAACAAGCATGTGTAGATAATCCACCGGTAGTCAGAAACTACTACAATGCTGGATCAGTGAGAACCGAAAACAAGAAAACACTCTTCTTCTGAAGCTTAGTTTACAGTGGGAAAAATGTGCAGATAAAGAGCAGTGCTGGGTGGAAGCGAAGAGGAGACATTACAACACTAAGCATAAGCAGAGAGTAAGTTCAGAGAAAAGATGGGTACATGACAAGGTCTAGCTGTGGCAAGATGTCACCAGAAACCTCAGAGTCTTTCACTGTATTTTTTTCTAACTTAAAATAGCATGTTTTTCTTGTATCTGGGAGAAATCTTCATTTCTCTCTGAAGGCAAAAGCTCATCCCTTCCCCAGGTAAACTTTATTTTTCTAAGATTCCTGAAGTTCTCAAATTGAAGATCTGCTTTCCCTAAAACTTTTCCATCCTAGATTTGGGGAAAGGCTCAGTTTGATTATTTGATCTGACTCAGTATGGTGTGATCTTTGAAAGGGAGTTCATTCCGCATGGTGCCCAAGGATTCTCTTTCATCTGGACATCAGTGTCAAGATGTGGCTGCAAGCAGGATGTGACCTAATGTAGTGACTTTCCCTTGCATTTTAAATAGCTCTTTCTGGGCAGATGGTGTGTGTGTCCAGTCTTTTATCTCAGCCTTGATTCTCTTCTGACCTTTTGCATCCTTTCACGCTGTCATAGGTCGGAGTACCCAGTGGGGCTGTACCAGACTTTTTCTGTTTTCAATACATTACACAGCTGCATTTCAGAACTGCTTTCTTGTTCTTCTTACGTGGAAAATTCTGTGTAATACAAGATTCTTAGGTACTCAGGGTCTCAGAAAGAGTACGAGAAACTCAATTGTCAAAGTTCTGCAATCCCTTCTGGAATTTTCCATTTTTCATCCTTAATCTTGACTACCCAGTTGTTAGAGAATTTGAATGAGACTAACATCATCCCTTTGCATTTCTTTTATGTTAATCTGGCATCAAGGCTTCTTTTTCTTGAAAGATCAATGTTTGCATTTATTCTAGGGAAATTATCTTGACTGAGAAACAGCTAATGTAAACAGAATGAGATGGTGACAAAGGGGCGAGAACTATATTGGGTAATACATCAAATTTTTCTTTAAAAATTAAAACAAAATCAATACTTAGCTTCTACCTCAATTACAGTATTAATTTCCTTTTATTTATAAACTTCTGAAAGTGGGAGGTCTTCATTTCTTAATCATCTAACAGACAATATTTTTGTGTCACATGACATTAATGCCACAGGCCTAGAAATGCTTTGCAGTTTCATGAATATTTCTTGATGGAGGAGGATCATCTGTCTATGTGTTACTTTCATTGGTTAATAAAAAAAAATCTGCCTTGGCCCTTTAATAGGACAGAAAATTAGGTAGGTGGAGTAGAAAGAAAAGAATTGTGGGAGAAAGAAAGCATAGTCAGGCAGACGCCTCAGGCAGTCACCATGCCTCTCCTCTCTGAGACGGACGCAGGTTAAGATCTTTCTTGGTAAGCCACCACCTTATGGTGCTACACAGATTACTAAATATGGGTTAAAGCAAGATATGAGAATTAGCCAATAAGAGGCTGAAACTAATGGGCCAGGCAGTGTTTAAATGAATACAGTGTCTGTGTAATTATTCTGGGGCTAAGCTAGCCATGTGGGAGCCGGGTGGGATGAAAAGCAGGCCTGCCTGCAGCTCCTTCTACAATATCTGTTTCAGGTTCACAAATACACACTTGCATTTTAATGTTATCACATGTCACATGGTGAGGCTTCTGTTAGGATTGTGACCATCCATTCAAAGGTGTCTTCGCAGTATCACAATAGAGTTGAAATATGCTTACTGCTGAGTAAATGGACTCTAGTCTTGCTATTCCTTTTTTATGTTTAGGTATATTTAGATGGGAATTTATCATTGTGTTACAGTTGCCTACAGTTTTCACCCTGTGCCAGCTTTGCAGTTTGAAAGCAATAGGTTGTACCACACTGCCTTAGTGTACAGTAGGCTTGCACGAAGGTGTGTGTAAGTGCACTCTCACAGCTGTGTGATGAAGTTGTTTGCATCTGAGATTCTGAGGCTTAGAACATTTCCATACTGCCCAACAACGGGTGGCTTCATATGGGGATTTCTTTCTTTTCTGACACTCACTGTAAGTTTTAGATTCGTCTGTAGAGGGCGGCAAATGGTAGCTCAATTCCTCACGTTAAACCTCAAAGTATTAATGCTCACATTATCTGAAATTAACAAGGAAGATTTGCTTAACATATGGAAGATTTTTTTTCTTTTTGGTGTGGCTGCTTTTTTTAAAAATAGATAGAGATAAGTGTGAGACTGACAGGGAAAATAAAGTGGCTGGCTAAATTTATTTTTGTAGCTTTTGTTCCCTGAAACTTCTAGTGCTTTCTTCCAGACAGACAGGACTTGCTGCCTGAGAGGAGGAGGCAATCTGGTTCTCATCGTGGACTGTCACATTAGTCCAAAACTCAGAATTCTATTCTCCCACAGAGGAAAACAATTGCTCAGCTTTCCAAATTCCCACCTCTGTACTCTTCCACAAATGGCAATAATTTAAACAATAGCTGCATTTGTCATGGGTACTTTATCTTCCGCAAATAGAAGTACTGAGTCATAATTATCTAAAATGATGCTACCCGTGGAAAAGATAATCTTTGTAACAGAATGTTTCGCTTTGTTTCTCTGGTGTTGGTTTTGAGAAACAGGTTCTGATTGTGTAGTCCAGGCTAGTCTTGGACTCACTGTGCAGTCCGGATTGGTCTTGACCTAGTCACTTTCCTGCCTCTGGCTCCCAGTGCTAAGATTACAGGCATGTCTCACCACACCTGAAGGCAGGTTGATTTTTTTAAATCACCTTGTTAAAGTGTAAAAATTTAATGATCTTAAAGCTATTCACATGGGCTGGAGAGACGGCTCAGAGGTTAAGAGCATTGCCTGCTCTTCCAAAGGTCCTGAGTTCAATTCCCAGCAACCACATGGTGGCGCACAACCAGCTGTAATGGGGTCTGGTGCCCTCTTCTGGCCTGCAGGCATACACACTGACAGAATATTGTATACATAATAAATAAATAAATAAATAAATAAATAAATAAATAAATAAATAAAAAAAAAAAGCTATTCACATTTGTGCAACCTTAAATCATTTCCCTCATTTCAGAAACCATCACCTGTTAGGTCTCCACTTTCACTCATGCTCTCTGACATTAGTCAATCCATAATCTACTTTTGCTTACACAGATTTTTTTTTCTTTACAGGAATTTCTTTTAAAAATTCAACCATACAAAACATGAACATTTGAGATTTACTTTCTCCATTTTTGATAATATTTTAACTTTCCTTCATGTCAGGGCATTTATCATTTCCTTTTTATTGATCTGATTCTTAGTTTCATATATACATGAGTGCATTTTGATTACTTTTCCTTCTCATTGTTTTTCATTTTCTTTCCACTCATATCAGCCTCGTCTTGTTCCCACCTTTCTCTTTCCCCTACTCATGACATCTTATTTTGTTCTGCGAACCAATTAATTTAATCAGAGCTGTTGTGTAACCTCTGAATTGGGGCTGTCAGAGCCTGGTAAAGTCACTAATGCATACATAACTAAAACAATGACTCCTCCTTTTTCTGAATCTATCTACAGAAAATAGTTGAACTGCGAGGGATGGGGATCTGTAAGTCTGTGTTGTGCCCAATCTTGCCTATTGATGGCCCATTTTTGTGCAGATCCAGTGCGGTAAGGATGGTATTACTGCCCTCACTCTCACTGGCAAGTTCATCTACCCTTCTGCTGCTGCTGAGTTAAGACCAGCCTGAGCTGTGTAGCCAGAACATGCCTCTCAAAGCCTAAACCAAAGAAACAAAATGAACCATCCTGCATTAGAGTCTACTTCTGTGGGATCCCAACATATATTCAAGACGAGCTGGGACATTCATGAACTGAACAACTACAGGAATCTTGGACTCTCTATTTGGAGACAACCATTTTTGGACTACATGGATCACAGCCTGTAAGCTACTCCAGTAAGTCTACTTTTCATATATTTAGAATGACATTATCAGCTCTGTTCCTCTAGAAAACCTGACATAAACAGTGCAATAAAACAGCATTCTTCAATATGAGACAAATGATTAATAATTATAAAACTCATGAAAGAAGAAAGGAGGATAAAACTTCTACTGGCATCAAAACAAAACTCCTAAACTTGCACCATCAGTGAAAAGTAGTATCAAACAAGAAACAGAAGATGTATTCACACTGGATTACACTTCCCACCTCGCCTTCTACTTTTTATTTTATTTTAATTTTTATTTAATTTTTTTGGTAGAAGGTGTTACAGAATATTTTTATTCTTGTCACTGATATGGAAGCTTGTAAATCATGGAGTAAGGACTCCTGAGTGAAAAACAACAAGACCTATAGAAACACAGCTTCAACTGCATCCTTGGGAATTCACCAAAAATAAAGCAGAGTTACAAGCTTTGATGGAGCTTTGGAATGCTGCACTGACAACCAATGTAATCTTCTGAGTAGATCTCAGAAAAGAACTCAGGGGCTAGGTCTTCTGCTAAGCTAAGACTCCTCTGCAGAAGAACTTCAGCACCAGATGGAACCATCAGCAAGCAATAGATAAAGTAGGAAGGGAGCCAATGAAAATTTATCTCTAAATTATTGGGAAATAGTACCTGATGATGAATACTGCCCATGAAAAATAAATGATGGCATTTATAGAGCTTCAGTCAAGTGGAAAGAAGCAGCAGAGAAAAGTTGAAGGAAGAAAAGAATGTATGATGGAATAAAGGAAAGAATTAGAAAAAGAAGGAGAAAAGACACAACCTGGAGAAAGCCCTTAATTTGCAAAGTAAGTATTTATTCAATCTCCAGAAAGAGTCCCTGTGAATTATGTTATGAAATAATATAACAAACACAATAAAAACCTAAAAATCATAATGATCTCATCTTCTCATCTTGCTTCCTCTGCATCTAACTGGTGACTGAATCTCTGCCTTTCCTCTTCCCAGAATTTTTTTTAGTCTAGTTGCCTTGCCTATACTTCCTGCCTGGCTATTGGTCAATCAGCATTTTATTAAACTAATATGAGTGACAAATCTTTTTTTTTTTTTTTTTTTGGTTTTTCAAGACAGTGTTTCTCAGCAGCTTTGGAACCTGTCCTGGAACTAGCTCTTGCAGGCCAGGCTGGCCTTGAACTCACAGATATCCACCTGCCTCTGCTTCTACCTCCGGAGTGCTGGGATTAAACGCATGTACCACCACTGCCCAGCATGAGTGACAAATCTTTACAGTGTACAAAAGCATTATCCCACAGCATCAAAACTTCTTAGAACATGTGAATCACACCAAGAACTGATGCAGACACTCTAGATGCTAGGGACTAAATCCAGGTATTGCTGTATACTATGCAAGCATTCTACCAACTGAGCCACATCCCAAGCCAAGGACAAATGCAACAATAAAAAAGAAGAAGAAAATCCAAATTTAAGATCCACTATACTTAAATTGCAAATGATTAAAACGAGAAGGAAAAATAAAAAATGTTCTTGAAGATTTGATGGTATTTTTTTAAAGGAAAAATTAATCCAGATCCTATTTCTTGATTTGCTGGTGAGAAATCCTTTCCTCCCCCTCCCCCAATAGTTAGAGAAATACAAGAAACATCTGTCTTGTATATCTTACTCCTGAATGAAAGGAAATGACAGCTTTCTTGAGGGTGGGTTTAACTGGACAGGTTTTAGCTTGATTGACACCTGTGTTGGATAGTTTTATATCAACTTGACACAAGCTGAATTCATCTGAGAGGAGGAAACTTCATTTAAAAATTTAAACATTGAAAATTAAAACAATGCCCGCATAAAATCTAGCTGTAGGAAGCCCATAGGGCATTTTCATTATTAGTGAACGATGAGGGAAGCAGTCATGGTGCTGGAGAGGGAACTGAGAGTCCTACATCTGGATCTTCAGGCAAAGGAAGAGAATGTCATACTGGGCATGGCATGAGCATCTGTAACCTCAAGGCTTGCTCCCAGTGATACCCTTTCTCTAACAATACCACACTTACTCTGACAAGGTTAAACCTCCCAATAGTGTTAGTCCCTATGAGTTTATGAGGTCATTTTTATTCAAACTACTACAACTTTTTTTTGGTAGTATCAAACATGGCACGGACACTTGTACAGGTGAATGCATTATTCCAATTTTGCTTTTACTCAGTTTCACAAAGTTAAACTGAATTGTTAGTCTGGCCAAGTACAAAACAGAATTTACTTCAAAGACTCGACAGGAAGCCCCTCTGTGTGGCGAAAGAGGTGACCAAAAAGTTGAGTAGAAGAAAACAAACTGTGGGCCCTTTTTTTGTTGTAGTTTTGCATGAATCCAACTGCTAAGGTCAAGCCTGTGGCCTTCAGCACAGTGAGGAAGTTGAGGCAGGAGAGGCACTCCTGTGACTGCATGAGCTCCGAGTTCCAAGCCCACGGCTTCTGCTAAACTTCTCCCAAAGCAGCTCAAGGAGGCAGGTGCAGTTGAGTGTGGTAGGTTGACTGGAGTGAAACAGACATTTGAGTCCTTGATCCCATTTAGCATGGTAGCAATGAAGTGGCTGCAGTCTCCAAGAATCTCTCTACAGCATAGCTGTATAACACAGATGGAAGCTAGAATGAAAAGAGGGAGGGAGAAAGAGAGAGAGAGAGAGAGAGAGAGAGAGAGAGAGAGAGAGAGAGAGAGAGAACCAAATAAACAAAGGCAGTGTTAGTTTTCTCCTGAAAGTCCATCACTCATTCACAAACATCTGGAAATAGGTGTGAATGTCTGACCTAATTTCCCTCCAGAACATGTGCATTCACTTCTCAACAATTAACACTAATGCTTCTTTATGGGATATGTGAAAACATATCTGACCAATATTATAACCTTTTCTCTCCATCCTTTTAAATGCCAGCACTCCCCCCCTTTGTTGTTTATCAAGATGTATTGGGGGAAGGGATTTCAAAGACGTTATTTCCTCAAAATTTAATACACAATTCAGCGTCATTTATAGTCAAAGGTGTTTTTGCAATCCTGGTCCTCATATTCTGAGGAACACACCTGTATTCTAATAGTGTCTAGTAACTATTTTAAAAACCACTTTTACTGATGTGTATTTTGCTGTTGTTCAGGAAAATTGTGTTTGTCCTAAATTGAGATTTCAAAACTCAAATGCCAGGTCATTAATTTTGTTGAGGTAAGGTGAAGAATCTGGGAAATGGAGCGATTGTAAGTTTTACAGTTAACTAAGGAAGGTTCCCTTACAGTCAGTTTGCCACAGATAACATGGAAAACATTGAGATGCTTAAAACCTCTATATGCTACACTTTAGATTTCCCTTTGTAGGTTTTTGTGTTAATTTTTACAGCTTTTCTAATTTTATGTATGAATGTATGAATTTTTATTGTGTACATGGGCATATATGATGTGTGCATATGTGTGTGTGTGGTGCCTGTTTCACAGGACTGTGGAGATTACAGGACTACTTTGTGGCCTTTGTTTTCTCTTATATTTTTGTGTGTTCAGGGATGAAACTCATGTCGCCAGGCTTGTACTGCCAGGCTTTATACACCTTGCCTGCTGAGCCATCTTGCTGATGTACATTTTTTTAAAACAATATATCTACTTATGCAGGCAGTGGTGGCACACACCTTTAATTCCAGGACTAGGGAGACAGAGGCAGGTGGATATCTGAATTCAAGGCTAGTCTGAGCTATAGAGTGAGTTCCAGGACAGCCCAGACTCTTACACAGAGAAATCCTTGTGGCAGGGTGTTGTGAACACCCCACCTCAATTACAGATATCTTTTGTCGTCCTATATGAATCTTGCCTGAGAGTTTTCTCGGATACAGTCTGTGCAAAACTCGGTTGGGGGCAATTCAGAAAACCGTGGTACCTCCAGAATCAGGGATTTGCACTTGGCATTGTATTTTTGGAAGCTTAATTCAGTTTGTTTTGAGATATGGAAATCTACTGGCTACAGTGTAAATATAGGGAAAAATAAAAATGCCATGAGCTAGGGGAAAGTGCTTCAGTCCACCGAGGCTGGGAACCCCTGTGGCTGCTAAGGTTAAATTCATTCTCAAAGTGTTTCTGAATCTTCATTTCACAGACCCGTGTGAACCCACACACCTGCACTGCATTACCTGTGACAAACCCTGTTTCAACAAACAAAACCAACCAAACAATGTGTATATATTTGTATATGTATATACATGTACACATATGTACATACACATATACATACATATGTGAGCACGTGTGTGAAAGTGCACATGTGTATATGAATGTGTATATGTGTATAGTTGCCAGAGGTTAGTTCCTTAAGATCTGTCCATCTTAATTTCTGAGACCGGGTCTCTCATCAGGACCTGGGGTTCACAGGCTTGTCTAGGCTATCTGTTCAGAGAGCCCCCAGAGATCTCTTGTTTCCTCCTCCCCAGCACTGGGGTCACAAATGAGTGCCACCATGTCTGTCTGTTTATGTGTGTACTGAGAATTGAACTCAAGTCCTCATGTTTTTGCAGCAAACACTTCACTGACTGAGCAGTCTCCCCTCCCCCTTTTAGATTTCTTAGCAGAATGCCATATAGGATATTTTGAAATCATTAAGTGAAACCCAGCACACAGTATTTAAAGAACATGGTTTATTTCACATTTTCCTTCCTTTTAGCTTAAGCAGCATAAACTTGCAGCATATATTCATTCACCATTGTTTTTAATGACAGCAACAAATCAAACAGATTCTTTTATTTGATAGGTTGTTATAATCCATGCTTGAACATTTTCTATAGTATGATCAATTGGCATTAAAATTATTAAAATGAGTGTAACTGCTTTTTATGGCTTTAAGAATTAAAGTAGCCATTGCATTTTACTTTCATCAATGGGATGATTTTGAGAAAAAAATGAACTTAAATTTTAGCTTAAGCTAGCCGGGCAGTGGTGGCGTACGCCTTTAATCCCAGCACTCGGGAGGCAGAGGCAGGCGGATCTCTGTGAGTTCGAGGCCAGCCTGGTCTACAAGAGCTAGTTCCAGGACAGGCTCTAAAAAAGCTGCAGAGAAACCCTGTCTCGAAAAACAAAAAACAAACAAACAAAAAAAAAAAACAAAAAAAACCAAAAAAATTTAGCTTAAGCTTAATGGCACACTTAAACTTTCACTTCAGAAATGACTCAATGGAAAGGAAGAACAGACAAGAGATGTCACTTATCCAACCTGAGCCTTAGATGTTTTACATATGACATACTAATGAAGATAGGGAAATTATATTCCTATGTTTGCATGCATTTATGACCACAGACTTTTTAAAAATATAAATATAATAAATAGACTATATAGGATTTAAACTTTATAAAAGAGATTGAAAAAAGAAAAGAAAACCAAGCTTAGTACAAAAGGCACTGTTGAGTTCAGTTTCATATTTCTAAACATAAGTTAAATCAAAAATAGAGTAGATTATTAACTTGCAAGTTGTCTTTTTTTCCCTTTTAAGGGATACATAATTAAGACTAGAGTTTGAAGGTGGACAGCTAAGCCATTAGATGTAGAATAAGAATACAGTTTGGCAGCCAGAATTAAACCGTTGTATTTCCCCAAGATTGGACAGATTTTCAGGTACTTGCAGAAGAAAGGGCAGTTTTAAAAAGTTGCTATTTTTATGTCTGGGCAGCTGTTCATCTCTTGGACCACAGTTATGTAGGATGGGAAAATGACTGTGGGCCTCATGTATTATCTCTTTTAAGGAGGTTGAGCTATGCTGTTTGGTGGCATTTGGGAGGCAGAGGCAGATCTCTGAGTTCAAGGCCAGACTGGTCTACAGGGAGAGTTCCAGAACAGCTAGGGATACACAGAAAAACCCTGGCTCAGAAAACCAAAAAAAACAAAAGAGAAGATTTAGCTAAATAAAACTGATGAAGCTCTTCCTCCTCAAGCTTCAAAACCAGTGACGTCAACTATAGAATTCTCCAGGAGAGAATTGTTCTTTTGGAACTGAAGACCTCAGGGTATTTTTTTTTTTTACTCCACTGCTAAGAAACCTCATAGAGTAAGAAACCCTTGTCTTTTCATCTGCACATCAGTCTCTGAAGAGAAGGGGTTTGGGCACAGTAAAGGAGTGTGACGAGGAGTCATTTCATCTTAGCTGGATGTCAATAACTTAACTTTGAGATAACTAAGTGTATTTTTACCTCCATTTCCAAATAGCAATAAAATTAATCCCTTTTGGAATAGGCAGTTTGTACTTACACATTGCATATATAATGGATAATGAATTATAGCGATGAATAATAAATAACATTGACATTTATTACCATGTACAGACATTTCCAGAAAATCACTGTTCTTTGAACTTCATGTGTTTCATTGATCTCCTAATAACGGAAAAAGAAAGACTCCCTTCCCAATAACACACTTCCATTCTTTATTAAACACAGACATAAAGAGAAACCTGTAGCTTAGAACACACAGTACTGTGGACCAGGCTTGCTTAGAAAGGAGGTTGGCGCTGAAATGTTCTTGGGATCATGTGAACATGTTAGGAAACAAATGCAATCCCAACACACAGGCATCCCAGGCAGGAGGACCTCTAGTTTGAGGTCCACTGGGTTTTTTTTTATAGTGAGAACATGTTCTTAAAAGAAAAACAAAATTTATGTGTGATAACCTGGACTGGTATACATCTTTGATCCTAGCACTGGGAAGACAGAGGCAGGCAGATCTCTGTGTGTTTGAGGCCAGCCTAGTCTACAGAGCTAGTTCCAGAACACCCAGTATGACATAGAAAGATTTGGGTCAAAGAGTAAACAGACAAACAAACCAAACCCCCTATCCCCTAAACCTACAGAGAAACGAGCACAGGCCTCTTAAGCAACTTAAAATGAGAGTTTTAGTTCATATGAAAACCTAATATTCATGAGTAAAGTTGGAAGATTTCCAATAAGGGATGATTGGAAAGACTGCTGTGTGTCACTGACTTTAAGCACAGTAGGAATTCAGTTTCAAACTGGAATTTTATTTGTGCTTTGAAGGCTGCATTGCTCAGCAGCAAGTATGTGGAAGGTGATTGAGGAGGAAGACAATAGCTGAAAAAGCAATGTTCACAATGTAAGGGCATGGGAGAGAGGGACCAGACCTGAGCAGACAGCATTTGTTAGGGTGAAGGAGGATAGTGGGAAATAACATTTCTAGAGTGTTCTTTTTTTATTAATACCAAAACTAAAAGTCACAGTAGAGTTTGTATGTACTGAAAGGAGCTATAGGGAGGCAAATACTACTTTCTCCAAATATTAATATTTTATTTATTAATGATTAACATATTCATATAATTAAATAGTATTTAAAACTCTGTAGAGCTAAAATCTGGGCTTATTAATAATTTATTTATTTATCAATGATTAACATATTCATATAATTAAATAGTATTTTAAACTCTGTAGAACTAAAATCTAGGCTTCCAATTTTGTTTTAATTGCCAGAATTCTCATTTCAGATGAAACTTTCTTTTAACTATTTAATGTATAAAAATAAAGCCATCATCCTGGAGCGTGTGGGAAGTCATCTCTGAATGCAGTGACAGTGAGAATTAATGCTGGGGTGCTTGTGATTATGGTTTTAATTGGGCAGACAGACTGCATTAGCACTTTCTATAAAGGTAAACAAGCCAGACGATGTCAAGATTGTAATGATGTGAACGGCAGAACAGAGCGAGGAGAAAGACTGGCGACAACACACAGGAGTGGCCTTTGTGTGGCCTGGTAAGGCTGCTGGGACTTTCTGCTGTGCTAGGGATGGCACTTCCAGGAGAGTGAGAAATATCACAGTGCTGTTAACTTGTGTCTCTCCAGGCTCACGGGATCCCGCTGAGGGTCTGCAAGTTCAAAGTGGGCGCTCAGTCATTCCAGACTTACTGTGCAGAGGAGTAAAAATGGCGGCTCCATTTTGTAGTCCTTTAGCCTCTCAGGGTGTTTGCTTTCTCTCACCAGTTCCTCACTCTTTCAACTCTCCTCTGAGGAAAGGAGGTCTGCCCGCATTAAGTTATCAGAGGAACTGGTACTCCGATTTAGCTTTTTCAGATTTTAAGTGTAGGGCATCATATGTTCAAAAGCTGTTTCCTATGCCATGGAGAATTTACCATATGCCCTAGAGAATTTAAATAACATTCTCACCGAGATTATAAAATATTTTATTCTTAAGTAAATGTGTTATCATCTACAATGTTTTTGGTTTTGACCTCAGATTCTGCAGTATTGCAGAGTAGTGGCTAGGTCATTTTCTGGATTCTGATTCAGTCTGTTACTAAAATGGTGGACTAATTTCATTTTCAGTTTCTATAGCTATAGTTGCATACTGAGCTAGGGTCTTTTAAAGCTCTGGTGTCCAGAACTGAAGCCCCAGGCTCCATCTTCATTGGAATAATCTAAAATAGTTCTGAGTGTCCGGGATCAGGTCTGAATTCCCATACTGATGTTCCTGCTTATGTAATAAGCACCAAACAGGCGGTAATGAGTGGCACACGCCTTTAATCCCAGCCCTTGGAAGGCAGAGACAGGTGGATCTCTGTGAGTTCCAGTTCAGCCTGGTCTACAGAGCAAGTTCTAGAACAGGCTCCGAATTCTCAGAGAAACTCTGTCTTGAAAAACAAACAAACAAAAAACAAAAACCCCCAAACAAACAAACAATCTGAAACCAGATGTTCTCTTGAAAAATATTCTAACTTCGTCTTCTACCTCAACAGACTATGTAGATGATTTTTTTTCCCTTAGCTCAGTTTTTCTTAACTTCATCTTGCTGATAAACTGACATATATTTGTACATTCCTGCCGTCTCTACCAGGGTTAGAGCTGACTCATAGCCAAGCCCAACTATACTAGGAAAATATCTATGATGAATGTATGCAGAGGGAGGGGAATGAATATAGTTTTCCTTCATTAATTTTGTTGAAGTGGGAAAACTTCAAGGAGCAACTTCAAGCACAGAGTATAATTACATAATCATAACACAACCCACCAATTGTGAGATTGATTTTTGGTATACATAGTGAGTGTATGTGTTTTAGGAAGATTAATATAATGTGCAACTATGGGGACAAATCTAGCTGTATTGTGTCTACACATCCCAGAAGAATCACCTTAGCATTCCTATAGAAGTGGAAACTGTCCACAGCACAAACTGGGACTCACACTAAGCACAACTTTTAATAAAAAACTGCGTAGACATGATGTGTTGTTCCTCCTGATAAAAATAATAATGTATCTTTTCCTTAAGGGGCAATTTTCACAGTTTCTATCCTGGTCAGAGGATCTATTATTATTATTACTATTTTTTAAATGCCACTTTCCTGGGTAGATTTTAAACACTTCTAGGCTTTGGAGAAGGTATTCCATATCAATAGCCAGGATTATTACAGTGGTAGGTGATAGTTCTCTCAGTGCTAAGTTCCTCATTTTAAATAATGGAAGGAAGTCAACTGATTTAAAAGACCAAGACAAGTGATTTAAAAATATTTACTTTATTCACAACAAAAATATTAACTTGATTCTAGAAATATTTTATGATAAGGTAAGGGTCTAAGCATGATCACTTTGGTGATGAGGAAGATATTAGAAGCACATATCTGAAATAGGCGTCTTTATTAGGGGTGCATTTTAAAGTAAGCAGAATTATTTTTGAAGGACTTTGGGATATATTAAGAAAATACATATATTTCATGTTACTACTGAAAATTTAGGAAATCTAATTCTCTGATCTAGAAATAAAAATAATAGTCTGTAAATTCATTAGAAATGGTTCCATACCTGGAGCAAAGACACACATTATCAGCAATGAATTTGTGATCATGTCTGCCTTCACAGTGTCTGGGGGAACAAATCAATACAATCCATAACAACTGGATTTAAATTACTTTCCTACTTATTTCTATTAAATTTTTTGGTAAAAGGCACAAGATTACATGGAGGGTGTGACTATGGGGTTTAGGCTATGGGGAGGACATGCATTTCTTACTGATATAGTGATGTAAGCAAAGAAGATGCATACCCTAGGCTGGTCAGGGGCAGATAGCTGGGGAATCAAACTCATTAGCAAAGCCAAAGTAAGAATGGTTTTGTAAATTCGGAAGGGAAGTTGTTCTTAAAGAAGATGGGCTCATTACTTTTCACTAACTGGATATTTGTGATAGATCTTGTAAAAACAAAGCAAAAGAACAAAGCAAGACGAAGCAAAATGCATTGACCCATGTAGCTCATATCCTTAAACTAAACTTAAAATAAAGTTCATGTTTCAAAAGCATGTGATATTTTAAACACGGTCCATTTGTAGCTATGTGTACTGACATATTGCACTGATTTTAATATCCACTCATATTATTTTTCTTATTACTTTTGTGTTTTGTCTTTGCTTTTAATACATCTTTCATTTGAAGAGATTTAGATCATATAATAGAATAAAATTTTGATTGATGTTGTAGTGCCACCATAGTAAGATTCTAGTAGGAAGTAAATTTCATAGATTAAACACCTTCCATGATATTTATGTTTTCATCTTCTGCCTGATTGGATAAAAAGGAACCACTATATTGCATTATTTTTTTTTCTTTGTGAAAGTTTTTAGCTACTTAGCAATGTTTTTTATCCTAAAGATAAAATGTATACATTCCGAGAAGTCGATCTTGTTGACTGTTATGTGTTCTGCATACATTTCAAAGGAAGTACAAATTTGAGATGGACAGCCTCTACATCAGTATCATTTAAAGATATTGAAGAGCTATCACTGGTACTTGTTTATTAGTGATGGCAATGCCTGTGACCTCAGCATGTGGGGCAAACATAGATGAACTGAGGCTGCCTCGTGTTGCAGCCCCTTTGGATTAAATGGTGAATTGGCAACACAGAGGAAGGGAATTCCACTGCCCCCTGAGATCTGCGGGGAGATAGGTGCAACTCCCTTGTCACTTCTGACATTATCTTTCTGCATCTGAGTTTTAATTCAACTCCGATCCAAGTCCAGTCTCTGTACTTCCATTTACTTAGCCTGAAACAGTTGGTGGTTTGTGTCTCTTAAGGGTTTTCCCACCAGGTGATGGTGGCACACACCTTTAATCCCAGCACTTGGGAGGCAGAGGCAGGCAGAGCTTTAAGTTCAAGGACATCCTGGACTACAGAGTGAGTCCACCACAACCAGAGCTACTTAGAGAAATCCTGTCTTAACAAAACAAAACAAAGCAAAAAAGTTTTCCCAATGCTAGTTTCTAAAATGTGTAGAAGTAATTTTGGGAAGTTCTTTGAATAAATCACAGAATCAAAGTTTGGCAAGTGAGAGGGTGAAAGAAGACAGCAGAGTATGACAGGAAAGACAGGGACACCAGGCGTAAGATTGGAGGCCAAGTGGTCAGAGGACAAAGTACATGGTCGGGAGCCTCAATTGCCTGTCAGTTCTGCCGTCAGAGAGCAGTCTAATCTCATTTGTATGTCAGTTTTTGCTGAGGCTGGAAGTGGCCAGAAGTGCCTATGAGCTTGGGCACATCTGGAATTTTCATACTTCTGCAGAAGTCATTGTTTATTAAGAGATCCTGTCAGTCAATCTCCTTATTTCGGGTAAAGTAGATCTTAGGAGCTCAGCCAGCCCCACTGTCTTATTGCAGCTCTTGCTGTAATCTATGGACTCCACTTTCCTATCGTCAGGTATCTTTTCCTTCCTTTTTTTGTTTCCGTGCTAGAATCAAGGCTAGCGCTTCATCACCCTTTGTCTGGACTACTGGATGGGTCTCTAGCAAGAAGACAGGATCTCCAGCACTCTCTTTACTTCTCATCTCTAGAGGAGAAGCTTTTCCTACCTACCCCTTTATTTTAGAATTGCCCCAAGCTTGTAATATTTTGAAAATCATCATTGAAAACTTAAGGGTAGCAATAAAATTGGCAATGCATTACTTCTCCTGACATTAAAAATCCTTTACAATGTTAAATTTTTCCTTTAATCTTCTGATTTCCTTTGCTGTCTTAAATGGCTTGCAAATTCATGGCTTGGGCAACAATCCTTGCAGGACAAAGCCTGAACTCTTTACTTTGTTACCACGTGGACTATTCACTTTCATTTGTTCATGCCCAAATTCTGCTTTATTTTGTGCACATTTCAGATACATCACTTATGAAAATTTTCCAATGTTCTTCAACCAGATGTGGTCATCATCACAACTATGTAAATAATTTACTTGATAGATCCTTGCTTACTATCTTCCAGTATAGTTTTAATTCTGCACTGTTTCTACTTTCAGATTATAGATACATTGAAAGAAGAATTTTTATTTTATTATTTCCTGTATCTTCTACTTAGTACATCTCTCAGTGCTTTGTATAAAATCTCACCCCTAGATATCTGTTAAACCAAGGGTAAAAAATATATATATAAGTGATGTAATGTACTTTTAAACACTCCACAAGGAAAGAATATTTTATAATGTACGCAATTGGCAACTTAAAGAGACATAATATATTTTGTTTTTTAGATGGTCTTGATTTATAAAATTTATCCTAATTACAAAGGAAAAACAGACTTTTTGTTGACAAGGCAAAGTTTAAAATATTTAATATTTCCCATTATATTCTCTATAATAAAAAGGAAATAGTGTTCGAATCTTAAGGTATGGAGATGAATTGTAAAAAACTGGGCTACTAACATTAGCAGAGAGAAAATAAATTTTATATTAGAAGTATTATAGCTCTGGTGAGAAACTTAGGGTACTTAGTGTTTAAAGTTTTATTTCTAACCAAGGGACAATGCATGTAACAATTATACAACAATTGTATAATAAAGCTTCCCCCTTCCACCTGGGGCTTTGATTTAAAATACTGATATTACATGATTAAGATAATAATATTCTAGGAGGTGATTTTAAACAAAGTGAGGATAGCAAATGTACAGAAGCTCAGGATATTGAAATATTTGACCATACTTAGCCCACTCTATGATTATTCTTGCTGTCCAAGTATGAGGACAATATCGTATAGAGCTCTGTATCTACTCTATACTCAGGTTAAATAAGAGCTGCTGTTGCCTTCTCTTCACCTTTTGCAAAGAATAAATTGGAGGAGGGGCAAGAAAGGTGCTACACTGAATAATATTTCTTCTGTTAATTATGAGTTAAACAATGGGGTGATTCAGAAATTATTAATGGAACTATGTTAATTGAAAATTCCTCTAGCTGTTGTAAGGTATAAATCTGGAAAGCATAGTAATTAGTAGTTTGAATATATAGTTTTCCAGCTATTTTTTTGGGTATGTTGCATAGACAAAAGATTATTTATAAGCTGAATAAATTATTTTTAATTTTGATAACACTAGAATGATGGTCAAATTAATAATCTTATTTTCTTGGTACTATTAAAATAAATTTATGCTTTTATAATTGTAGCAGCCTTAATATAATTTCTCTAAAAAATTTAAATATTTTATTACATTACATTCATTTAGTTATCCCATAATAAATAAACCCTCTACCTTTAAAAATAGACTTCCTTTAACCTAACATCGACATCGTACAAGTTTTTGGAAGGCTTTCTTGAAGTCTTCGTTGAAAATTGTATAAATCAGTGGATTTATAAGGGAATTCAGGTAACCAAGCCATGTCAAAAAATTTGACACTTCATCAGAGAGTTTACATTTGTCACAGACATTAACAACCAGTTCTTTTACGAAAAAGGGCAGCCAACATATTACAAATGCACCCAAGATCAAGCCCAGGGTAGTGGCTGCCTTGCGTTCCCTAGTGCCTGAGATTTTCTGTCTCCTCCAAGATTTCTCATGCTTCAACTCCGACCTGGGACTTTTCACTGTGCTTTGGATTCTGTCGAAGTCTGTTGATGGATCAGATAAGGATTTCTCTAGCATATATGATGCGGAGACCAGTTTAATGCTCTTCTCACCACTCTCCAAAAGGACTTGGCCATTCAGCTCCTCCTTCATCATGCGGCTTGCTTGTCGCTTGTGGTACAGTGTCCTTGCTGCCCTGTATATTTTGTAATAGAGGATCAATATCAATACGAGTGGGATGTAGAAAGCTCCAAACGTGGAGTAAATTGTGGAAGCAATGTGGTCGTGCTTGATGACGCATTCATTAACACGGCTAGTTCCTTGTTGCCTCCAGAAGAGAGGAGGCATAGAGATGAACACAGATATAACCCACACTATTGTAATCATGATGCCAGCGTTCTTGGGAGTCCTCTTCCTGGCATATTCAACAGCATCTGTGATTGCTCGGTACCTATCCAAGGCTATCACCGATAGATGCAAGATGGAACAAGTACAACAGATGATGTCAATGCTCAGCCAAATGTCACAGAGTATTGGTCCCATAATCCATCTTTCTTTCACAATGTACACAATACTGAAGGGCATCACCAGGACAGCTACAAGAAAATCTGTAACTGCCAGGGAACAAATTAAATAGTTGGCTGGGTGGTGCAGCTTCCGAGTCACAATGATTGCAGCAATCACGAGGGAGTTGATAGTGGTGGTCATCAGTGCCAGCCCGGACAGAGTGAGGGATACCAAAATTTTGGATGGCATTCGGTTTAAGCGTTCCCCTGAGGTCAAGTTTTGATCTGATGAATTTAAAAAATCCATTTCTTTTTGTTTAAAATGTTAATAGAGTTGAAAAATAAAAACCTGTAACAAAAAAGAGGGAAACAGTTCAGAGAAAGTTTCGAGTACTTGTCTTTTTTTTTTAATAGACATACATTGTTTTCTAGAACATTTTGTGCATTAAAAATTTGAGTTCAGGGCTGGAGAGATGGCTCAGCGGTTAAGAGCATTGCCTGCTCTTCCAAAGGTCCTGAGTTCAATTCCCAGCAACCACATGGTGGCTCACAACCATCTGTAATGAGATCTGGCGCCCTCTTCTGGCCTGCAGGCATACATGTAGACAGAGTATTGTATACATAATAAATAAATATTTAAAAAAAAAATTTGAGTTCAGTTTCTTTGCAGTTTTTTTAATTGAAGCAGTCTAGTGAGAACAGTAACAAATAATAACTTTCCAAACATTATTTAAAATTGTCTCACATAAAGCAATTTTATGAGTAAACTTAGGCAATTATCCAATAAACCCCAAATCAAATTAACTCTCTGCTTTTCTCTTTGTCTAGAGTAGGAGATATGTTTAAAAGTGCATGCCAATATTTTATATTTGTGTATTTTGTAATGTAGTATGAAAACATTAAAGGCAGTATTAAAAATTATAAATACACTTATATTTAATTTAAAGTCACATTAAGAATATTATTTAGATATTTGAAGTGTATTTTGTGTTATGATCTAGAGGTTACATAGAGAGAAACAAGGAAAAACTATATGCAGCATTTTATAAAATAAGAAAAATGCTCATTGTCTTTGGGGACTTGGTAGTTAATTTGGTTTGAGAAGACAAAATACGATTAGTAGGAGTCAAATAACTCTACCTTTTCTATTACAACAATGGCATACATGACCAAATAGCCCTTTCGTGGCAATCACACTGACAGTAATGTTGTTTTCTTTGTAAATCACCCTTGTATTGATTATATTATATTACTGCTTAAGAAGGACCATACATCCATGGTTTATAATTGTTGCTTCAGTTTGTGATTTAATTTAATTGGAAGTCAAATAAGGGCTTGAAATGTAGTTCAGTGGTAGAACACTTGCCTAGCATGTATAAGGCCTTGGGTTTGAATCCCAGTACCAAAAGAATCAAAGAACAATTAACTGGAGTGAACTCAACTCAAGCACTAGTAATAACTTTTACAAGATGTTTCTTTATTTCCCATTTCTCTCCTTTGTCTTTCATAATTTTTAGTGACAACTTGGATCTCAAGGAAGGATGACCGGAAACAAAATCTGAGATTTTATTCTTAGTTATAATTGCTAATTTAAAAGCATATAATTAACAGTATATTTACTTTAAGGTGGTAATGTTTCTGTTGTTATATCTGGACTGATAACATAATATTTAATGTCTTAATATTTGTATGTTCTGTGTTTCATAAGGCTATGAATAGTCATGTATTTGTTATGCTGTTTACTAGCTGCCTGTGTCTGGTTACCAGTACAAAATTTATTTTTGATTTTCAGGTACTCATGAAGCCAACTGCTACTAAACAAATTGAAAGCAAGAAAATACATGAATATCAGCTACCTAGATTATTGGTTGTTTATTGTAGAGTTGAGAAATTGTCTTATATCTACGCAATGCCTATCTGCAAAGAGAAATAAGATGTCCCATATCTACATAACACTTACCTGTACAGGGCAACTAAGACAAGTCCAGAGCAACAGTGAAATATAAATCCTTCTTAAACATTCTGAACCAGAGGTTATTAAATTCAATGGCTCTCATAATCACACTAAAGACTTGTTTAGTCAGACTGCAGGGTCCAAACTGAGTTTGCGACTCAGTAAGTCTGGTATGGGGCTCTCAAGTCAACATTTATAACATGCTTTCAGGTGGCACCGATGCTACAGGACCGGAGAATCTGTCCTCTGGGTACAATCATCCAGGCTGTTTCTCACTATTTTCTCTTTTTTTCAGTGCTATGTATCTACAAGTTTTTTTTTTTTCAAATGATAGCACCTATGGTATTTAAAAATTTCTTCAACATGATTCTTTCTGACATTCTTATTTACTGGAGACTCTCAAATAAATGACCTCACATTAATTTTTCATTGGCTGTGTCTTTATTTTCATTGCTAACTCAGTCCTCTCCCCTCTCATCCTTCCCATGTTTTCCATGCTTTTCTGAGAGAATATTGGGTCAGATGGTCTGAGATGTAGAGAACTCACAGGCACCATCAGAGCCATCACAAAATCCTTGTGTGCATTTTTAGTAACAGAGGACCTTCTACTCATCTTCCTTCCTTCCTCTCTCCCTCTGTCCCTCCCCTCCCCTTACTCCCCTTTCCCTTCATCCCTTTGTTTCTTTGGGTTATTTTATTTAGTTTTTTAAACCCTTCAAAAATTTTAGTTTTTACATTTATTTGTTTGCTGTGTGTGTGCGTGCACATGTGTGTATGCGCATGTGTGTGTGCATGTGCATGTGTGTGTGTGCACACACGTGTACGTATGTGTGTACATCCATGTCAAGGCACACACATGGAGGGCAACTTTGAGGAGTCTCTTCTCTCTTTGCACCTGTCCTTTGAGACAGGCTAACTCTCTGATCTTGGCCAGAACTTGATTTTTTTTTTTTTTTTTAGCTTGGCTAGTGGTCTGCAAATCCCAACTATCCTTCTATTTCTGCTTCTGGCAGAGTTGGAGGTATAGGTATGTGCAGCCACATATGGCTTTTTACACAAGTGCTGAGATTTGTACTTGGGCCACCAACTTCATGTTTATGCAGCAAGGGCTTTTGCCCTTTTGCCCACTGACCTTTCTCTTCAGCTCCCTGAATAGTTTCTTAATCAGGTAATTCCTTTGCTGCACTGTTTACTTAATGTTATGTGAATAGATTTAAAAGTACTAACAGTTATTATTTTAAGTAAAAATAACTTTCCACTTTAGTTTGCTTGATGCAGAGTTTTGGCATAAAATTATTCTGAAACTCTATTTTGAGTAGATTATAAAATGAGACAAACTGTCTGGAAATAGCTCCATGGACTTTCACAATAAAAGCAAATGCCGTAGGAAAGAGAACCAAGTTAAAACTAGGAGTGTTATTGAATAATTCAACCAATTTCTCTTCATGTCACTCTGCCCTATAACATTTAGGTAAAATGGTAGTTAATGCCAGAAAATTCCCTCATGTTTTTGCAATATTTTATAATTATATGACATATAAGCATGAATTATAAGTATGCTAAATAAATTATATTGCAGTTTACCAGAACCCTGTCCAATATTAAATTTAAAAAACAAATTAATCTTCCAGTTATATTCACAGACAACAAAGAAAACCGGAAAACAAATAGAGCCAATCACAGTTGGGTTTGAATTTTCTTTATTCGTATTTTCCTTGCCACTTATAAACAGAAGTTCAGCAAATCATTTTCTTTGTCCAGTTTAGACCCAGCCTTTCATTAGATTCTCCATCCTCACTCTTATTTAGCTTCCTGTTGTACATACTTACAGAGCTAGGGACCCGTACTGTTCACCTAACAGACTATGCCAGATGCCACTTTGGCCTCACAACATAGGCTTCTTTCCGTATTTCAGATGCCTTAACTGGAGAAGATTCCTCTGTGAAAACCTGCCATCACATCAACCAAAGACCAAAGCTTCTCATCTTCAGTCAGCATGAACATTTAACAGCTTGTTGCTTAGTCATTAGAATTTAAAAGCTCTTGTGATTACCCACAATATCTTTAATCCAATGATTATTTACATTCCAGAGTTTGCCTGGTCATGTTTTCTAAGTTTATTGTCATCAGGCTAACCTATCAGTTTCTAGGGGAGTGGAGGCTAACCTATCAGTTTCTAGGGGAGTGGTATAAATTATTTTCTAATGTGAATAATTAATGAGGAAAGAGTCAGGTCATATACAAATAGTTTTCATAACAACATTATAAATAAGCAAGATTGTAAATTCAATTCTATCAAGACCTTTTGAAAACCTACATGTTGGATATATAAATTAAATTTGTTTGAGCAAATGCTTCACTCCAGTCCCTGGCACCCATATACACAAAGAGTCTAGAATGTTTGGTAGGAGACTCTACCCTAAGCCCTCTCCCCTAGGAGTGGCCTCTGCCCAGACTCTGACCCCCTCCTCAGAGATGCTCAAGACCACTCCCACAGGGGATTTAAACTGCCCCTTAGAGAACAAACATGGTTTCCTGGTCTTCCTTTCCCATCTCCTGTCTGGGGGACTGGAAAATCATCTGGAAGCATTTGTATCCATTAAACCTGGACCTTTTCTAATTCAGTTTGATTTAGTCTGATTCAGATTATTACATCAGCAGAGAGGCTTATTGGGGTGCAGAGACTTTTCAAGATTATTAATACGGTATCTTTTCTTAGTCTCTATTTCTGTGGGTGCTTTATTATTTTATGTATATCAAACCATTTATTCTTTAAAGCTGCTCCATGAGATAAGAGCAGTCACTATGTTTCTTCACAGAAACATTACAAACATCCCTAAAGTGAAGACATACCAAATAAGTGATGGAGCAAACACATGTTTTTAAGAGCCCTTCTCTCTCCGAGTCATTAATTTCTTCATAGCTCCATGCCAGCCATGGGCTCGATAAAATACTTTTTCTCTGAAATAAATACTTTATTATGCACCAGATATGAGTTCAAATAGAAGCAAAAATCCCATCAAACAAATATTTAAGATGTGGATGTGGGCCAGGTCTACATGAGTGAATTGAAATAGCAGCAATTATTCATAGTGCTTTCTAATTTCTTTTACTGTTATTACAACCCTTGGTCTTTACTTCTCTCTTATTTCTATGTTCCTACCTATTCCTTTAAGGATCATTTGGTAGTGCTTTTTAAATGGTTATTAGCCTAACAGTTGTAGAAATTCCCAGTTAAACACTTTTATATGCATATATATTCACATATTTAGGACATTATGAAATAGCAGGTTTCCATATGGCTTTTTCTAATATCCTCAATGCTAGTTATGTCTCCCCAAGCCTCCTCTGTCCCACATTCACATTTTTCTTTTTCTAAACCTCCCTCTTCATCATTCCCTCTCTCCCTTCACATTACCTATGTTCTACTATTCCTGCCTGCCTTTAAGATATTTCTTCCCCCTTCCAACCAATTGTCTCTTTCTAGTTTCTATAGATAATCCAAATTAACTATTCATATCTGCAGATTTGATGTTAAGATACCACATGTGAGACCATGCAGTGTTTGTCTCTCTAGATCTGGGTCATTTCTCTCAGGATGGTTTCCAGTCCCATCATTTACCTGCAAAGTTCATTATTTCAATTTTCTTTGAGCTGTACAAAATTCTATTGTATATAGGTGCCATATTATAATCTCTCTCTCTCTCTCTCTCTCTGTCTGTCTCTCTCTGTCTCTCTCTCTCTCTTTCTCTCACACACACACTCACACATCTTCAACTGTTGGTGCCTCCTGAGTTGACAGGATGGATTTTGATGGGTAGACTTTGGTAATTCATTACCAGTCTGAGGTCCAATACCCTGCAATGTAAATGTCTGGAAGGCTGAAGAGCAAGTGGACCTGGAAGAAGGTCAGTCATGGATGGACCACAACTCACCAGTGTGTTTGAGAACCACACCATTTTCCTAGCCTCCTGAAACTGAAAAGCTTCTTTGAAACAAAGGACATAGTCAACAAGACAAAATGGCAGCCTACAGAATGAGAAAAGATCTTCGCCAACCCCACATCAGACAGAGGTCTGATCTCCAAAATATACAAAGAACTCAAGAAATTGGTCATCAAAAGAACAAATGATCCAATAAAAAAAATGGAGAACAGACCTAAAAAGGGAACTCTCAACAGAGGAAATTTAAAATGACCGAAAGTTACTTTAAGGAAATGCTCAACATCTATAGCCTTTAGAGAAATGCAGATCAAAACAACTCATATTTCATCTTACACCTGTAAGAGTGGCCAAGATCAAAAATACTGATGACAACTTATGCTGGAAAGGATGTGGGGTAAAAAGAACACTTCTCCATTGCTGGTGGGAGTGCAAACTGTTACAGCCCCTTTGGATATCAGTGTGGCAATTTCTCAGAAAATTAGGAAACAACCTTCCTCATTACCCAGCAATCCCACTTTTGGGTTTATACCCAAAGGATACTCAATCATACCACAAAGACGTATACTCAACTATGGTCATAGCAGCATTATTTGTCATAACCAGAACCTGGAAACAACATAAATGCCCCTTGACCAAAATATGGATAAGGAAAATGTGGTACATTTACACAGTGGAGTACTACACAACAGAAAAAATAATGACATCTTGAAATTTGCAAGCAAATGGGTGGAGCTAGAAAAAATATTGAGTGAGGTAACCCAGACCCCAAAAGACAAATATCATATGTACTTACTCATAAGTGGCTTTTACACATAAAACAAAAAAAAACCCAGTGTAGAGTTCACACTCCCAGAGAACCTGGACAACAATGAGGACACTAAGAGAGACATGCACGGATCTAATCTACATGGGAAGTAGAAAAAGACAAGATCTCTTGAGTAATTTGAGAGCATGGGAACTGGTAGAAGGGGAGGGGAGAGGAAGGGAGGGAAAATGAGAAAAATATATAGCTCAATAAAAACAATTTTATTTTTTTATTTTTTTATTTTTTTGGTTTTTTTTGAGACAGGGTTTTTTTTTTTTTTTTTTTTTTTTTTTTTTTTTTTTTTTTTTTTTTGTAGCTTTGGAGCCTATCCTGGAACCAGCTTTTGTAGACCAGGCTGGCCTTGAACTCACAGAGATCCACCTGCCTCTGCCTCCCAAGTGCTGGGATTAAAGGCGTGCACCACCACCACCCGGCCAACAATTTTAAAAAGAACACAATAAAATAAAATAAAAACACAATGTGGTGATATTTTGTTTGTGCTCTAATAAATAATAAGATCAGAGGGCAGAGCTAACCACTAGTTAACCATAGAGGTCTGGAGGTCTTTACAGACAGACAGGAAGTGATATGGCTTCACAGAGAGAGGAATTTAAGGCAGAAGGAGACAGGAGCTGAGTCCTTTTTCAGCAGAGCAGTTAGCAAGGTAAGAGTTGGTTGTGGTTACCTCCTTTGGCTCTCTGATATTCAGGCAAGCTTTATTTGTTAGAGCACAAACAAAATATCACCACATCATAATATTAAACAATGATTGTTGGGGCTAATGAGTCCTTGCCTTCAGCTGGATGTTGGGACTAATGAGTCCTGGCTTTCAGCTGCTTTTTCCTGCTAGAACCTTCTAATTGAAGTTACTAGAAGCTGTGCCTAGCTTAGAGGATCAGAGGATGTGATTTTTACCTGTTGGCCATTGACTGCAGTGTATTTAAGCCTACATGGTGCTAATAAAGAGAGGCTTTGGTATCAATGTTTAAAGGTCTGTGTGTCGGTCTGTCTCTGTGTGAATATTCTCAACCTTCCCCGAAACCGTTCCCAAAACTTGCAAACTGAGGTCTATTGCATAGAGCGCAGACTGGGGCTGTGGCGTGCGGCAAATGATCATATTAAAATGAGGGCTGAAGTAAAAAAACGCAACACTTATTACCCTATTGGTTGCTCACCTTCCTGGACTTAGGGGGAGCTGGGAGGACCTTGGACTTAACATAGTGAAGGGAACCCTGATGGCTCTTTGTCTTGGAGAGGGGTGGAGTGGAGGTATGGGTGGAAGGGAGGGGAGGGAAGGGGGAGAAGGAGGGGAGGAAATGGAAATCTTTAATAAAAAAAATGAGAAAAAAAAGACTCATGACTCGGGCCCGTATTGGGGCTGGGACCTGGTGGTGAGTGGCGGGAGATCCTTTGTTTCACTCAGCTTGCTGGTGGCCAGCTGGGCCTTTTGTCTCTGAGATACCTGCCCAGCAAGGAGCCAATATCTAGTAACAGAAGACCCATCGGAGGTGTACCTGCCAAACAAGGAGCCCTTATCCTGTAACAGAAGATCTATCAGAGGGGTCCCTGGCCAACAAGGGGCTATAATCCTGTACCAGAAGAACTATTGGAGAGCATTTGAAGGAAGAGATGGGCAGGTGCCAAGACAAGAATCCCACCAACAATCTGAAAAGCAACATGAAAACACCAGAACATAGAGATCTTACAACAGAAGGGCTGGAACACCCTAATCTTGAAGAAATGGAAAAAAATTGACATTATGAAAGTGATAGTGACCCTTAAACTGGATATGAAAAACTCCCTTAAAGAAATGTATGAGAAGTATAACAAAAAGTTCGAAGAAATTAGTAAGTCCGTAAATGATACCCTGGAAAACCAAGAAAAAACAATCAAACAGGTAATGGAAACAGTTCAAGATTTGAAAACTGAAATGGAGGCAATGAAGAAAACACAAACCGTGGGCCGGATGGATATGAAAAATCTAGGTAAATGAACAGAGACTACAGAAACAAGCATAACCAATAGAATACAAGAGATAGAAGAATCTCAGATTCTGAGGATACCATAGAGAAAATAAATGCACTGATCAAAGAAAACAGCAAATCCAACAAATTCTCATCATAAAACATTCAGGAACTCTGGGACAAAATAAAAAGACCAAACCTAAGAATAATAGGAGTAGATGAAGGAGAAGAATTACAGATCAAAGGCCCAGAAAATACATTCAACAAAATTGTAGAAGAAAACTTTCCCAACCTAAGGAAAGATATTCCTATGAAGGGTCAAGAAGCATACAGAACACCAAATAGACTAGATCAAAAAAAACTTCCCCTCGCCATATTATAATCAAAACACAAAACATACAGAATAAAGAAAGAATATTAAGAGCTGCAAAGGAAAAAGGTCAAGTAACTTCTAAAGGTAAACCTATCCGACTTACACCTGACTTCTCTATGGAAACCATGAAAGCCAGAAGGTCCTGGATAGATGTACTGCAGAAACTAAGAGACCATGGATGCAAGCCCAGACTACTATACCCAGCCAAGCTATCGTTCATTATCAATGGAGAAAACAAAATATTTCAGGATAAAAACAAATTTAAACAAATCCAGCCTTACAGAAAGTAATAGAAGGAAAATCACAACCCAATGAACCCAACAATGCTAACACTACCTACAATACTCAGTCATCTAGCGACCCCTCACCAGCACAACTCAAAGAAAGGTAACACACAAACTCTACTACCAAAAAAATGACCGAAGTTAACAACCACTGGTCATTAATATCACTGAATATCAATGGACTCAATTCACCTATAAAAAGGCACAGGCTAAGAGATTGGATAGGAAAACAGGATCCAACATTCTGCTGCTTACAAGAAACACACATCAACCACAAAGACAGACATCTACTCAGAGTAAAGGGTTGGGAAAAGGTTTTTCAAGCAAATGGACCTAAGAAATAAGGAGGTGTGGCCATATTAATTTCTAACAAAATTGACTTCAAACTAAAATCAATCAGAAGAGATGGAGATGGACATTTTATACTCATAACAGGAATAATTCATCAGGATGAAGTCTCAATCCTGAATATCTGATGAAGATAGATTAGTTATTGAGAACATCACTGTTAGGTTTGAATCAAAAATATCCCCTTTAAACTTATATTTTTAATGCTTCTTCTCCAGTTGGTGGATCTTCCTTAGGAGAGTGTGTGTGTGTGTGTGTGTGTGTGTGTGTGTTTGTTTTATTTTGTTTTTGAGACAGGGTCTCACTATATAGCTCTGGCTGTCCTGTAACTCCCTAGGTACACCAGGCTGGTCGGTATCCGACTTCAAATCCTTGAATTGCCTTTAATATTTTTAATTATTTTAATTATTATAATAATTTTAATATTTTAATTATTTAAATTTAACCTTTCATTTATATCAGAACCATGGAGGCCCCAAAAATGTAAGACTATTCCACTTTGTCTGAAGGTCAGAGAGTTTGAGGCTGCTCAAAGAGGTTGACAACAACTGTGCTAGACACCCTGACCTAGGGTGTGAGTTGCTTGGTGTTTTGAACATTGAGATAGAGGTGTATTCTCTCCACCCTGACCAAAGGTCTGAGAATTCAAGCATATTTCTGCTACATCTTCTTTTTCTTTTTTTATAATTCTTATTTTAAATTCTAATAGATCTAATAGATTTTTTTTAAAAAAATACCAATTCAAATTCCTACTCCCTCCCTTCCCCCATTCCCTCCACACACTTTCCTACCCTACCCTTATCTAATCCTAAGAGAAGGTAAGGCACAATGCTTTGTAGAAGGTCCAAGTCCCTCCCTACTACATCTAGGCTAAGCAAGGTATACATCCAACGAGAATGGGATTCCAAAAAGCCAGTACATGTAATAGAGGTAAATCCCAGTGCCACTGCCAGTGGCTCCTCAGTCTGCCCCAGCCATGCAACTGTCAACCACATTCAGAGGGACTAGTTTGGTCCTATGCCTGTTCCTTCCCAGTCCAGCTGGAGTTGGTGAGCTCCCATTGGTTCAGGTAAACTGTTTCAGTGGATGAACCCTTTATGGTTTTGACCTCTTTGCTCATATTCTTGTTTATTCCACTCTTCAACTAGACTTTGGGAGCTTAGTCCAGTGCTCCGATGTGTCTCTGCCTCTGTTTCCATCTGTTGTTGGATGAAGGTTCTATGATGATATTTAAGATAATCATCACTCTGACTACAGGGCAAAGCCAGTTCTGGCATCCTCTCCTCTATTGCTTAGGCTCTTGGCTGGGGTCATCCTTGTGAATTCCTGGGAATTTTTTTAGAGTCAGGTTTCTTGCTAACTCCATAATGGCTCTCTCAATCAAGATAGCTCTCTTTTTGCTCTCATATCTGTCCTTCCTCCATCTTGACTATCCCATTCCCTTAAGTTTTTCTCAACCATCCCCTTCTCCCCTCCTTTTCTCCGCTACCCTTCCTTCTTCCCCAGCCCCCATGCTCCCAATTTTGTCAGGCAATCTTGCCTGTTTCCAATTTCCAAGTGGTTCTATATATGTGTTTCTTTGGGTTCACCTTATTATGTAGCTTCTCTAGGACCATGAACTATAGGCTCAATGTCCTTTGTTTATAGCTAGTATCCACTTATGGGTGAGTACGTACCATATTCATGTTTTTGGGTCTGGGTTACCACACTCAGGATAGTGTTTTCTAATTCCATCCATGTGCATGCAAAACCCAAGATGTCATTTTTTTTTTTTTCTGATGAGTAGTACTCTAATGTGTCAATGTGCCACATTTTCTTTATCCATTTTTCAGTTGAGGGGCATCTAAGTTGTTTCCAGGTTCTGGCTATTACAAATAATGCTGCTATGAACATAGCTGAACCAATCTTTTGTAGTATGATTGAGCATCTTTTGGGTATATATTCAAGAGTGGTATTGCTGGATCTTGAGGTAGGTTGATTTCCAATTTTCTGAGAAACCACCATACTGATTTCCAAAGTGGTTGTACAAGTTTGCATTCCCATCAGCAATGGATAAGTGTTCCCCTTACTCTATATCCTCAAATTGAAGACACATATATCAATTCACACACCTATGAACATTTGATTTTAGACAAAGAAGCTAAAATTATACAATGGAAAAAAGAAAGCATCTTCATCAAATGGTGCTGGCATAACTGGATGTCAACATGTAGAAGAATGAAAATAGATCCATATCTATCACATAAAACTCAAGTTCAAACATATTAAAGATTTCAATATAAATCTGACTACACTGAACCTGATAGAAGAGAAAATAGAAAGTAGTCTTCAATGCATGGGCACAGAAGACCACTTCCTAAATATAACCCCAATAGCACAGACACTGAGAGCAACAATAGATAAATGGGACCTCCTAAAATTGAGAAGCTTCTGTAAGCAAGGGACACTGTCAATAAGACAAAAAGGCAGCCTACTGAATGGGAAAAGATTTTCACAAACCCCACATCAGACAAAGGACTGATCTCCAAAATATATAAGAACTCAAGAAATTAGACATTAAAATTCTAAATAACCCATTTAAAAAATGGGGTACTGAGTTAAACAGAGAATTCTCAACAAAAGATTTTCAAATGGTCAAAAGATACTTAAGGGAATGTTCAACATCCTTAGCTAATCAAAACAACCCTGAGATAGCATTTTACACCTGTCTGAATGGCTAAGATCAAAAACACTAATGATAGCTTCTGCTGCTTCTTTTGAATTAGGAAGTAGTTTGACTTAGGGAGTGGCTGCATTCAGGATACTTAGTCTATGGTGGGTTCACTGCCTAAACAACAGAATGCTTTTCTCAAGAATTAATGACTTGATGTCTCATGTATTGAAGCAAATAATTGTTCTGGTTGTCCTTTGTATCATGTTAAAGCAGTCTTTTGCCTTCCCCACATTTTATATTGGGGTATAAAAGTGTATGCAAAATTAAACATGGGTGATTTTCAGTATTCACTGGACCTCCCTCCCGATGCCATCCTAGTTTCTGTTTCTATAATTTTCGCTTGTATCTTCATTCTCCTTACTTATTTTTCTAATCCTCATGCCCCTACTCTGGTAAGTGGTATCCTTCTTGAAGCTGGTCTCTGACAAAAACTCATGCAAGGTATGGATTTTAGTTTTTGGTTAACGCCTTAGAATATAAAGGATACAATATAACAGGCTCTCAGACCTGAATAGGTCTCAAGACCTTAGCACAACAGATGCCATAACAGAAGCACCATTTAATCCTTGAGGTTCAACAGGTAGGCAGTAATACTTGCTAAAATGGGAAGAAAGACCAAGTCAATGGTTCTAGGATGTGTCTGGGAAGGTCCTGGAATAAAAAGTTCCTAAATGTACAAACCTTGCTTTTTGCCTTCTGTAGTTCCACTTCTTGCCAACTCCTCTCTCTAGCCTAAGTGTGTCAACCAGGGTATGGTTTTTGTGCATAAAAAGCCAAGAGCTGTGAGACTCGGAGGTGAATGGTTTGAGCTAGTTCCTGGTGCGGCCACCGGTCAGCAAATTAAGACTTTAAGTGTGCTTGTACAGTGGTCTCTGGGGGGGGGGAGGGTTACCCTGGTGCATAAACTGTTAAGGCAAGCCAGGACCACGCTGTCCATTGCCTCATCCCTGTGTCAAGGTGCTGTCATATTGATTGGAAAATGGCTTCACTCCATCTTCTGGCCTAGTTCCAGGGCGTTCATGACTTCCTCAAACTTGAACATTCCTTTTTCCTGGTGCTGGCAGTACTTCTCAGGGATGGTCTGAAGTATCCATTTGCCCTTAAGTGTGTACAGGTAGGAGACATAAATGATGACCTCGGAGAGGTGTGAAGATTCCAGAATCTTTAGCTAGAGTGACCCTTGCTCACTTGCTTAATTTGAGGGACTGGAGATTCCTGTGGCTCGGAGATTCCAGTAGCTGTGTATGGACTTGTAATACCTCTGAATTTTTCACGTCTTCAGGAATTTTCACCCATAGCAGGATATCCTTATGGGTCTGCAGGTTCACCTCAGTTCCTTAAACCAATCATTTCCCATGGAAGACTGAGTCAATGTTATTGTTCAATCTTCCTATTTTTGGTGGAAGGAGAGGGAGTGGTGGTGGTTTGAGACAAGGTTTCTCTGTAGCTTTAGAGCCTGTCCTTGCTCTGTAGACCAGGCTGGCCTTGAACTCACAGAGATCCACCTGCTTCTGCCTCCTGAGTGCTGGGATTAAAAGTGTGTGCCAGCACCCCCCCCACCCCGCTTGAGCTTCCTTTTGAGTCCATTTTAAATTAGTTTACTAATGAGATTAAGAACCCAAAGAGGGGCTGCCAGTTTCCATGGTAATAGCTACAGTATATTGTTTTTCTCTGGATTTTTCAGAGATGATCCAGCATACTCCTTTTCTCTAATTGATGAGACTGCACTCATATGTCATACTTACTGCTCTTGTGAGACCCAGAGTTCTGGAAAACAAAGTTTTGGTATGCTACAAAGGCTCCAGGTACTTCATGTTTAGTATTACTTGGTAATAATTGGGAACTGCCTACCCTGGTATCTGTCAGGCCACACCAGAAACACAGGTTGCAAATGGTCTACTCTGTTCCACGTATTAATTTTTAATGTAATAAAACCCAGGTCCAAGTAAGAAGCAAAGAAGGGATCACTAGAATGAGCCTGTTGTATGGTTCACTTGGGTGGCAAACTAAACCACACAGAGGTTTTATAGAAATTACCCATATGACTTTTTCATACCAAATATTATTATACCCTTTTATTGCAGAGGAAAGAGAGGCTCAGCTAGCTAGGTCTTGCAATTCATTTATTGTTTCATATCCAGTTAACTGGATCTCAGCTCAAATGGGATTCAATACCTCTTCTGCCTGCTCCTGACCCAACCCATATTCTATATTCAGAAGAAGCCATTTAAAATCAGCTTCTTTACCTCTCTAAACCAGAAACTATTCTTTCCTTTATTTCCCACAGGGATGCCTATTGTTTCTTGATACTTGAATGGCTGCGTTCTGTCATGCATCTAGGATGTTTTCTGCATTGCCAGTTGGTAACCACCCACTCGCATAGGGGAGGACCAGGAGGGTGCTTGTCAGCTGCTTTCAATTTGCTGCCCGATACTGGGACTCCCTGGGGACGTTTAAAATGTTGATGCCTGCTCCCCACCCCCAGAAATTCTGATGTAATTCATCTGCAGCCCGGCAAGGACACAGATTTTTTTCTTTGCTCTATCTTAAGTGAGTTTTGTGTGTAGCCACGTTGGGAATGCATCAAACGGACACATAATATTTCCATAGAGAAGTAATGCAGAGGTATCAATGCTGGCTGTTTATGTGGCAAATTTGCTCTGGGAAAATAGCTGATGAGCCAAAGAACTTTTCAGATGGAACCGGAGCAAGTTAGGACTTGCTCACTTCTGTTAAAGGGATGTTTGTAATCAGCCAGGGTACTGGACTGTAAAATATGCACTTATTTCATTAGTTAGGTTACTGAACCTCTCCTCTTTAATATGTAAAACTCATAATCCTTTTAGAAGCTGTGGTGGTCTCACATCACATTCCTGTATAGATGTAATTATTCCACTAGAAAACTGTATTATCAAAACAGCATGAAATGTCCTCAAATCAATATCGTAAATCCTTTTACTTTTTTTTATATTTGTTTCTCTTGTTGATAACACTACTGAAGTCTCATAAAGTGAGACTTGGCAACTTTCTGGTGCCACTACAGAAATCTTTAATTTTTGAAATTAACTTTCTGAAATATACAAAGTAGAGGGAAAGAGTTTACTATATTTGGTCTAGAAACAATATGTTATGATCCTATTTGTAAATGACAGAGCCCCACATAGGAGCACCGGACTGAGATCCCAAGGTCCTGATGAGGAGCAAAAGGAGGGAGATCATGAGCAAGGAAGTCAGGACCGTGAGGAGTGCGTTTACCCATTGAGACCACCAAGTCCAGTTGGAATGGGACTGATGGAACAGGGGACCAAACCGGACTCTCTGAATGTGGCTGATGGTGGAGGAGGACTGAGAAACCAAGGACAACGGCAATGAACATGAACTCTACAGCATGGACGGGCTCACTGTGAGCCTTGTCAGTTTGGTTGCACACATTCCTGGACTTAGGGGAAGCTGGGAGGACCTTGGACTTAACATAGTGAAGGGAACCCTGATGGCTCTTTGTCTTGGAGAGGGGTGGAGTGGGGGTATGGGTGGAAGGGAGAGGAGGGAAGGGGGAGGAGATGGAAATCTTTAATAATAAAAAAAAGCCAAAAAAAGAAAATATTAAAGTGATAAAAGAGAAAATAACCGTGGGGTATAGGCTGTGAATGGTGTTCAAGTTGTCAGGACTCAACACTGAAGAGATGCAGGAACCCAAGATGTCTTTTGATTTCACAGAGCTGCCAAAATTTAATGATATACCACATAGGAGGGATGATTCAGCGATTAAGAGTACTGCCTGCTCTTTCAGAGGTTCTGAGTTTAATTCCCAGCAGCCACATAGTGACTCACAACCATCTGTGATGAGATCTGGTGCCCTCTTGAAGAAGAGACTTGGTCAGTGGTCCTTATCAACTTAGAACATGAAACCCAATATGGACAAGTTCAACATAACTGCCATATATGGGCTGCCCATGCAGGCTTCAGCATTGCCAGGGCATAAATTTCATTTATTTATTTATTTACCAAAGTGACAGTCTTGTTGAACCCTCCCAATACTATAGTATTGTTATCCAACCTTACTCATATATACAAAAGGATTAGCAGACTGTAGGCATTAAGCATTAAACCTAGTCAGAATGTAGAGCTTCCAGTAGTAACCATGACATGCTGTTGCTTTCTTTGTGATGATAATTTTTTCAGTTTGAGTTACTAAGAGATTGGTTATGCAAGAATACACACACACACACACACACACACACACACACACACACACTTCCCTACACATATCTCAAGTCTGTACTCGAGGTAAGGTGTTAAGTTAATAAGTTTGTACTTAGTTCATTTGGGGAATTAGAATTAGCTTGAGGAAACTCATCAGTGAGAATATCAAACTGAGATTCTGGAGAAAATTTAGAGCTAGAAAGATTTGGGTATCAAATCCATGGAAGTGGTGGTAAAATAAGTCATGATAACTAGTAAAAAAGAAAACAATAAAAAGCAAGAAGTTTTAATCCTGTGTACTATGTGCACACCCATCTACCTCTGTTTGTGATGTAGATAGTACACAAGCTGAGAGAGAAAGAAAAAAAACAAAGATATGTGTGTGTGTGCTTGTAAGCATGATATATGTTCATGGAAACAGGAAGAAGGTATCACTCTTTGCCTCAGTCCTTTCAAACAGGATCTCTCCTTAAACCTAAAGCTTGCATTATTTTTAAAACCTAGGCTGACATCCATCCCAAGTGCTGTAGTTATTGGTATATGGGGGATCATGCTAGCTTGTTACATAGGTGCTCAAATTCAACCCCTGGTACATATACTTCCACAGGTAGTACTCATAACTTCTGAGCCATGTTTCCATTCCCCAAGGTGACAGTGACATCACAGAATCAATCTAGGTAATCTAACATTAACAGAGTAAAGGGGAAAAACCGTGTTACCATTTTAATAGAGTATAAAAAGATATTTGCCAGAGTTTAAGATTTCTTTATGACTATGAGACTCCTCTCAGAAGAACTGGACTAGAAGATGTCTTCCATCTGATAAGAAGCCTCTATAAGCCAGGCATGGATGCACATGTCATTAATTGCAGCACTCAGGAAGCAGAGGAAGGTGGATCTCTGAGTTTGAGGCCAGGCTATAGAGAGTTTCAGTACAGTCAAGACTGCACAGAGAAACTTCTTGTTGAAAAAACCAAAACCAAATCAAACCAAAACAACAACAAGAAGTAAGTATAAAGAAATATATACCAAACATCAAAGTTCCCTGGGAAAGTCGCAGTGCTATTTTCTAAGATTAGAAACCAGAAGAGACCCTTGTTCCTACTATGTGTCATAGATGTTGGGGAAACACACAGCTAACAGGCAGAGATTATCTTTGTTCGCTAATGACACATGAATTTACTTAGGAACTCTCTAAGAATCAGAAAATTGACTTAGAATTGGTGAGTTTTACCTTGCTTTAGAATGGAAGGTTCTAAAGATCAAGTTTAGTGTTCTGTAGTAACATCAAATGATATAAAACACAATTTAAAATGTCTTGCTTAAGGACACTAGCAACATAAAGTACTTGGAAATTAATTTGACAAAACATATGTAGACCATCTGGTCTGAAAATTATAGAACATACTAGAGAGGAATTTAAAGAAGCCCTAAAAATTGGAGAGTCATGCTTTGGAAGACTGAGTTGAAAAATTAAGGTGTCAATTATTCAAAAATTTAATGCTAGTGTCAATATAGTTCAGGGCAAAATTATAAAAAACCATTTTTAGAAATTAGCAAGTTGACTCTAAGACTTATATATGAAGAGATGAAACTATTTTTAAAAGAACATGTATAACCTATAATATATATGAAACTATTTTTAAAAGAACATATAGCACATATTTTGGTTTTGGTTTTATTCTTTTTTCTTTTCTTTCTTTTTTTTTTTTTTTTTTTTTTTGGTTTTTCAAGACAAGGTTTTCCTGTAGCTTTGGAGCCTGTCCTGGAAACTAGCTCTTGTAGATCAGGCTGGACTCAAACTCACAGAGAGAAGCCTGCCTCTGTCTCCCACATGCTAGGATTAAAGGTGAGTGTCATCACTGCCCAATTGAGAATTATGTTTTATAATTGTACAATAGACATATAAATGGTTATTTCTGAAAGTCTAGAAATAGAGCCATGTTCATTTCTAGTTTATTTTTGTAGATGTTAAGGTAACCCACAAGGGACTAGAGAGTCTTTGAAATGCCTGATTATCAATGTGAACACATGGACAGTTGATTCTTCAGATACACAGACAAATTTGTCATATGAATGACAGGTGTGAAAACAAAATCAGAAGTATAAAACATCTTTTGTAAAACATAAAAGAAAGTCCTAGTTACTTGGGGCAAAGCAAAGCTTTCTTAGACTAAAAATTACAAACTACAGTGCAAGAAAATCAGGAAATTGGATTTCATCAAGGATTTAACCTTTTGATTTCAGAAAAAAATCATTAAGATAGAAAAGGCCAGAGTACAGAATGCAGGCAATTATTATGGCATTATTAATAATAGAGGATTTGTAGCTAAAGTAGACACAGGTTTTCTCCAAGTCAGAAGTAAGGACGCAAACAACATTTTTAAATGTAAAATTCAAACTGGTATTTCACAAAAGCAGATGCTTGACTAGCCAGAATCTCAGAGAGTATGGTTAATGTCAGGTTGTCATGGAATTCTAATGTAAAATGAAAAAAATGCTGGTCTACGGAGTTAACAACCACTGGTCATTAATATCACTGAATATCAATGGACTCAGTTCACCTATAAAAAGGCACAGGCTAAGAGATTGGATACAAAAACAGGATCGAACATTCTGCTGTTTACAAGAAACACACCTCAACCACAAAGACAGACACCTACTCAGAGTAAAGGGTTGGGAAAAGGTTTATCAAGCAAATGGACCTAAGAAACAAGCCGGTGTGGCCATACTAATTTCTAACAAAGTTGACTTCAAACTAAAATCAATCAGAAGAGATGGAGATGGACATTTTATACTCATAACAGGAAAAATCCTTCAGAATGAAGTCTCAATCCTGAATATCTATGCCCCTAATATAAAAGCACCCACTTATGTAAAAGAAACACTTCTAGAACTCAAGGCAGCCATCAAACCACACAAACTAATAGTTGAAGACTTCAACACTCCTCTCTCACCAATGGACAGGTCAATCAGATAGAAACCTAACAGAGAATTGAAAGACTTAATGGAGGTAATGAACCAAATGGACTTAACAGACATCTATAGAACACTCCACCCAAATAGGAAAGAATATACCTTCTTCTCTGCGGCTCATGGAACCTTTTCAAAAATTGACCATATACTTGGTAACAAAGCAAACTTCCACAGTTACAAGAAAAATATTAGTAACCACCTGTGTCTTATCGGATCACCATGGATTAAAATTAGAAATCAACAACAATGCTACCCCCAGAAAGCCTACAAACTCATGGAAACTGAACAGTCAACTACTGAACCACACCTGGGTCAAGGAAGAAATAAAGAAAGAAATTAAAGTCTTTCTTGAATTTAATGAAAACCAAGACACAACATAATCAAACCTATGGGACACAATGAAAGCAGTGCTAAGAGGAAAGTTCATAGCACTAAGTGCCCACTTAAAGAAAACGGAGAAAGCACTTATCGGTGACTTAACAGCACACCTGAAAGCTCTGGAAAAAAAAGAAGCAGCCTCACCTAGGAGAAGTAGAAGACTGGAAATAATCAAACTAAGGGCAGAAATCAACAAAATAGAAACACAGAAAACAATCCAAAGAATCAATGAAACAAAAAGCTGGTTCTTGGAGAAAATCAACAAGATTGACAAACCCTTAGCTAAACTAATCAAACGGCGAAAGGAGAACACACAAATTAATAAGATCAGAAATGAAAAGGGGGACATAACCACAGACACAGAGGAAATTCAGAGACTCATTAGATCTTACTACAAAAGCCTGTATGCCACAAAATTGGAAAATGTAAAAGAAATGGACAGTTTTTTAGATAAATACCATATACCAAAGTTAAACCAGGACCAGGTAAATGCTCTAAATAGTCCTGTTAGTCGCGAAGAATTAGAAACTGTTATCAGAATCCTCCCTACCAAAAAGAGCCCAGGACCAGATGGTTTCAATGTGGAATTCTACCAGAACTTCCAAGAAGACCTAATACCTATACTCCTTAAGGTATTCATAATATAGAAACACAAGAGTCACTGCCAAATTCCTTCTATGAAGCTACAGTTACCCTGTTACCTAAACCACACAAAGACTCAACCAAGAAAGAGAATTACAGGCCAATCTCACTCATGAACATTGATGCAAAAATTCTCAATAAAATACTGGCAAACCGAATCCAAGAACACATTAGAAAAATTATCCACTACGATCAAGTAGGCTTCATGCCAGAGATGCAGGGCTGGTTCAACATACGAAAATCTATCAATGTAATCCATCAGATAAATAAACTGAAGGAAAAAAACCATATGGTCATCTCATTAGATGCTGAAAAAGCAATTGACAAAATTCAGCACCCTTTTATGATAAAGGTCTTGGAGAGATTAGGGATACAAGGGTCATTCCTAAATATAATAAAAGCTATTTACAGCAAGCCGACAGCTAACATCAAATTAAACGGAGAGAAACTCAAGGCTATCCCACTAAATTCAGGAACACGACAAGGCTGTTCACTTTCTCCTTATCTCTTCAATATAGTACTTGAAGTTCTAGCAATAGCAATAAGACAACATAGGGAATCAAGGGGATTCGATTTGGAAAGGAAGAAGTTAAACTTTCGTTATTTGCAGATGATATGATAGTATACATAAGCTACCCCAAAAACTCCACCAAAGAACTCCTACAGCTGATAAACTCCTTCAGTAACGTGGCAGGCTACAAGATCAACTCCAAAAAATCAGTCGCCCTCCTTTACACAAAGGATAAGGAAGCAGAGAGGGAAATCAGAGAAGTATCACCTTTCACAATAGCCACAAATAGCATAAGATATCTGGGAGTAACTCTAACCAAGGAAGTGAAGGATTTATTTGACAAGAATTTTAAGTCTTTGAAGAAAGAAATTGAAGAGGATACCAGAAAATGGAAGGATCTCCCCTGCTCGTGGATTGGGAAGATCAACATAGTAAAAATGGCAATTCTACCAAAAGCAATCTATAGATTCAATGCAATCCCCATCAAGATCCCATCAAAATTCTTCACAGATATTGAGAGGACAATAATCAACTTCATATGGACAAACAAGAAACCCAGGATAGCCAAAAAAGTCTTATACAATAAAGGTACTTCTAGAGGCATTACCATCCCTGACTTCAAACTCTATTACAGAGCTACAGTATTGAAAACAGCTTGGTATTGGCATAAAAACAGAGAAGTTGACCAATGGAATTGTGTAGAAGACCCAGATCTTAAACCACAAACCTACAAACACCTGATTTTTGATAAAGGAGCCAAAAGTACACAATGGAAGAAAGAGGGCATCTTCAACAAATGCTGCTGGCATAACTGGATGTCAACCTGTAGAAAGTAGATCCATATCTATCACCATGCACAAAACTCAAGTCCAAATGGATTAAAGACCTCAATATTAATCTGAACACACTGAGCTTGATAGAGGAGAAAGTGGGAAGTACTCTACAACAAATGGGCACAGGAGACTGTTTCCTACGCATAATCCCAGCTGCACAGACATTAAGGGCAACATTGAATAAATGGGACCTCCTGAAGCTGAGCAGCTTCTGTAAAGCAAAGGACATTGTCACTAAGACACAAAGGCAGCCTACTGACTGGGAAAAGATCTTCACCAACCCTGCAACTGACAAAGGTCTGATCTCTAAAATATATAAGGAACTCAAGAGACTAGACTTTAAAATGCTAATTAACCCAATTAAAAAATGGGGCGCTAAACTGAATAGAGAATTTTCAACAGAAGAAGTTCAAATGGCCAAAAGACACTTAAGGTCATGCTCAACCTCCTTAGCTATTAGGGAAATGCAAATCAAAACAACTTTGAGATATCATCTTACACCTGTCAGATTGGCTAAAATCCAAAACACCAACGATAACCTTTGCTGGAGAGGTTGTGGGGTAAGGGGTACACTCATCCATTGCTGGTGGGAATGCACACTTGTGCAACCACTTTGGAAAGCAGTGTGGCGGTTTCTCAGGAAATTCGGGATCAACCTAACCCAGGACCCTGCAATTCCACTATTGGGAATCTACCCAAGAGATGCCCAATCATACTACAAAAGCATTTGCTCAACTATGTTCATAGCAGCATTATTTGTAATAACCAGATCCTGGAAACAACCTAGATGCCCTTCAGCGGAAGAATGGATGAAGAAACTGTGGAATATATACATGCTAGAATACTACTCAGCGGTAAAAAAAAATGACATCTTGAATTTTGCATGCAAATGGATGGAAATAGAAAACACTATTCTGAGTGAGGTAACCCAGACCCAAAAAGATGAACATGGGATGTACTCACTCATAATCGGTTTCTAGCCATAATTAAAGGACATCGAGCCTATAATTGGGGATCCTTGAGAAGATAATAAGAAGGTGAACCCCCCCAAAAAGATATAGTAAACCTCCTGGATATTGGAAATAGACATGATCACCAGGCAAAAATTGGGAACTTGAGGGTGGGGCGAGACGTGGCCAAGGGAAGATGGGGAGAGAAAAGCGTGAAGGGGAGAATGGGGGGAGCTCGGAGGAATGGGATGCTTGGGTTACAGGAAGGGTGGATATGGGAGCAGGGAAGCATATATCTTAATTTAGGGAGCCATCTGAGGGTTGTCAAGAGACTTGACCCTAGAGCGGTTCCCAGGTTTCTAGGGAGACGCCGCCAGTTAGTTCTTTGGGCAGCTGAGGAGAGGGAGCCTGAAAAGGCCAGTTCCTATAGCCATACTGATGAATTTCTTGCATATCACCATAGAACCTCCACCTGGCGATAGATGAAGAAAATGACTGAGCCCCACATTGGAGCACTGGACTGAGCTCCCAAGGTCCTGATGAGGAGCAGAAGGAGAGAGGACATGAGAAAGAAAGTCAGGAACGTGAGGGGTGCGTTCACTCATGGAGACAGTGGGACAGAACTAATGGGAGATCACCAACTCCAGCTGGAATGGGACTGATGGATCATGCGACCAAACCCGTTTCTCTGAATGTGCCAACAGTGGTGGCTGACTGAGAAGCAAAGGACAATGGCACTGGGCTCTGATTCTTCTGCATGGACGGGCTCTGTAGGAGCCTTCTCAGCTTGGTCGATCACCTTCCTGGACCTGGGGGGAGTTGGGAGGACCTTGGTCTTAACATAGAGTAGGGAACCCTGATGGCTCCTTGGCCTGGAGAGGGAGGGAGGGGAGGTATGGGTGGAGGGGAGGGGAGGGAAGGGGGAGGAGGAGGGGAGGAGATGGAAATTTTTAAATATAAAAAAATAAACCATGAAAAAATGCTGGTCTATTCACTAAAATGATTAATATTAAGACCATGGGAAATATCAATTTTTAGTGTGAATACGGAACAACTGTAATTCTCCTGTGTTATTTATGGAAGAATGAAATGTCAATTATATTGGAAAATGATTCAGTAGTGTGAAATACAAGATTAAGTTTGGTGTAGCTCGATGGTAGAACACTTGTGTTGCATAATCAAGGCCTTTCCTTAGTTTGATCAAGCACTTCAAAAGTTTCTAGGTTCTTTACAATGAGAAATAGAGACTTGTGTCCACAGAAAGTCATGCACATGTATGCCCAATCTATTTTACTCATGATAATCTCAGGTTACAAATAACCAAGATATGTGCCTATAGGCAAATGGATAAATCTGGTCTATCACTTATATCACACTTATATCCTGGCTGTTCTGGAACTAGCTTTGTTGTTCAGACTGGCGTCAAACTCAGAGATCTGCCCTCCTGTCTCCAGAGTGCTAGGATCAAAGGCATGTACACTACACTGGCCAAGAGTAGGTTGATTTGAAAAGCTCTGAATCCAACAAACAACAGAGGCTTTGAAAATACCTTTTCATCACCATCTGACAGCGTGTGTGCTTCTCCTTCCTGTTCTTCTTTTTCTTTCTTCATTTCAGTTTTTGCTTCTCCTGGAACAAGTTTTTCCATGTTTTGCTTGCAATGTTTATTATACGATTAACCTTATGTTTGGAGGAATTATCCATCTAAACAGGCTTTTGAATCTTAGCCATTTTGTTTCTGCAATGATAGACATCTAAGGATTATACATTCACTATCTCCAGTTGGGCATATTTGTTCTTTAATTTTGCTATAAATTGTTATTATGGGCCTTTCAGTAACCACTTCTAAGCTTAATTGTGATTTCTGAGAACCAAAACCAGTATTTTCATATAAGCTACAGCTTATTTTGTCAGTGAATAATAAGGAATTACACTGAGGCAATTTTTGTGTGTAATTAGAAATATCGCCTATTGTTATTTGCAGGGGATTAGTTAGCACAATCTGGAGGTGCTCAGGCCTTGTACTTTACTTAAGTGGTTTCCAAAAACCCAAGGACATCCTCTCATCAACTTGAAAGCATTGCTATATTACTTATGCACCTAGTGCAATATAGTGCTTTGGAATGGTTATGACATTGCATTGTTTAGGTAAAAAAAAATCAAAGTCTGTGTATGTTTAGTACAGATTTGATTTTTTTTCTCTGTCACTGATTGAATTCATGGTATGTAATATATGGATATGGAGGGCCAATTCTACAATACAATCACAGACACACACACACACATAGATAAATACAAAAGAAAGTACTACTAACAATAGCAACTACAAAATATGAGTCTGAGTCTCAAAAAATAATCATTTTCAAATATAAATCCATACTTCTTCTGTGCAGTCCTTTGCAAAGGATACCTCTTACTCTGCATAGAGAGTTGTGGGGGATTAGCTGGAACTAAACATCTTAATTTTAGTGATGTGCTGCTGGCTTGCTTTTCGTCCTGCCCAGCTCCCACTTGCCTAGCTTTACCCGAAATAAAAACACACAAACTGTATTCATTTAAACACTGCCTGGCCCATTAGTTTCATCCTCTTACTCACATCTTGACTAACCCATATCTAATAATCTGTGTAACACCATGAGTGGTGTCTTACCGGGAAAGATTCAGCATGTCTGACCTGATGGCTGGCTTCATTGTGTCTGTCTCAGAGAGGAGAGGCATGGCGATTTATTAACTTCCCTTCTCAGCATTCTGTTCTGTCTACTCTGCCCACCTAAGGGCTGGCCAATCAAATGAGCCAGGTAGTTTCTGTATTAACCAATGAAATCAACTCAAACAGAAGACCCTCCCACATCACTTAGTAGTAGAGTGCCTAGCACAGCACATACTTCAATATGTTGTTCTTGATTGTGCTATAAATAATACGATCTAGGCACTATCATGTCTTGGATAAAAGTTATCAGTGACATTTATAGTCTGAAATCAGGAGATGGCTGCATGAATCGATTCCTTTGCCTTTAGTAGTAGTAGAGTAGGATTATAGATAATTGGTAGTTTCCCAGATTGGGGTTTTCCTTGTGTGGTGGTTTGAAAGAAAATGGCCTCCAAAGGGAGTGGCACTATTAGGAGGTGTGGCCTTGTTGGAGAAAGTGTGTCACTGTGGGGGTGGGCTTTGAGGCCTCCTATGCTCAGACTACTCCTATTGTCACTTACCACTTCCTTTTGCCAGTGATTCAAGATATGAGGACTCTCAGCTCCTGCTCCAGCACTGTCTCCTTGCATGCCACCATTTTGTACCATGATGAAAATGGACTAAACCTCTGAAAATGTAAGTCACCCAATTAAATGTTTGTAAGGGATGGCATGGTCAGAGCGTCTTGTCACAGCAATAGAAACTTTAACTAAGATACCTGCTCAGGGGGAATTGAAACCATGGGGGCTTCTGAAATCACAACTCACATGACTGATTCTTGACTCACCATGAGAGAAAGTGAAATCAGAGACATCTTGATGAAAACCAGGAGTCAAGAGTAGGTTATTTATGAATTAAGAGTTTGGAAAAAGGAAAGGAAATGTGGCCAGAGGATCAGATTTTGAAGTGAGGATTTCCAATGGATTGCATTGGACAGATGTGGGGAGTGAAATATGGGGCAGAAGTTTTGAGAGTTGATCCTCTCTTGAGAAATCATATAAAAGTTGTTTCAACTGGGCAACACAGGGGTGTGGTGCCTTGTGTTTGGAAATCTAAAGGACCAAGAACAGAAAAAGACCCAACTTAAAATCTTCTGCCTTATCCTAGGATAGAATCTGCTGCTGTTATTTTGCTGGCTGGTCATATTATCAAGCTGCCTTCTATGAGTTTATCTTTATACTCATAAACTTAAGCTGCTCTCAATCTTGGTCATAGAAGTTTCTTTTTAACAGTATATAGTAGTCAATGAAAAGATGTATAACTGATCAAAGTACTGAGAACAAAAGACTCAGTGCTCTGCTCTAAACAACATCTATATTGATCCTGTCCCTCTCCACCCAGGGCTCATGGGATATGGTGGGAGAGGAAGTGGAAGCAATCTAAAATCTGGAGGATAGTGAGGAGTGCTATAAAAACTGTCTTCCGGACATGGCATGGCTATGATGTACATGAAGTTATAATAGCTGCAGCTGCCTACACAGGACCTTCACAAGATCAAGCCAGTCAAAATTCCAGAACAGATAAGAAACTATTATAAGTGGATAGTTGTTGAGAGAGGAACAGTCATTCTTTTTTCATGAATTTTTGTGAAGTTTTTTAACACACCAATGGATGGCTCTATGCCTATTCATGTATGGATAATGATAACTGGACTTAGTGACATATTAAAAAGGAAGACATAAAATTGGTAGAAAGGAGCCGGGCGGTGGTGGCACACGCCTTTAATCCCAGCACTCGGGAGGCAGAGGCAGGTGGATCTCTGAGATCGAGGCCAGCCTGGTCTACAAGAGCTAGTTCCAGGACGGGCTCTAGAAACTACAGGGAAACCCTGTCTCGAAAAACCAAAAAAAAAAAAAAAAAAAAAAAAAAAAAAAAAAAAAAATTGGTAGAAAGGCATGTTGGAAGATATAAGGAAATTTGCAGTGGTGAAAGGGGTCAAAATTATTATATTTAATTGTATATATGCTTGCAATTTTCAAAAATAAAGAAAAACTTTAAAAAATCTATGACTTACAAACATAGTATCACAGAAAGCAATACTGTGTGGTCTTCAGGCATGGGTTTCGAGGCAAAAATTTGAAGTCACAGTGTTACCATCATCCATATGGAGCCACAAGAAATAAGGAGAATTCTGTCTGGTGTTCCTCGTTATATGAGTCACAGGAGAGAGATGGCTATTGCTCTCAGAGGACTTTATAACCTGTCTTGAGATGAATTCCTCTCCCCAATGTCAGTTCTTTTCCTGAGACTCTATCCTGGCCTTGAAGGAGCCTGGCAGTCCTTTCCAGAGCAGACCTTTCTGAAGGAGTCCTTTCCTGAAGCCTGGATAAGAGAAGCATGGAGTTATAGCCCCAAATGACCTTTTTTTCTCAAGATGTCGACTCATTGTTTGAAGCTGCTATTAGTAACTGATTGAGCTGTCAGAGGTAGAGGCACTTAAATAGTGAATCATTCCCTAAGTAATTAGAATGGAATTATTTGTAGGGCAGTATTAATAATGGCCATATAAAGGATATTTAGTCTCCTTGGGGGTATGATCAACTCTCTCTCTCTCTCTCTCTCTCTCTCTCTCTCTCTCTCTCTCTCTCTCTCTGTGTGTGTGTGTGTGTGATCAAAATTTTTTTCTCTGAAGGACAAGTATACTCACACATTCTATCAAGTGGGGAATCGTGTTTGAAAATTCTCTTTATAAAATTGTAATTTTTCAAACCTAAGCTGTGTGGAGATAACCACCCATGGAATTTAAAGAGATGAACAACTTGGTTTGCAGCAGAATCGTTTATATAACTAATCTGAAAATACATTCTCTTTAACAGATCTTAGTAGATTTGCTCAGTGTTAAATTTTAGAGTTTAACAGCACTGAGAGGGTTGGTATTATAGTTTATTCAGTGATTATTCAAGCAAAGTTCTAAAATATGACTATTGGTACAGCTAGTGAAAAGCCCCCAAAACATTAAAACTTAAAATCTTCCTGGAATAGTACCTAAATAGTAATATGAAATGAATAATATATAAAAAGGATACTGGCTGAAAGGAGGATGGAAATACAACTTCTTTAAATTCACACCTTACCTGAGTATTTCAATTTATGCATAATAGATGCAATTTTGACACAAATCCTAGGTTACAGAATCATGGACCATTTTTCTTCTAGTGACTAGTCCCTTACTAAGGAAGGCTCAAACTGTTTTTTTGGCCTTTCAGTCTCATTTGGATTACAGCAAGCATTATAAACAACAACCCTAGTACTCTAAGAATCAGAGGCAAGACTGCTAAAATGGATAATCACACTAAAACTTAATTTTGAAACTTGGAACCTTTAAAATGGAAGGTCATAGCTGGAGAGAAGATGCCAGTGGTTAAAAACACTTTTTGCACCCAGAAGACACAGGCCACACAAGCCAGAACGGGCAATTGCCATTCCAATTTTTCCCTGCCCTTATTGTGGTTGGGGCGTCCCATGAATTCAGGCAGACCCCAGCTACTGAGGTGCAAATCACATCAGCCACAACTGCCTTCACCAGCCCACTAATGGACAAGCAGCCCTTCCCCAGAACTCCAGCAGAATCCATAGGCCCATACATAGTCATCATCACCTGGAAGAACAGACGTCATACTCCTACATACGGTCCACACCATTTGAAAGAACATCATCAGCAGCTCTACTGGAGGCCTGGCTGGTCCTAGGTAACCACCCCAGAAGAAGCCTCAGGCTTTATGGGCCACAGTGGATCAAGGGACCCAAGGACCTCAAAACTCCAGCAAAAGCACCCTACTGGACCTAAAGACTTCACCAGAACCCTTGGCAAGTTAGGCCAGAAGATGAGAGAGAAATCAGAAATCAAGGAACAAAACAAAGACACCCAACAAAGACAAACACAGGAATCAACACCTAATCCTATAATCATCCCAATTCCAGATGTCTAAATGCCAGTGTATGAATACAACAACAGAAAGGCCAATATGTCACCATCAGAACCCAGCTATCCTACAACAGCAAGATCTGAACATTCTAGTGCAGCTGAAGGAGTTCTTATAGAGGAAATGGGAAAAAAATCCTTAAGGAAATGGAGGAAAAGATGACCAAAAAATTGGAGGAAATCAATAAATCTTGTAAAGAATGTCAGGAAAACCAAGACCAAAAAAAAGAACATTTGATGAAAACAAATAAAACTGTTCTAGACTTGATAATCGAAATAGAAGCAATGAAAAATGCAAACTGATGGAATTTTGGAAATGGAAAGCCTGGATAAGTGAATGAGACTACAGACAAAAGCATCACCAACAGAATACAAGATAGAGGAAAGAATCTCAAATGGTGAAGATACAATAGAGGAAATAGATTCATCAAAGAAAATGTTAAATTCCTAGCACAAAACATCCAGGAAGTCTGACACCATGAAAAGACCAAATCTAAGAAAAATAGGAATAGGAGAAGAATCTCTGCTCAAAGAAACTCTGCTCAAAGACCCAGAAAGTATATTCAACAAAATCACAGAAGAAATTTTTCTCAACCTAAAGAATGACATGCCTATGAAGGTACAAGAAGCTTACGGAAGACCAAATAGACTAGATTAAAAAAAAGTCCCCTCACCAAATAATAATCACAACACTAAACATACTGAATAAAGGAAGAATATTAAAAGCTGCAAAGGAAAAGGGCCAAGTAACATATAAAGGCAGCTCTATCAGAACTACACTTGACTTCTCACTGGAGACACTAAAAGCCAAAAAACCCTGGACAATTGTATTTCAGACTTTAGGAGATCATGGATACCATCCTAGACACTTTAAATGGAGAAAACAAGATAATCAAGATAATCCATGACAAAGTCAAATTTAATCAATATATATCCACAAACCCAGCTCTACAGAACGTACTAGAAGGAAAACTTAAACCTAATGAAGTTAGCTACACCCACAAAAACATAGGCAACAGATAATCATATCCCAGAAGGAAACACAGTCAGACATGGACACACACACACAGACACACAGACACACAGACACACAGACACACAGACACACAGACACACACACACACACACACACACACACACACACACACACACACACACACACCATTACCACCACCACCACTACCAAAAAATAACAAAAATTAGCATTCACTGGCCATTAATATTTTTCAATATCAATAGACTCAGTTCATCAATAAAAAGACATAAGCTAACAGAATGGATATGAAAACAGGATCCATCCTTCTGCTGCATACGATAAAAACACTTCAACATCAAAGACAGACATTACCTCAGAGTGAAGGGTCGGAAAATATTTTCTAATCAAATGGACCAAAGAAGCAAGTTGGTGTAGCTATTCCAATATCTAACAAAATAGACTTCAAATCAAAATTAATCAAAGGAAACAGAGAAAGACATTTCATATTGATCAAAGAAAAAATCCAACAAGATGATGTCTCAGTTCTGAACATCTATGTCCACATGGCCACCCCATTTGTAAAAGAAGCATTACTAAAGCTTAAATCACATATTGAACCCCACACATTAATTGTGGGAGACTTCAACACTTATTCTCACCAATGGGCAGGTCATCTAGACAGAAACTAAACAGAAATAACAGAACTAACATGTTATGACTCAAATGGACCTACCAGATATCTACAGATCGTTTCTCCCAACACCAAAGAGCATACCTTCTTCTCAGCACCCCAAGGAATCTTCTACAAAATTGAGCACATATTTGCTCACAAAACTAGTTTCAACAGAAACAAAAAAAGTAGAATAAACCCTGTATCTTATTAGATCACCATGAATTAAAGTTGGATTTCAACAACACAAACTAGAGATAGCCTTCAAATTCATGGAAACTGAACAACTCAACTGAATTATCACTGGATCAAGGAAGAAATAATGAAAGAAATTAAAGACTTTCTAGAAGTCAATGAAAATGAATGCACAACATATTCAAACTTATGCAACACAATGAAAGTGGTGCAAAGAGGAAAGTTCATAGCACTAAGTGACTTCCTGGAGAATTTGGAGAAATTTCATGCTTGCAACTTGACAGCACATCTTAAAGTGTGAGAACAAATTGAAGCAAACACATCCAAGAAGAGCTGAAGGCAGGAAATAATCAACTGATGACTGAGATCAGTAAAATAGAAATAAGGAGAACAATACAAAGATCTTTGCACGTCTACCGTATGTTGCTGTGGTCAAGTACTGATTGAGAAAGATGCTTATTGAGGGTTTTTTGCTCACTTCTGTCCTTGGAGCCATGAGAGGGCATTATATGTAGATAAACAAAGATCACAATCCTAAAATTTGAATTGGTTTCCTACTGAATGTGTATTATGTTGTTGCCATAGGAAAATAAAACAACAGTTCCAAAGCAATTATCATAAGTGTGTTGGACCATCTGTGTTATATAACACAACTACCAAATTATAAACAATGATCTGTTTTTTTAAACTCTTAAAATGTACTTAGAGAAATGTTTGAAAACAAAGACAAAATGTGCTCCTAGGCACAAATATCCACAATAATTTTCAATATAGCCATTTTATCCAATAGAACGTTCAATTTATAGTATTATCTAAGACTAGAATTATTTTTAAGCTTCCCTCTGTATGAATATGTGTGTGCATGCTTGTGTGCATATGCTTGCATGCCTGTGCACACCAGTGAATTGTATCTTATCTTGTTATTTATATATAGCAGATCTGTGGTAATTTGAATAAGAATGGTCCCCATAGGCCATATCTGAATGCTAAGATCAGGGAGTGGCAGGCACTGTTTGTAAAGGATTAGGGGTTGTGGCTTTGTAGGAGCAAATGTGTCAGTTGGGATGACTTTGAACTTTCAAAAGTCCATGTCAGACCCAGTGTCTCTCTGCCTGAAGATCAGGATGCAGCCCTCAGCTATGGTTCTGTACCATGTTTCCCCACCATGATGATAATGGACTAAGCCTCCGAAACAGTAGACAAGCTACTAGTTAAACAGTTTCTTTTATAATTATGATTTCTTCATCATGGTGTCTCTTCATAACAATGTAACAGTGGCTAACACAAGGTACTTTTAACTTCAAAGTGCCTATTAGCACCCAATCTTAGAAAAATGAGACAGACTTACATTTATCATTATCAGACAATAATCATCTACCTTTGATTATTTCTGTTATATTCACTGAGCGACAAGGCTACAAGCTCTTTATTTAATTGCCCTTCTTTGCTATTTTTTTTTTAAATTCCTGGAACTTAAATTAGAACAAAGAAAAGCAATAGGCAGGAAAGATGAAATATTGTTGTTTTAGTAAATGACATGTTTATAATGATAGCCAGTGGCATTTCAAAATCCTAAGCAGGACATTAGTGCAGAATATCTATTATGTAGGACAAATGATATTCCCTGACTCCACTGAGGCTAATTATAAGTTTCATTTCTCATTGACTGTTATTAAAATGTCAATATTTGCATAATTTATATGAACTAATATATATATATCAGTATTGCCCCAAATACTAATAAATTAAAATGCTATAAGACTTTTTACAAATACTTTCTGGGTCATATTTTGTATTTTTGAAGCATTTTTTCTAGCTATTAGACATATTTATTGCAAAAAATATGGGGACCACCAGTCAGTAGAAGCAATATAACTACCTAATCAGCAGCATTTTTTTAATTGCATGACATCCTCTTCCCAAAATTCTCCTGTTCTCATTGTCCTGCCTATACTTCCTGCCAATCAGCATTTATTTAAAATATAATTGACAGGATATAGACCATTGTCCCACAGCAGACTGTATGATGATTACTGCTGCTTGACAAAAATCCCAGCATTTCGACCTTGCGATCACAATCCTCCTGTACCTTTTTATTTTCATTTTTAATGATTCTCACTATGTATTATGGGAGTTTCCTTTGGGAAATTTTGTTCAGGCTTTGAAGCATAAAGATGTATAAAATGGCCTCTTTAAACAAATTAAAACTTTCAACAAGCTGTGTTTACATTTAAAACCAAGATGCATACGCATTTTCCCATTTTTCACATAAAGTATTTTTCCCTTTTGTTCGGTCTTCTGTGTACTAGATAATGCTGCATTGGACATGGGAGTGCAGTTGTCTCTCTGACACTGACAGCATTCACTTCTGGCACATATCTGAGTGATATGACTAAATAATAGTATAGCTTTATATTTAATGTTTCCAGGGACCCTATGCTGTTTCTTCCCACTAAGAGTGGGCACAGACTCCCTTTTCTTTACAATCTTGCCACTTTTTTACACATAAATTGTTATTATGTAGCAGTTTGAATGAGAATCTCCTCCACAGACTCACATATTTGAACACTTGGTCCCCAGTTGATGGTGCTGTCTGGGTAGGTTTAAGAGGTACATCCTTGTAGGAGGAAGGATGTCACTGGAAGTGGGTTTTGGGATTAAAAGCCTTGCATCAGTTTGAGTTTGCTTTTCATGCTGTAGTTGAGGATGTGAGTGCTTAGCTTTCTGTCCTGCTGCTTGCTACGGTGTTTCCTAACCAAGACAGGCTCTTTTCTATGTAGGACCAAATGAAAACTTTCTTCTATAAGTTGTCTTCATCATGTCTTTTACCCCAGCAAAAGGAAAGCAACTAGAACACTGCAAATAAACCAAATGCTAATATATGTTATACTGTGAATTTCAATTATTTCCTCTTTTTTCATGAATAGATATCTATTTATAAGTCCCTTTTTAAACATGAAAGATAAACTCTTTTTTTCAGTGATAAGTAAAACTGAGTTGAGTATGTTATATATATGATCACACTAAAGACCAAGTATTGAGCTTTGGAAGACCACAAGGAAGACAGTAAGATCTTAAATTATAATACAAAGTATAATGAGAAAGGAAGAGAAGAAGTGGGTAGGCATAATGCCATTTTGGTATGGATAAATTTAAAGTCATAGTTACTAAAATGATTTAGATCAGAAAAGAATCACAAAAATGATCAAGCAAAGAGAAGTATGTAAGTTTTAAGAGAATAATGATAATATGTGCTCAGAGAATGAGAAGACATAGAAGTTGACTTCCAAAGGAATTTAAGGAATGCTTATAAACTTAGGCAAATACAACAATGCTTATGCAAACAACATGGGAGAGTAGCTTTGGCAGGAAGTATGGAAAACAATGCCTTTGCTTCCTCTGTCCATCTCCCTTTTTCTAAGGTGCATTTACAGATCTGTGAGATCAAGTTCTATCTAATGAAATGTTGACAGGAATCTCAAGGGCAGTTTTCAGGAGAAATCACAGTGTTTGTTCACTTTTCTCCTGGGGCTTTTCTTTCTCCTACTGTGGGCCTGGCTGGTAATAAGGGATGGCTGAAGTGACAGAGGCTATTTATACTAACATGGTGATCCTAAAGATAAAGCAAGGGACTAAGGAAACAAGAACAGAAAGAAAGGCATAGACTTCTGAAAAGACTATATTATAGCCTTTGGGTCTAAGCTTAGATTCTGTAGAGGAAAGAAAAATAAGCTTCTATTAGGTTTAAGGAAATTTTATTCAGTTTTATACAGATGTACTTGCTTCTTCTAATCGACAATTCAGTATCTCAGGAGCCCCTGCAGTTTCACCAAATGCATCTAGTAAGCTTCAAAAAGCACAGAGAAAGAAAAAAAAATATGATTTGTGGAGTCTCTCAAGTGTACACCAGTGAACTGGTCCACTTTAATGTTAGGTAAATTGTAGTCAGAGGCTGCTTGTTTATTTCTAACTGCCCAGACTTGAAATAATCACACAGAAACTGTATTAATTACAACACTGTTTGGCCAATGAGTCTAGCATATTCCTACCAAGCTCTTACATTTTAAATTAACCCATTCCTATTTTATAATTTACTATGAAGTTCTTGGCCTCCTGGCATGGTTCTAGTTGCTGGCTCGCATTTTTCTCCTCTGGCTGCTACATGGCTTCTCTCTGAATCTACCTGTTCTCTCTCTTTGTTTTGACTTTCCACCTGGCTTTACTCTCCTAAGCCATTGACTGAAAGCAGCTTTATTTATTAACCAATAAAAACAGCACACATATTGAAGGCCATACCATTTTCCTTTTTCTGTTTAAATGAAAAGGAAGGGTTTAAATTTAACATAGTAAAATTATATATAACAAAACAATTATCAAGCAAGAATTATAGTTATAATATTTATATCTACTTTATCTTTTATCATAACTAAGGGAATTATATTTATTCTTCAATTTCATCCAGGACTCCAGAAGGATATAATATTACCTAAGTAAGAAGAAAGTACATTCTAAGGAACTTCCAAAACTCTTGAAATGACAAAGACATCTTGCTGCCTGTTATCCAAAGTTTTTCTGTATTGTTGGAATGTCCATCTTCAGCCTATGGGCCCATAAAATCTGGCAGACTTTTCCATGAAGCAGAATATTTCAAAGACAATTCCACCTATATTGGCAATTTGTCAGTCACTTTCTTCTGTGTCCTGCAGAATGTCAGGTAGACTCTTTTATGAATCCTTTTAGGAATCCTAAAGAACTGTCTCACCTTTAGACAAGTTTAGTAGTCATTTTTCTGTGGGTCCTGCATGTCCAGTTCATATAGCAGTCCAGGCAAGAGCAGTTTCTTGTTCAAATGGCTAGTAAACTCCATAAAAATTATCTTCAATGCTCATCTTCCTCTTGAAGTAATTGGTTCTGCCTGGAGCAGATGTGTCTCATTGTCTAAGTTCTTAAAACATTTTAAATGCCATATTCTGTTAGTCTTTGAAAGGTTTGAAGACTATCCATCTGAAATATATCTCTGTACATCTAGAAAACCTAACTAACATAACTACAAGCTTGACTATTATATGTAATAACAAAATTGCTCTAAAATTTGTATTAATAGACCAAGATCCATACCAATTTAAAGTATTTATATCTACAGCATATCCCCCTTTAAATGTAAACCAACATTTATAAGCAATCATTTAGGGAATTTGGGTGTTGTCTAAACTACTTCCTGCTGATTGAGGGCACTGTTATTCAGGTCTGTCATGGGATATCCTGTGTGGGTAGGTCTTTTTCAGCCACAGTCTTGAAGCAGTCATAGATGTTGGACCATCTGGGCCATTGTTTCAGGGAATCTTGTTTGACCAAATCACATTAGTCTGGAAGGAATCTACAGATTCTCAAATCTTGGTGGAAACAAAAGTAGACCTCTTTTCCAAAGCAAAATATCCTTAGACCCAAATTTTGAAGTCAATATACCTTTAAAATATATATGTTGGTTTAGCTTAGCAGCCCGTACAATGAAATATCTCTTTGTACTTAGCTTATTCACAGTCAAAAAATTCAAAGAAAATACAATAATATATATAATACACTCTCTGTGTATAATCCATCTTTATATGACTTATTTTTCTTATTCTATTACTTTTTCTACAAGTTTAATATTTTATTAATTTTATTCCTTTAATCTATGACTGTCTGTACTCTTTTATATTATAACTGTTTATATTCTTTTCTTTTTTCTCTCAAGCCTACATACATTTATTCAACACTGTGACCCATTTAGAGGTCTTTTCCATCTGCATTTGTCTTTATTGCATGTGTATCTGTAATTATTTTTTGACCAGGAGTGCATTTGTAAATGCTAAATGGGCATGGTTAAGACCAACTCCATGGTCCCGCCTGCTTGCTCCACCCTGCCCAACATATCTGAGGCATGTTTGCTGCCCCTGAGAGCCATTTTCTTCATCCTAGATCCAGGGTCACAGCAAGTCTGTGTCACCATTAAGCAATTTGTAACATGCTGCTCACAGATCCCATTTAAGTGCTCGGCCTCCTGAAAGGGCCAGAGCTGTTCATACAGCTAGCATGAATAAGGAAGCCACCATTTTGAAACTACAAGGGGTGTTTTTCTTTTTCTTTTCATTTTTGCTGCTACTTCTGAATCAGGAAAACCTCTCTTAAAGGAACTGTGGTGTTCCTGCTTGCTGCCAGCAAAAAGAACATAGCTGAACAAATGCAGCTAAACTTTGTTTTTTTTTTTTTTTTGTGTGTGTGTGTCTAGAATTCCTTTCCAAGCTCTCTCATGTTTTATGTGGATTTAGCTAGGACACATTGGTGCACCAATCTGTAGTTCGAGGCTGCTTGTTCGTTCCCAGTCACCAAGACTCAAAATAACCACACAGAAACTGTATTAATTATAACACAGCTTGGCCAATGATTATAGCTTATTCTTAGCAAGCTCTTACATCTTAAATTAACTTATTCCTATTATTTTTCATTTTACCATGAGGGCATGGCCTACTGGCAAGGTTCCAGCTGACAGCTCATGTCTTTCTCTCTGATGGCTACATGGTTTCTCTCTGAATCCGCATTTTCTCTTTCTACATCTCTGTTTGGATTTCCCACCTGTCTTTACTCTGTTAAGCCATTGGCTGAAAGCAGCTTTATTCATTAACCAATAAAAGCAACATATACAGAAGGACTTCCCACACCAGTAAAGGAATCATACCACAAACCCACACATCACTGTTGTCTTTCATTGTTAGTGAAAGTTGGTGTTGTCTTAAAGATTCTGAAAATAAACCCTAGTCAGATTTAGGTAGAAGCATACAGATAATGTTATACTATGGGAACACACAGCATCAAAATTTCAGTACCATGAAGAGGTAGAATTTATTACTTCTTCAAGGAACACATTCAGCATGAATTAACTAGCATGAATTAATTAATTAGAATTTTTCTGTGTAACCATTTCATACCACCTGTCAATTTCTTTGCATAGTAGGGAAGGTTTGACTACTAACTGTTCATGGAATGGGGAGCTATTCTCTTCCTTGATCACAGAAGCAGGAGGGAACAAGATATTAGAGAACAATGACATCCACTATGCTACTAAATTTCAGCAGAATCTATGTGAAAAATTTCAAGGCACAATAATGCTATTCTATTTTGGATATGAAGTTCTCCTTTAATTAATTTTGTTTCTTTAGCAAGGTTTTCCCCTGAAAGGACAAAATAAAACATTTCCTGATGACAGTTTTTAGGAGACCAATCTCTGCTTAGCAGGTTAAAGGTAATTTAGTTGGAAATAAGTCTCTGGTTGAAGAGATATACACTCAAATTTAAAGATTCATGGACACCCACACATGTTTATTCACCCACTCTCCTGCATACACTGGCTGATCATCTGATAAATGACATTTAGATGAGAACCACTAGAGTCAAGGCACAGGGAGCAGGAATTACAGAGAAGCAGACGTTATGCTAATGACTTTTAAAAGTCTTTCTAATTCTTTGATTTTATTCTGACTACAACAACTATGTTATACCCCCACAATACATTGAAATTGAGAGATATTTGTTGGAAACTAATGACATAATTATGATTAAGATATTTCTGTGACATGTATCCCAGTTGGGTAATGTTTAAAAATCCTATACATTTATGACTCTGGGGTCTTCAGACAGAGAAGATGCTGTCTGGAGACCTGTCTGGAAGATGACAATGGCATTAAGTGGTGGGAAATACTTTCAATTTTGGAAAGCTGATGCATCAGGGTGAGGACCATGAGCTCAAAGGCTTCTGGGATGCTACAAGCTTTGCTTTGACCCTTAGCTGTGGTTAACTTTTTCTTTTATCTTTGCTCCACGGTGACATGAAAAAAGCAAGATATCATTGGAAAAGGGCATTATATTTAAAAACTACAGATTCTGAACTTGGGGGACTTAGTCAGTAGAGCAGTGAATTTAGCAGAGAAAATGCCCCATCACCACTACTGACCAAGAAGGATTTGACAGGATCCAGTTAACCATAACATCATTTAGGTACAACCAAGAAGATAGGCTTTATGTCAGTCCCTAAGCACATATCTCAATGTTGAAATTCATTTTGTACCTTGTTGGGTTTCCAATAATGAAGCTCATGAAAGATACAGTAAAGCAAAGATGGCAAGCCAGGTTCACCATGAGAATGGTTCTGCTCTCTCTGTATTTCCTTGTATAGGTTTAATCCCTTACCAGACCTACCCTGGCGCCAAAACTCCCCAGTGACCAACACTTGGGCAATCTGACCTTTTATGAGGCTTTCTCTGTGATAAAATGTTATGACAAAAAGCATCTTAAGGAAGTTAAAGGTTTTATTTTCCCAGTGGCACCAAAGGGACAGTCTATCATGGCAGCAATCATGTGGAGGGAGGGCCAGAAAGCTGGCTGAGAGTACAGGAAGTAAAGCAAATATATAAACTCTCAAAGCACTTCATTAGGACATACTTCCCTGCCAACGCTCCAACGCCTAGAGGCTCCATAACCTTCCCAACTAGCACCACCCACTCATGTTCAAATACACAAGCTTATGGGGGGACACTTATCCTTAAAACATCATATTCGACAACTGAACTACCACTCTGAGTTCAGTGTTCATCCTCAGAATCCTGTGCACTGACAAGTACAAAAATGTCAAATTGTTATTCCCATTTTCCTGGATGAATTAAGAACTTTAACACTCCTTACTTAGCAAAATAATATAAAATATAAAGCTTATATTTATCTATAAGTTATGTAAACCAGCAGAGATAAAATTTATATGCATTAGAGGTTTTCTGCCTTCCATAAGGACAAGTGAGACACTTGCTGAGGAACTGATGATCACAATTTGGTAAGTGTGGATATTTGTAGAAGGACAAGTCATTGGGAGGCTTCTGAAGGAACTCTCTATGGCGCACTGACAACTTTGATGATACAGAATCATTGAGGGCATTTCCCTTTTGTGTCTGAGACTCAGGAAATAAGTTGCTTTGCTTGCATAACATATTTGGCTTGCTTCGTACTGCCAAAGGGTGACATTTGCCAGCTATTTATATTAATTTAGAGAAATGAAAGATTCAGAAAGCTGAAATCAGGCCACTGAAGATACAAATTAGTTCTGTTACAGAAAACTTAATGTCAGAGCTCATTTCCTGGAACATGGTAAATATATCCAATGGTTTGTTTCCCACAGCAGAATATTGCTACAGTTTCAGAGCAAAATGGGAAACAGCTCCCCTGTGAACAGGCTGACTATATTTCTTAGGGCAGAAAAATATATACACAAAAGTAAATGTTATGCCTCAGAAATAACTTCTAAATCAGACTTCTAATAGTCAACCATCTGTTTTAAAAATAGAATAAGAATGTTCTGGAGGTATTAGTTTATACTCTTTCTTTTCCCCTTCCTTCCCTCCCGTTTTCTTCTCTTCCATTCCATCCCCCTCTTTTTCCTTCCTTCTTTCAATTTTTTTTTGGTCGGGGTTTTGGTCTCCTGTCAACCTTGAGCTCACTATGTAGCTTGATGTCCTGATCTTCTGGCTTCTATTGTAAGTGTTGGGATTTCATCCATGTGCTGCCACACTTGAACTATGCAAACTTTCCTATTGAATCATTTCAGGCAAATAACTGTCGTTATAATGAATAAAATAGTAAGCAAACCATATGTATTAAAAATTAGGTAAACAGAGGGTTAGAGAGATGGCTCAATGGTTTAGAGCACTGGTTGGTCTTCTAGAGGATCAGGATTTGATTGCTAGCACCCACATAAGGGCTCACAACTTTCTATTACTACAATTTTAAGGTATCCTATATTTTCTTGCCCTCTTCTGCTGTTTGTGGGCAGCAGGTGCTCAAGTGGTGCACAGACACACATACAGACAAACAGGTGTGCACAAAACATAAGCTAAAATGAAAGGATTATCTTAATAAAGGCTGTCCAACTATCATGTCTAATTAATTTTCAACAAGTCTTACATGTATTAAGTATTAACTTTTTAAGTGAAACCAATTTTGATATAAAAGACCACTTTTCTAATAACTACAGTGTTAAGAAGTGAGTCATATTGTAACAACATTCTATTTTCATCTTTACACCAGTTTCATGTGACTTGAATTATGATTGGGTTTCAAGACATATGCTAGTCATTTATGTCCATTCTTTCAGTGTCTGTAGGAAAAACATCAGGTTGTGTTGAAGGCTGTGTAGGTCATGTCACTCACCAAATGCCTCTGGTCATTTCATTTTTTTTCTGCTTCATTTTCTGTGCCTATAAAGTGTGAGGCTAGAACTAGAAGAACCAACATGAATTGCTGCCGCAGCATTCTACCACCCTGAGACTGCACCCTAAAATCAGCTGGTGCAGATCTCTAAACAGGAGACCCTGCTTTACCACTCCACTTCAAGACTGTATCCCCAAACCAATTGGTGTAGACATGTAAGCAAGAGACCCTACTTCACCATTCCACAACCCTGAGACTGCACCCCAAAACCAACTGCTACAGATCTGTAAACAAGAGACCCTGACTTACCATTTCACACCCCGAGACTATACCCCCAAATCAGCTGGTGCAGTTCTCTAAGCAAGATACCTCACTTTACCATTCCACCACCCTTAAACCGTACTTAAAATCAACTGGTATAGATCTGTAGTATTTCCTGTCAAAGCCCTTGTCATACTGAACTGTAATTTGTGTTTATGACATTTAACGCTTTATCTGTTTCCATGGTAAAAATTTTTGACAATTCCTTTACCTTAGCTGTACACCCACTGGTTTTCTACCTAGTCACCGATGCACCTATTTCCATCCTACCTATCATATACTGATCTATTCCACCTACTCATTCATTCTTCAACTCATTACTAATCACATAATCTGTGCCAAGCTTGCAGTGATGAAGAGTCATAGATACAATCCATTATACCACTCTAAAGTAAGTCATCAAAAGTTGCATACAATTATATATGTTTCAAGTTGATTTGTGGAATGGACAGGGAAAATTTCAACTCTGAGGTAAGGGAAGTGTGTCAGGGATAAATGGCATGGGCAGATGTAATATAAGATACAAAATGACACATGTTCAGAGTAAAAGAACACCAGGAGCAGGCAAAGAAACATGCTTGCTTCTGATTTGCTGTTGGTGATGCTTGTTCTGGTATGTACCTTGAAAGAGAGTTTAGAAAGAGAGGTCATGGGAAATGAGGCTCAGAAAACTGGGGTTCATAAATGGTTCTATGTATCATATGAAGTATGGCTAATTTTAGGTAAAATTGTTATAGACCTTAAGAGAGTATTCAAAGGTAATAGGTGAAGATTTAAAAAATATTTCACTCTTTAAAAGTTTTATACATATATCTAATATATACAGATTACCCTTTTCTTCCCACCCTTTGTAATCTTCCTCCTTTTCGTATCAATGCTTGGTCACACCTACCGTTAACATTCCAAGACTTGTGAAGTTTGGGTTTGTTTTGTGAGCCATTTAGCTTAACCAGGGCATCTGTATGTATGATCATGGGATTTGAGCTGTCCATTGGAGCCTGGTGAGGTCAGCTGTGTGTGCACAGAAGGACACACAAGTCAGTCCTCAGCAAAGAGTTCAGCTGTGATGGATATGATGCCTAGATCCTTCTCACCCACACTTGACTCTTGACCAGCCATCACTGTGTAGACTCAGTGCAGAATCCTGCAACTGCTGGGAGGTTGTGGTATCAATCGATGGCTGTGTCATATGCAGAGGGTGACATTTAATTTGATGTCTCAGCTCTTAATGTTCTTTCTGCCTCCTCTTCTGCAACCTTTCCTGAGTCTTAGAGGGGGTGGTGGAAATGTCTTGTCAGGAAGCTCAGTCATCTCTCACTGCTTTCCAGCACTTTGGGCAATGCAGCTAGGAGTGTCTGCATTCACTGCTCATGGGAAAGAGGCTTCTCTGATTAAGGTTAAGAGTTAAGATAATATTTTAATGGGATCATTGTACCTAGTAAGACATTAAAGTTGCTTTCAATTTAAAAAAAACAATGAATTTTTAAAAGTGAATGTACGAGTGCAGGTACCAGCGAGGCAAGAGGTGTTTGGCTCCCTGTATCTGGAGGTACAGGCAGTTATGAGCTGTCCAATATGGGCAGTGGGAACTGAATTTGGGTCCACTGGAAGAACAAAGTGTGCTTTTAATTGTGAAGCCATCTCTCCAACCTCATGTTTTTACTTTTGAAAAACAAATAAACAAAAAAAAACCCATGTTTGACAAGATGACATTGATATATGGCATAACAATTGAAAAATTATTTAAACTATAATTCACTATATGAATTGAGAGATTTAACTAATACAAAAAATCCATTGAATATTAATTTAAAAAGATTAATTCACAATAATTATTTCTCTGGGAGTGGTCTTAAGAGATTGTAACATATTCTTTTTCTTTTTCTGTGTTTTTCAAAACAAGGTTTCTCTGTGTATGGTCATATATTCTTACATAAGAAAGTGGCTTTCCTGTCTTCTGAAATCCCCCAGCTTTCCTTGGTTTGGGCTGTATTGTGTCCAGGACGCTCACTCTCTCCCATAGAGCTAGACAAGCAAATCCATTAGCATTCACTGTGGAGCGCATTTAAGTTATTGTATTTGGTGTAGAGATAAAGACTTGGGAACCTAAAGGTGTAACATAAATCCTTAACTTAATTAAACCATGGTTGTAAACAGCCACCGATATTACAAGCCAGCAGAGACAAATGCAACTTAAGCAAAGCTCTTGTTTGTTTCATGGAAAATAGGCTGCCATTGAAATCCTTTTCAGATGGACAATTGTTTCTGCAGCAGGTTGTTCTAAAGTAGACATGTAACAAAATGGAGGATACATTGTATTTTATTCTTAAAAATTATAGGCTGTATTTTTATAGTACCCCAAAATGAAGTTAAGTAGATATGTCCCCCCAATTTTACAGCAGTGTGTGTCTCATAAAAAATAAACTTCATTGAATATATTTAAGGGATATAACAGGATGCTGAGATAAATAGAAAGTAAGGGGGCTTTTAAAAGGATTGAGTGAACATACTTCTTATTTCACAATCACCTGCTTTATTCTATTTATTCTACTTATCACCGTCTAGACCAGACATCACTACTCACGTCACAGAAACTGTGAGCACACAACACTGCCCTGAATTCCAGTCCTCAGTTTGTCTCAAGGTCTCTTAGACTTCTTTATCCTTTATTATCCAGCTACTTTGCATCCTTTGGCCCATATATTCCCATCTTCATCTATCCATTATCATCTATATATTTGTCCTGTTTTTGTTTTGTTTTAGTTTTTCAGATTTCGCATTTAAGTATGAGCATGCCTGCTTTTGTTTTGGTTTCCCATTGCACTTGACATAATGTTTTTCTTGATTGGCATATTTACCATTCATTTTCTTGCTTCTTTTTTTTTTACTGTCCCGAATAATATCCCATTATATTCTCTTCCTCTCTGCCTGTCTCTCCCCTTACAGTTTGCTTATTCATCTGTTTATGGACACCTACATGGCTTTATCTTGGTTGTTGGGAGTCGTACTGCAATGACCTGGGGAGTTTAGATAGCACTTCAAAATATCTGATTTTCTTTCCTTAGGGAGAATCCTCAGAGGAAGGACTACTAATTTCTTCAGGAACCTTTGCACTTTTTTTCCCATCATGTCCATCTCAGTGTAATTCCCACCAGCAGTGCGCAGGACTCTCATTCTCTGTACCCTCATCAATACTTATCTGTCATTTTCTGTGTGGTGACAGCCACCCTAAAGTGTGTGAGGCAATATGGTGCTTTTGATTTACATTTCTCAGATGATAAGTGATCCTTTCATATACTCCTTGGCCATTTTTATAACATCTTTGATGTGGAATTCTCCTCTGTATGCTGCGAATATCATTGGTTAATAAAAAAAAAAACTGTCTTGGGTCTGCTCAGGGACTAGAGGTAGGCAGGGAAAACTAAAGTGAATGCTGGGAGAAAGAAGGCAGAGTCAGAGAGAAGCCACGGAATTGCTCCCAGAGCAGATGTGCTGAAACTTTGCTGGTAGGCCATGACTTTGTAGTTATGCACAGATTAATGAAGATGGGTTAAATTAGGATATAAGAGTTATTTTGCTTAAGCTATTGGCCAAATAGTATTGCAAATACGAAAGTTTCTGTGTGATTATTTCAGGTCTGAGCGGCCAGGAGCCAACAATTGGCCTCTCCAACACATCTTTCAAGAAATGTCTACCCATGTTCTTTGCCCATGCTTTTATTATCTAGATTTTGTGTTTATGAATTCTTTATGCACTTTAGGTACTAATCCTTTATCAGATAATGTGACTAGCAGATATTTTTCCCAGTCAGTTCCACATTTTATTCTGTTGCTTGATTCACTTGGCACACAGACTTCACTTTGATGAGTCCTTTTATTTATTTTTGCTGTTTCAGCCTGAGCTCTAGCCACATCCAGGGACTCCTTTTGAAGGCCAAATGGAGAGGTCTGATTGTAAATGTAAATGACTTGTATTCACTCAGTCAACCAATTTGAATAAAGACACAGGGAGCATTCTATTTCAGGCAGCATAATAGAATGATATAAAGATAAATGCCTGCCGTAGTGCCTGGCACACAGGAGACACTCAAGTAATAGAGCAGATGGACTCTGTCAGCCCCGTCCACTCTTCAGAAGTATGTCAAGGTTGCTGTTGACGCTCATTGACAGATATGTTTAATAGGCAAAGGTTCTTGCCATTTACATCTCTGACATCTAATAGGTTGGCTCGTGAATAGTCAGAACACAACTGGGGAAAGTGCTCTTCTCAGACAAAAGGGCATCGATTGCTCCCAGCAACCTCATTGCTGGAGGAAACTGATGATTTCGGTAGTTTTTCTGTCTCATTTTATTTTAAAATGTATTTGTAATTTAGCAATATATGCGACGTTTTAAAGCACTCACTTCGTAAACTCATTTTTGGAAGGGCTTCAATTCATTACTACCATAATCCACTTACTGGTTTCACCACCTGTCAGTGTTTCTCTCTCCCAGTCCTTCTTTCTGCCAGCACAATTCACTCCTGTCTTACTTGCCTCACATGTTGTGAATTGTTTGAAAGATGCCAAAATCTCACTGTCAATACCTTTAAAAAAATCTGTGAATATTCACTAAACAAAAAGTTTAAAAAATTACAAGCATGATGTGTCACACATGTAATCTGTTAAATAATGATCAATTTAAATATAACTCACTGATTAAAAGCACTGAGATGAATGACAGTTCAACTCAGTTCCTATAAAATGAGCTTGATGCTATTATTGTTTATCTTTATTTCTTTCTTTGTTTATTATTATTATTATTTTGGATTTTTTGAGGCAGGGTTTCTCTGTGTAGCCCTGGCTGTCCTGGAACTCTTTTTGTAGACCAGTCTGGCCTTGAACTCAAGACATCTGCCTGCCTCAGCCTTCTGCGTGCTGGGATTAATGATGTGCACCACCATGCCCAGCTTTGCTTTTATTTCCGTAAAATCCCAAATTGTGCTCTGCTTGGTAGGGAAACCAGAGAGTCAGGCAACTCTTGTTAGAATTCTATTTGATTGGAAGTCATTTAATTAACAGTTAAGGAAAATCAGGGTGGAAGCAACAACTAAGAGCACTGGTTGCTTTTCCAGGTTTGATTTCCAGCAACTACCGCGCAGCTCACAACAATCAGTAACTCCAGTTCCAAGGGATCGGGTGCCTTTTCCTGGTCTCTCTGCCGTGTTATGGGTAATTGGAACAGTCTAAGGAGATGGGGAAGAGCAGCAGAATGACTCATCAGCTCACTATAGGGCTTAGTTGGTGCCGGAATGCTCAAACCGAATGTGTGAAGTGGCATTCTCTGTTCACAGCAGGGGAATGCCTCCAGAGGCTTACTATTGTTAAATAAGAATGAGAACGTGAGATGCGCTTTGAACTCAATTAGCACTCTACATTTGTTCCTTTGTTGCATGCTGTCTGAAAGAGTCAGAGAAGAATGTTTTAAGATCAAACCAAATGGCAGATAAATTTGAAATTACCTGTAAGTCTTGATCTGTGTCCTTGAATACATGAATACTGAAAGAGAAAATTCAGTCTTAATAAGAGCTAGAGTTAAAAAATTTGCTAGTTAAACATTGATCAGCAGAGTTTGGTCTAAGCAAAGTATTTTATCAAGGTTGCAAGGCTTAATGTGTACACAGTCCAGTTGCATCCAGGCTGGATTCACTAGAAGATTTGCTATAGAAGTTGAAACAACTGATCCATCTCTGATTTAGTGTTAGCTCTCTTGTGGTGAGTGAGAAGAGACTATTAAAGACATATATGTCTGCTGTCTGTCTATCATCTATCTATCTATCATCTATCTATCTATCTATCTATCTATCTATCTATCTATCTATCTATCATCTATCTATCATCTATCTATCTATCTATCTATCTATCTATCTATCTATCTATCTATCTATCTATCATCATCTATCTATCATCTATCTATCTATCTATCTATCTATCTATCTATCTATTTATCTATCTATCTATCATCTATCTATCTATCTATCATCTATCTATCTATCTATCTATCTATCTATCTATCTATCTATCATCTTAGTCTCCATGTCTATGGTATCCTCACCTGTCGATATGACTAACAGTGAATGAAGAATCCTGGGGAAATCATTGCATCTGTGATGCATATATCAGAATTTTCTCCTGTCGTTAGTCTTTAAGCAGTACAGTATGACCAATGTTTATACAACGCTTGCCCTGCATTAATGAGTATTTTAGAAACAAGTGGAAGTATGAGAGAGGGGATATATGTGCAGATTTTTACAGTGTTTTACAGAAGGGACTTGAAAACTTGAGAAATTTGGTATCTGTGGAGAGATTCTGCAACTGATGGTCTGTGGATATTAAACAATGGTGTGTGTGTGTGTGTGTGTGTGTGTGTGTGTGTGTGTGTGTGATATGTTACTGATTAGTTTTATTTTAGGGATTTAATCCATGATTCGTAAATATCGACAAAGATGGTTCTGACAGATAATGGTTGCAAACTGTTCTTTATTAAATACTTTTGATATTAGCTACATTACAAATATTTTTATAAATATATTTTTAAATACAAAATTTTATAAAATATTGCTTCATAGAGATTCAAATTAACTGCTCTTTATTTCAGTATATGCAAAGACCCAGTAAAGCTGAGTATGATTTTATAATTGAATTTTGTTCATTTAAAAATGTTCCATTAGCATACACAACATTTTGTATTTAATTAAAACTGAAGAAATATAAACTAAAAAGTAATAATATGAACATTACTAACGACTCTGAAATAGACTTAGTCGGCATCCAATAGAGTCACTGAATCTAGGGTAAACATTATATGCAAGAGTTGTTTCTCACTGTATCTCTGGGGTAGCAGTTTCATGTATTACTGTTTGTTTAAGATAACTGGACCTTGAAGAAATTATGTAAAGAACAGTGATTGTTTTCTATGATTTATAATGTTGTTTGTTTCTAAATCTATTTTCAAAGATGTGCACTGCATGTCTTTGCTCACAAGACTATCCAGGCACACTTGGAGGTCTTGTGTTATTGGGTACTGCGAACAGTACAAAACAAGGACTAAAATTGTGAGGGGATGATGATTTTGTTCACATAACATAGAATAAATCAAAGGTACTTTTGACATGAGGAACTTATTGCATCCCAAACACAACCTTTGTGTACAGCCAATAAATATGCTTCTGAACTGAAGTTCGGGGTTCAGTTTTCAGAAACTCTTTCTTCTACCTGTCAAAAAGCCCACTATTATATTCTAGGGTGACTCTTTCTTTGAATGGTCAGCGCAAGAGATAACAATAGCTATGTTGGACTAGTGCTTCTACGGGGTAGCTTTACAGACAGAGTATTTCAAGGTAGATCTTATCTTTATTAAAGAGAAAACTGAAGAATGGGAAAGTTAAGTAGAAATATTTGAACTTGACTGTTGCTCCTGTTCCTTCTACCATGACACACTTCCTTTGAAGTTATCATTAAAGAAACCAATTATTACAGTAATTCTGGTTATTGAAATGATCCTACTGATCATTGGGAATAGAAATGCTTTGTGAAAGAATTTGTGTGCTTAAAAATCTTGGGAAAGTACTGCTAACAAAATTGGACAAACCTTGACTAATTCCAGCATATTCTAGTGCATTCATCATCCATCCATCCATCCATCCATCCATCCATCCATCCATCCATCCATCCATATATATGTATACATACACACACACACACACACACACACACACACACACACACACCAATTCTTATTTTTGGTTTTTCGAGACAAGGTTTTTCTGTATAGCTTTGGAGCCTGTCCTGGAACTTTCTTTGTAGACCAGGCTGGCCTTGAACTCAGAGATCTGCCTCCTGATTGCTGGGATTAAAGGTGTGTGCTATTACCACCCAGCAACACATACAACCATTTTTCATCAACACTTTTTATCTTTTGTAACAACATTTTCCCTGATCATAGATCTTTGACATACTAGTAATTAAATAAAATTTTATCAGTAAGATAATTCCTTGCTAGTCATCAGTTATAAAAGCTGAAGTCACAGATCTATTGATGAATTCTGATCATCAAGAATGAAGGGGTTGAAACAACTATGTGAATTCAATGTGATTCTTCCTTTCTGATTTCTACAAGATTTATGAAGAGAAGATACTGTGTATGATACTGAAAATATATGTTGAGCTGGCAGTCTGACAAAAATGTAAGCTTGGCTTAAATTATCTCTCCCCACCCTTGAATCCTTCCCACCCAGGTATTTTAAGTAGTCAAAGAGATTTCTTGCAATCAGAATTGTAACACCAACAACTGAATTAAAAAGCATCCCTGCAATATCTGAATGAATGCAATAAAGAATTTAACATTCATGGCAAAAATGGCTAATTGGAGAATGAAACAGCTAATTTTACGGTCATTCTTTCACAAGAAAGGGCTCAAGAGTGAGGCATATTGAGAAACATTAACAGACCATTCAAATGACCTAAGCGGTGATGAGCCTGACAGTGAGGGAGTAGTCTGAAGGAGTTCAGAACACCAACTAAGTAAGAAGCTGATTGTTGTTGGTAGGCATAAGGATAAGTTCTATTCAGCTAGTGAAAGGACATGTGAGATTTTTGTAAGAAAGGATAGTGTTTGGCAAGTTCCTTTATTATAATAAATGACTCATTAACATGTTTTTTGCTAAGTGATCTTGAACGACGAACTCAGATTCCCTCATTCTGGTACCCTTCGTCACTCTTAGTCTTCTCTGAGATGCCATTCTGCTCCTGTGTCATTTTGCAGCAAAGAACTTTTAGTATACCAGAAAGAGGAAGTATGAAAATCAGGAATAAGATGCGCTATATTTAGAAACAGATTGAAATACCCTCAGGACCACTCAGGTGTGTTTGTGTACTCAGTTTGTAGATGCTGAAGGTAAATTGAGAAGGGAACTCATCGTGCTGGATTTATTACTTTAAAAGTGTCAGTCTGATGCTAAATGTGAAAGCTTTTATTTGGAGGCCGTAGGTTATTTGATGCTGATATTGTGATTTAACACCGGAGTGATACAGTGATGCGTTTTGTCCTTGTGGGTGACTGTGAGAAGGGAAAGGTTCTCTCCATGCCTCATATGAAGATTTGAAATAATGCTTTATTACCCTAGAATCAGCCTTTTCAAGCTCAGAACTGCTTGGTTGACTGTTTAAGAGCTCGTTGTTTATTAGGTTTGTAAATTATTCTTGGTAGATGTTTGAAATGCTTGAGGAATTAGATTGTGTTAAAATTTGCAACTGTGATTTAAAGTGTCTGAGGGAATTGAATTAGTTGGGTTTATAGGTGGTGGTAAATGTTTGGGGGGGAAATTAATCTGTCAACATTATAAGTCAATTGAGGATCTAATCAAAGGTGAAGGAAGTATATTTTTATCTTTCAGCAAAATATTAGACTAGATAGACATTGATTACATAGAACTTCTTTGAAGATTTGGGAATGAAACTATAATTTTGACAAATTAAGATGTCAATAACTCCACATTCTTTTATGTTTGTGTGTGCAAATGCATGTGTATGCATACATAAAATTTTGTTATTGGAAATTGAACAAAGAATTGATTGGTGGCACATTTGGGGACCCTTTGGCTTAGAGTATAACCTTATACTTGCATCAGTGTAAGTGTATGCTTTTTAAAAGTGTGTGTATGTGTGTGTGTGTGGTATTGTAGATGCATGTGTGTGCATGTCTGTTTGTACCTTCATTATTTAGTCCATACATGCATATGTAGAGGCCAGAGAATGATACTGGAAGTCTTCTTCTGTTGTTCACCACTGAGACAGTGTTCTTACTGAACCCAGAAATGGACATTTAGTTTAGACTCGATGGCCAGCAACCCCCCAGGGACCAGCCTGTCATTGTAGCCTCAGCGCTGGTAGCACAGACACTGCTTTGCTTAGCAGTGTGGCATTTCAACTCAGGTCTGCAAGCCTGAGGAAAAAACCTTTTGCCCACTGAACCATCTCCACAGTCCCACTGTATTTTATGATTTATTTTTAATTTTAAAACTTTTGTGTGTATGTGTGAGTGCCTGTATGTGTACTACATGTGTGCTGGCTGCCCTCATTAAGTCCAGAAGAGGGAGACTGGTCCCCTGAAACTGGAGATACAGGAGCTTGTGCCACATGGGTTCTGGACACCAACCCAGGATCTACTACAGAAACAGCAGTGCTCTTAACCACCGAGTCATCTCTAATGTGCCTATTTGTATCTTTTAAAACCAACTGGTGAGAAGTACCTTTCTTTTCCTTTTTGGATATTGAATTTATTTTTTATTATTTTATGTGTATAAGTGTTTTCCTGTGTATGATATGTGTGCCTGGTGCCCAAGGAGGTAGTGAGCTTTCATGTGGGTACTGGGAATTAAACCCCAGTCTGTCACAACCACTGAGCCAATTCTCTAGCCCAGAGAAAACTACATTATTAATTCATCAAAACCCACATGATATTTGAAGTAGAACTGTACTTTTTGTAATTGAAATGCAAAAATTACCATGTCTGAATCACTGTTAAACTGCTGAGTTAATTTTTTCTTGTCAGACAGCAAGTTAGCAATTATGGAGAGAAATACATTTCCGGTCATTAAATTATCAGATGGAAAATGTCAAGTTCAACATAGTTCACTTAGGAAGACAAGAAGACAATTTTTTTTGGTAGTTTGGATTGTGAGACAGGACAGTCCTCATCTGAAAGAACCTTTTAAATCCTTAGTATTTATTTTATTGTAGCTTCTCAATTCTTATTCTTATAGGTAAGAATTTTAAAAAAGCTTCAAATAGCTCTAATTTGGGAGAAAAAGAAAAGATGTGTTCTAAATTTATATTGGTAAAAGTAGATCTTTTGTGTTTTAGAAACCTGAGACTTTTCTCTGGGCATCCTAAACTCCACAAATGAATCTTTTATTATAATTGAGAAACAGCAGGTGGTAAGAAGTAAAATGTGACTTTTTGGTATTGCAACATCAGCTATTTATACTTTTATGGATAATACCTTCTTGTATTTTCCCTAAATATTAGTAATTATAGGTGCTTACATTTCTTAGGTGCTTATTTTGAAGAAGTACTATGCTAGGGATTTTTTTTGTACTTTTTTAATTTTTAAAACAATGTTATTTTATATAGTAATTCCAGTTCTCTCTTCCACCCATCCTCCCATTACCTTCTCCCCACCCCACTCCTTACCCACTCCTCAGAGAGCCAGTTCAAGCTCTTGAGATAAATACTGGTTCCATTGCTAATGTCCCCACAAACTGCCATGCCACACATCTGTCAGCCACATTCAGAGGGCCTAGTTTGGTCTAATGCCGGTTCCCCTGCTGTCAGTCTGGAGTCAGTGAGCTCGCACTAGCTTGAGTAAGCTGTCTATGGATATTCCCATTATGTTGCTCCTTCCTCTCGATGACTGGACTTCAGGAGTTCGGCCTAATGCTTAGCTGTGGATCTCTGCATCTGCTTCCCTCAGTTACTGGATGAAGTTTCTATGATGACAATTAAGGTAGCCATCAGTCTGATTATAGGGGAAGGGCAGTTTAGGTAACCTCTCCAGTACTGTTTAAATTCTTTGCTTGGGTCATTTTTGTGGTTTCCTGGGAGTTTTCCTAGTGCCTGGTTTCTCTGTAACCCCAATAGGGCTCCACTTTTCAAGGTATCTCTTTCCTTGTTCTCCCTCTCTGTCCTTTTCCCAACTTCATCTTCCAGATTCCTCATGTTGTCCTCCCCGCTCCCCTTCTCTCCTCCCTCCTACCCTTCTTCTTTTCCCAAAGCTGCCAATTTGCTAGAGAGATGTTGTCTACTTTCCCTTCCCAGGGTGATCCATTCATGTCTCTCTTAGGGTTTCCTTGTTTCCTGTCTTCTCTGGAGTTGTGAACTGCAGGCTGGTTATTCTTTGCTTTATGTCTAATATCCACTTATGAATGAGTACATACCGTGTTTTGTTTTTCTATGTCTCAATTACCTCACTCAGAATGTTTTTTTCTAGTTCCATTCATTTGCCTGCAAATTTCAAAATGTCATTGTTTTATTTTACCATGGACTAGTACTCCATTGTGTAAATGCACCACATTTTCTTTATCCATTCTTCAGTTGAGGAGCATCTCAGTTGTTTTCAAGTTTTGGCTATTATGAATAATGCTGCTATGAACATATTTGAGCAAATATCTTTGTAATATGGGTCTGCATGCTTTGGGAATATGCACAAGATCTTAGTCATTCCAACTGGTGTGAGATGGTATCTCAGAGTCATTTTTATTTGTGTTTCATTGATGATTAACGATGCTGAGCAGTTCTTCAAGTGCCTTTTGCCCAGTAGAGATTCATCTGTTGAGAATTCTCTGTTTAGATCTTTCCTCCATTTTTTTAATTAAATTATTTGGTATTTTGATATCTAGTTTCTTGAGTTCTTTGTATATTTTGAAGTCAGCCCTCTCTCCAAAATAGGGTTGGTGAAGATTTTTTCCCATTCTGTAGGTTGCTGTTTTGTCTTGTTGACTGTGTCCTTTGCCTTACAGAAGCTTCTCAGTTTTAAGAGGTTCCATTTATTAATTATCAATCTCAGTGTCTATGCTACTGCTGTTATATTCAGGAAATGGTCTTCTGTGCTAATTGGTTCAAGGCTACTTCCCACTTTCTCATCTATGAGGTTTGGTGTGGCTCAACACATTTGGACTTGAGTTTTGTGTATGGGGATAGATATGGATCTATTTGAATTCTTCTATATGTCGATATCCAGTTATGCTTTCTTTTTCCATTGTATAATTTTTAGCTTCCTTGTCAAAAAGTGGGTATTCATAGATGTGTGGATTAATGTCTTTGATTCAATTCTATTGGTTCACCTGTCTGTTTTTGTGCCAATTTGTTTTAATTACTATAGCTCTATGGTAGGGATTGAAGTCAGGGATGGCAATGCCTCCAGAAGTTCCTTTATTGTATAGGACTATTTTGGGTATCTTGGGTTTTTTCTTTTTCCATATGAAATTGAGTATTGTTCTTCAATGTCTGTGAAGAATTGTGCTGGGATTTTGAGGGGGGATTGCATTGAATCTATAAATTACGTTTTGTAAGATTATCATTTTTACTATGTTTATCCTACCTATCCATAGCAGGGAGGTCTTTCCATTTTTTGATACGTTCTTCGTTTTCTTTTTTAAAGACTTAAAGTTATTGTCATACATTTCTTCCAGTTGTTTGGTTAGGGTTACCTTAAGATATCTTACATTGGGGGCTGGAGAGATAGCTCAGCAATTAAGAGCATTGTCTGCTCTTCCAAAGGTCCTGAGTTCAATTCCTAGCAACCAAGTGGTGGCTCACAGCCATCTGTAATGAGGTACCCTCTTCTGGCCTTCAGGCATACAGACAGACGCAATATTGTCTACATAATAAATAAATAAATAAATAATTTTTTTAAAAAAATATTTTACGCTGTTTATGACTATTGCAAAGGGTGACGGCTCTCTAATCTTTCTCAGCCAATTTATCATCTGTATATAGGAGGGCTACTGATTTGGTTTTTGAGTTAATGTTGTATTTTGCCATATTATTATACTAGGGATTTAAAGCTCTTTATCTTGTTTAATCTTTAAAACATCTTGAAGTATAAATACTTTTATTCTTCACATTTTACATAAAAGACACTTGAGAGTAATGTAAATTAGTAGGGGATATGGAGGGATAGACAAAACCCATTCTCCTAGATACATTTTATGTGGTATGCTTCTAAAATAATTCAACAATGGACTTCTTTCTATGACAATTTTAAGATTAGATATAATTTTTGACAATCCAATGAATTCACATGCTTTGCCTTGCAGTGTTTTCCCTTATTGGAAGGACATATCACAACTCTATTTTAATGACTTGTCAAGTCTATACCCACGTCATTGTTACTGTTCCCTAGGCAATTTAAGTTCAGTGGATTTTATCTTCAAATTTGATATCTCTGGTTAAATTTGACCTCATCTTGTTTGCTTTGAAAATTTCAAAACTAAAGGAGAACTGGAAGCCTAGTCAAATGAGAACTTACTTATTTTTCTACTTGTCTCTGGTCCCCACATCCATGCCTTTCCCTTTTTTCCTTTTGTGTCTCCTCTGAGGCCTTCTGCAATCTGTATGAATGCACTTGGGTATGTTTGTACCAAGCTGTTTGAAATAGGCTAAAATTTTAGGTACTGATGAATAGATTACATTTTTTGTTGAATTTATTTCTAATAGTAACCCAGTTATTTCAGATTTTTTTTGGTCAGGTTTCCAATGCTCCTCACCCCCCCAAATCCCCTTTCTTTTCTTTTTTTTTTTATATTTTGTCTTTCCATTGGTGAAATCTTTTAAAAATTTGGTTTATTTTGATAAGAAGTTTATCTTTTCTTTAAAAATTATTTTACTTTAAAAATATCTGTCTCTCTGTGTGTGCACGTGTGTGAGTGTGCATGTGTATTTGTGTGTGTGTGTGTGTGTATGTGTGTGTGTGTGTGTATGTGTGTGTGTGTGTGTGAACAGAAGTCAGAAGATGATCATTTCCTTTGTAGTGGACCTGCAGGCAGGTGTGAGCTACACTATGGTTGTTTGAACTTGAACTCAGGTCCTCTGGATAAATAGCACTTGCCTCAACTGTTGAGGTTTCTTTTTAGACTCATTTTTTTGTTTAATCAACTTTATTCAGATATGGTCTATATGTTATATAACAAATGGAATTAATTGAAAGTATGCAGTTTAGTTATTTTGCTTTTTAAAATTAGTTTACAGACTAATAGGTTTCCATATGAATTTTCATATATATATATATATATATATATATATATATATTAACAGTCATTTGACTAAAAACCATGACATGATCAAGATGAATATCTTTCCTATTAATTTCCCAAGTCCTTTCCTATTATTTTGCATTCCACCAACCCTGTTACCCTTGCTCAGAATGCAATTTATTTCTTATCATCACCACAATTTGCACCTCTTAGAATTTATAAATAATTTTGTATTCCTATCAAATGCTAATTCTAATTTCTTGCACTAGAAAGAAAAGTTAATCCCAACTGTCCTGAACTTTTATTTTGGATTTTCATCTTATGCTCAATTGCCTTCTCTTTCAGACAGGAAAGAATTCAGTAGAATCACTAGGAAGTGAATTGTTAAAGTTCAGGATGGATATTGTAATATTATGTACTGGTAACAAAAAAAATCCTGTCCAGGTTGTTTTTATATTTGGCCAACTTAGCATGAGCTAGAATCATCTGAGAGAGAAACTACAACTGAGGAAACTTGTCTCCACAAGATAGGCTGATAGGCATTTTCTGGGGTATGTGTTCAGTTTCTTGATTAATGGCTGATGTGGGAGGGCCTATCCCCATGTAAGAGGTGCTACCCCTGGGCAGGTGATGTAAGAAAGCTGACTGAGCAAGCTAGTAAGCAGCATTCCTTCTTGGCTTTTACTTCAGTTTTGTTCAAGTTCCAGCCTGGAGTTCCTGCTCTGACTTCCCACAGTGATGAAGTATGGGTCTGAGAGTGAGAAGCTGAAACAACCTCCTTCCTCCCCAACTTGCTTTTGGTCATGGTATTTTATTACAGCAATAGAATCCCTTACTAAGACCAATCTTGCAATAAGTATTCATTATGTTATTAGCTGCTGGAAAAATAAGACACCATGAACTATCATGAGTTGAGGTTAAACAAAGCTTGCTCATCTAATAAATGGTACTTACAAATTAATGTGTTGGTTGGGAACTGTAAGATATGAGTAATTACCATTCTGGAAATATTGGTAATAAGTTATAATATGTTGCAATAATGCCTGGTAGGACCTATGTCTTGTACAAAAAGGTTCAAAATCTTGAGAAATTGGAGTATTTGTTTAGAGTGTTTTCAATATTCTATTGTAGGAAACGTAACTAAAGATGCCACCTTAAAGTATATGTGTGTGTTTGTGTGAGTGGGAAAGAGAATGACATTCATTATCTTTATATATCTATAAGAGTTAAGACTGAATTGTCCCTGACCAGTGGTGGCACATGTCTGTACTCCCAGAACTTGGGAGGCTGAGGCAGATAGATCTCTGTGAGTTTGAGGCCAACCTGCTCTAAAGCATGAGTTAGTTCCAGGACTGCCAGCACTGTATAGAGACCCTATCTTGAAAAACCAAACTGAACCAACCCAACCCAACCCAACTCAAACTAAACCAAAAAAAAAAAAAAAAACAAAAACCCCAAACAATCAAAAAAACAAAAACAAAAGCAAAAAAAACCAACAACTTGTACTGGACTGTCCTTCATCATTGTCAAAATCTGAGAATGAATTATATTGTGCAACTGAAAGGGTAATGAAGGCATTACATTCTTAGGGTCAATATTTTAACTGAGAATTTTTAAAATTTTTTGTTGTGATAAATCAAGTTTCAATTCTGTTTCCATAATTTCACTTACACTGCAGATGTCACCACTTGTGATTTAAGGTAATAATTTAGCTAATAAAAATTACATTGTGCAATCTGTAAGTTATCAGAAATAGATTCAAAATATAAAGTATTTTAAAAGGTTCTGTGGGTTTACATATACCCTTCTTAGGGTTTATCTTGTTACTTAGCTTCTGTAGGATCATGAGCTATAGGCTCAATATCCTTTGTTTTACAACTAGTATCCACTTGTGAGTGAGTACATGCCATAGTTATCCCTTTGAGTCTGGGTTAACTCACTCAGGATGGCATTCTCTAGTTCTATCCATTTGCATGCAAATTTCAAGGTGTCATTGTTTTTTACTGCTGAGTAGTATGCTAATGTGCAAATGTGCCTCATTTTCTTTATCCATTCTTCAGCTGAGAGGAATCTAGGTTGTTTCCAGGTTCTGGCTATTACAAATAATGCTGCTATGAACATAGTTGAACATATGTCTTTGTAGTATGATTAAGCATCTTTTGGGTATATGTCCAAGAGTGGTATTGCTGGATCCTGAGGTAGGTTGATTCCCAGTTTTCTAAGAAACCACTATACTGATTTCCAAAGTGGTTGTACAAGTTTGCATTCCCACCAGCAATAGATGAGTGTTCTCCTTATTCCACATCCTCTCCAGCATAAACTATCATTGGCAACCCTAAGAAAGGCATGTGAAAATCTACCTGGAAGGCCAAAGTGGACAGGATTACCTGACAGGGTTGGGAACTTGGAGGTGGGGAGAGAAGGGAGGGTGGAAAGGTAGGACAGGAGAAAGGAAGGGGTGAAAAGATCTTAAGGAAAAGGGATGGTTGGGATGGAGGAAGGATGGAGATGGGAGATATCTTGATTGAGGGAGCCATTATGGGATTAGTGAGAGGCCTGGCTCTGGAGAGGTTCCCATGAATCCACAAGGATGACCCCAGCTAAGACCCTGAGCAACAGAGGAGAGAGTGACCAAACTGGCCTTGCCCTGTAGTCAGACTGATGAATATCTTAAATGTCACCATAGAACCTTCATCAAGCAAATAATGGAAGCAGAGGCAGAGACCCGCAGTGGAGTGCTGGAGTTGAAGAGTGGGAGAAATGAGAATATGAGAAAAGAGGTCAAGACCATGATGGAACAGTCTACCTGAGCTAATGGAAGCTCGCCAGCACCAGATGGACTGGGGCGGAAAAAGCATGGGACCAAACTAGTCCCTCTGAATGTGGTTGACAGTTGCATGGCTGGGGCAAACTGGGGGGATCTCTGGCAGTGGCACTGGGGTTTGTCCCTACTGCTTGTACTGGCTTTTTGGGAACTTATTCTCTTTGGATGGATACCTTGTTCAGCCTAAAAATAGTGGTGAAAGCCATGGACCTTCCCCAAAGCAATGTGCCCTGCCTTCTCTGGAGTGTGGATGAGGGAATGGGCTTGGGGGGTGGGTGGAATTAGTGAGATGAGGGAAAGGAGTGGGAACTTGGATTAGTATGTGTAACAAGGGGGTGGTTTATTTCCTTTTTTGAGAAAAATAAAAAAAAAGGTTCTATTTGATTTATGACATGAATCTTTAAGGAGCACAACAAAATTTCTTTCTACTTAAGTTGTAGTTATGCATCTACATTTGTATATAAGTAGCACTTATTTTGGAGTATTTATTAGATTATGTATTTCAAAGCTGTGGAGAGTCCCACACTTTTTCACTGTGTTTTCTGAGCATCAAAAAATAAATACAGCCTTTCCTAAATCCAGCCTAACATCTAAGCAGTAGGCATTAATAAAACTCCAATTCAAGTAAAGGTATAGGAAAAGATACAATTTGCAATTTGCAACTGGCTCTTAATGTTGAGCAATTATGGATACATCATTTTCTTGTCATTTAAAAAAAAATCAGTCTTGCCTATGAAAAGGGTCAGAGGCTGTTCTTTCTCTGTCTCTCTTGTAGGGGTGTGTGTGTGTGTGTGTGTGTGTGTGTGTGTGTGTGCATGCCTGAGCAGGGATGCCTTCAGATAACACAAAACAAAATGAGCAGCTGACCAATAAGTGTGAAAACACAGAGACGTAAGGACATGATTAAAACTGTAATTCAGCCACATGCTATACTTCAGTGTGAAATAGCACTATTAGGAGAGGGAAGAGTGATTTAGCTGAAGGGAACAAAATTCCTTCTTTCTTTCTTTCTTTCTTTCTTTCTTTCTTCCTTCCTTTCTTTCTTTCTTTCTTTTTGCTATCACTTTTCTGGTGGAAATCACCATTGTGAATATTTCTTGTAATCTACATAACTCACATATTGATCACATGGTTTATCATCTATGTCCCAGATCTTTCAGAATTCTTCCGGGACTATTGCTTAAGAAGTTTGAAGCTGGGACAAGATTCTTAAGCAATATCTCCTCTTCTTCAAGGTGATTTGACAGTTAATGATCTGGGTCATTACTGGTATAAATTTGCATACTGGACTCCTTCCATGGTTCAGTTTAATATTTCAAAGCCAAACCTCTTCTCTAGAAAGTCCAATTTTATTATCATTTACAAAACAATTCTCCTTCTGTCTACCTCTGAGCCTCTCCCCTACATTTTCAGTCTATTTAAACCGAAGCCATTTCTTAAGACCCAGTTCTTTTCCTGTCTTCAATAAAGCCAGTATCAGTACTCAAGTCCAGGCTTGCTTCCTATTGAGAGCATCTTTCACAGTCTTAAACTATTAAAAATCTGGAGAAAATGATAAATATTATTAATACTCTGAAACAAGGTGAAGTTTATCAGTATAAAGGAAAAAAAGCAACTTTTCTGCTCACCTGCTTTTCCATTCCCTCTCCTGCCCTTAAGAGAAAGACAAGTCTCAATTTTACTGATTGCCTGCTTTGTGCGAGCCTGCTTCACATATGTGAGTTCTTCCTCTGTGCCCCGTAGAACACAGAAGTAGTTAAGAATTGGTCCTATGGAGGGAGTTCTCTCTCTGCTTTTATTAACTGGGGCCTTGCATGTTACTTAGAATCTCAGTTTCAGGTAGCTTATTGGTAGTGGGAAGAGCAATGATGTATTCCCATGACTGATATCAAGACATTATCATATAAGACTCTGACACATTTGGCATGCATAATACTTTTTAATAACTTAATCACTATTACCTTTTATATTAAAAATTAGTATTTTTTAACCATTTGCCATGTAATAAAAAAGTCCTCTGTTAAGAGTTTTAGAGTGGTTTTCTAGTACCATGCATCATGGGAATCCAACCAATGTTTAGTGAATCAAGAGAAAAAAGAAAAGAAATAAGAACATGCACTGTCTATGATCAGGCAAGATAACACAGAGAGCTCATCTCACATGGAATGTAACATTGTCTTATGTGTTATTATAAACAACAAAGCATCATCATCAGCCACAACACAGAAAAATGCCTTGGAAAGGTTATGAAATTTGGTTAATGTTATAAAACTTGCATGTGACAGAACTTTGGTTTATTTTCACAGATTTTAACTCACTTCAAATTTTGTGTTCTATGTCAACTTGCTCTGTTTTTTTGAAGTAATTGGAATGACACCTCCGGAATGTGATGGTGGCTTTTAAATAGAATTGTAGACTGCAGATTTAATATTTTATCCTAAAAGTACTCTGTAAAATTTTAATTTCCTACTTTTTATTATTGTGGTTCAGATACCTATATAACATAAAATTTAACATCTTAAATGTTCAAGATGGCAGAGTTGTGTGTGTGTGTCTGTGTCTGTCTGTGTGTGTGTGTGTGTGTGTGTGTGTGTGTGTGTGTGTAGATGTTTCTGTATGTCATGGTGCAAAATAACTCATATCTTCTTTTCATCTGGAGTACCATGTTTTTTACCCATTGAAGTCCCTTCCTTAACTCCTCTCTCTGGTTTCTAGCAACCACAATTCTATTTTCTAGGACTTGACTACCTTGTACACCTCATATAGACAGAATCACGCAGTTCTGGTCTTTTTGTGATGACTTATTTTGCTGAGTATAGTGTTTTCAAGCTTCTTCTTTGTATCATGCAACAAGATTTTATTCCCCTTTGAAATATTAAAAATATTTTACTGCATGTATGTATATGTGTACTGTATTTTCTTTATCCATTCATTCATCTATTTAGGTTGCTTCCACCTGTTGGCTATGATAAGTAATATTATAACTATCTGTAGGCCGATATTTGTTCATGATCTTTTAAAAAATTATGTTGGTTATATATTTGAAAATTGCATTACTGGGTTATTACATTTCATCTCCGACAATATTCATCATTTCTCAATGGCTACTGCATTCCTCCTATTTCTATTACCATTGCTCAAGTTTCCAGTCCTCCGTATCTTTGTCAATGCTTATTGTTTTGCGCACTATTCAAAATGGTGGCTATCCTAATGAGTGTGAGATAATGCTCCATTATTTTTTGATTTTCATTTCTTGAATGATTAATGACTCAATAATATTTAATGCCCCAATTATTATTTGCATATAATAATTGATAGAAAATATCTACCCAAGTTGTTTTTGTGATTGAGTTGTGAGCCTCTTATATGGTTTATATGTTAACCTCTTATTAGATAACTGGTTTGAAAATATTACTTCACATTTTTTAGATTGCCTTTATATCTCTTCTTTCATTTCTTATACAGAACATTTAAAGTTTGATGATTTAACTTAGCTTTTTTTAATCTTTGCTTTTAGTATCATATCCAAGAATAATTGCCTAAACCAGTGATGAGAAAATTGTCTTCTATGTTTCTTCTAAGTTTTATAATTTCCATCATAAATTAGGACCTCTAGTGTACCTTGGGTTTACTGTTTATATACTCTTGGATTTCTTTTTTTCCACATAGATACGCTTTGTTGAATAGATAACCTTTCCCATAACATCTAGTCTTGACATTCACACCGAAGATGTGTTTGGCCATATATTTCGCATTTATTATCATTGGGTTTCACTTGGGCAACATGTCTGTCTTTATATTGGTCCCATTCTGTTTTCACTGATGTTGCTCCATAATATGATTCTGAAGTAGTGAGAAGCCTCCAGAAGTTTTTTTTTGTCTACAAAATAATTTTTATATTATGTACTTTGATATTCTATACAAAGTTTATACAAAAATTGTATTTATTCTATTCATACAAAAATCTCTTGGTATTTTGGTCAGGGGTTATATTGAGACTAAATTTCTTGGGCATTATAGATATTTCAGCAGCATTGAAATAACCTCTGATTCTTAGGCATAGGATGTCTTTCCATATTTACAGTTTAAAAATGTCTTTAGAAGTGTTTCATGGTTTCCTGTGTAGAAGTCTGTTGCCTTTTTAGATATGCTTATTCCAATGTATTTTACTTTTTATGATGCTGTTGTGAGATCTTTTAAAATTTCAGCTTCAAATTGTCATTGTTAAAATTTTGTATGCAAAATTTCTAGCACACGATTTTGCTAAATTCAATAATAGGGTTTTTAATAGAATATTTTAGGTCTTATACATATATGATCATTTTACTTGTGAAAAGATACTATGTCATGTCTTCCTTTCTGTTTTGGTTGCCCCCCTTTCCTGTCTTATTGCTCTGGTTTATCATTATAGTCTCACACTGAGTAAAATTAGTAAGAATTCATATTTCCTGCATTCTGGGAAATAAATTTCTACCTTGTTCACTTTTTTAGAGTGAAAAGTTGTTGAATTTTGTCATCTTCTGATATATGATACTTTTCCTTAGCATTATTTATCACATTGATTAAGATTTGTGTTGACAATCCCTGATTTCAAACTCTACTACAGAGCTACAGTACTGAAAATAGCCTGGTATTGGCATAAGAACAGACGGGAGGACCAATGGAACCAAATAGAAGACCCGGATATCAATCCACACATCTTTGAACACCTGATTTTTGATAAAGAAGCAAAAAAATCAAATGGAAAAAAGAAAGTATATTTAACAAGTGGTTCTGGAATAACTGGATATCAACATGTAGAAGAATGAAAATAGATCCATATCTATCAAAACGCACAAAACTCAAGTCCAAATGGATCAAAGACCTCAACATAAAGCCAGCCACACTGAACCTTATAGAAGAGAAAGTGAGAAGTACACTTGAACACATTGGCACAGGAAACCACTTCTTAAATATAACCCCAGCAGCACAGAGGAATCTAAAGTGGCTGAAAGATACTTAAAAATGTTCAACATCCTTAGTCATCAGAGAAATACAAATAAAAACAACTCTGAGATTCCATCTTACACCTGTAAGAATGGCCAAGATCAAAAACACTGATGACAACTTATGCTGGAGAGGTTGTGGGGAAAAGGGAACACTTTTGCATAGCTGGTGGGAATGCAAGCTGGCACAGCCCCTTTGGATTTCTCAGAAATTTAGGAAACAACCTTCCTCAAGACCCAGTAATACCACTTTTGGATATATATCCAAAGGATGCTCAATCGTTCCTCAAGGACATGTGCTCAACTATGTTCATAGTAGCTTTGCTTGCCATAGCCAGAACCTGGAAACAACCTAAACGCCCCTCCATCGAAGAATGGATAAGAAAAATGTGATACATTTACACAATGGAGGACTACACAGCAGAAAAAAATAACAACACCTTGAATTTTGCAGGAAAATGGATGGAGCTAAAAAACATTATTTTGAGTGAGGTAACCCAGACACAGAAAGACAATTATCACATGTACTCACTTATAGGTGGTTTTTAAACATAAAGCAAAGAAAGCCAGCCTACAAACCACAATCCCAGAGAACTTAGACAACAATGCGGACACTAAGAGATACTTACATAGATCTAATCTACGTGGGAACTAAAAAGTAATAAAACACAAGATTGCCTGAGTAAATTGGGAACATGGGGATCTTGGGGGAGGGTTGAAGGGAGGAAGGAAGAGGCAGGGAGGGCAGCAGAGAAAAATGTAGAGCTCAATAAATATAAAAAACCATCAAGAAAGCAAGCGGCTAAAAAAAAAGATTTGTGTTGAATCATCTTTGTATTCTAGGAAGAAAGCCAACTTGTGGTGGTATATAATAATTTTAATATGCTGGTAAATACAGCTTGCTAGTATTTTGTTTCGATTTTTTGCATCAATATTTGCGATGATTAATTTTTATGTTGTCAGCTTGACGAGATAAAAAATGCTCACATATCTGGTAAAATACTATGTCTCAGTATTTCTGTGAGGATGAATATGGAATAGATGAACATTTGAATTGAGAAACTGACTATAGTAAATTGCTTTATTCAATGCAGGTGGACAAAGTCCATTCATGTTGAATGAAACAAAATGATAGAGGAATCAGAATTTGCTTCCTGTTTGATTTGAGTCATTCATATTTTCATTAGGTTTCAGTGTTTCTGGTTTTCAGACCTTTACAGAGAACGTATCTTTCATCACCATCTCCCTTCACGTTTCTCAACCCTGTAGATTTGGAGTGAATTATACCATGGAATTCTTCAACTCTCCAGTTTGCAGATTATGGAATTTCTTGTCTCTGACTTTCATAATCATGCCAACTAATTCTCTAGAGAATCTGAATTAAATACTCATCAGAGATATTGGTCTACCATAAAATTTCTTACAGCATCTCAGTGGCTATCAGGATAAGGATTGTATCACAAAATGGCCTTTTAATATTTCTTCCCCTCCAACAAAAGTTGGAGAATAAATGGTGCTTATTTTTTTGCTTATATATGCTAATGTATATACACGTTCATGTGCGTGAATGTATGTGAATGTGTGTGAAGGCCAGAAGACAACCTCAGATGTGATTTCTTAGATGATGACCATTTTCCTTTTGGTGGTAGGGTCTCTCACTGGGTTAGGACTTGCCAAGTAGGTTAGGCTAGCTGACAGAGCATCTGAGAGGTCTGCCTGCCTCTACCTCCAAGGACTGGGATTATAAGTGTATGTTATCACATCTGAATTTTTAAAATATGGTTTGTGGGGAAAGAGCCCAGGTCCTTGTACTTGCAAGGACCTTTCTCTCTAGTCTGGGACTGAGCTTTCTCTCTAGTCCCACTAATGTGTTTTATGTTGACAACTCGAGAGAATTGTCCAGCAAACTTTGATCTAGAGCGGTTTCAGTTCATTTCCTTTTGTGGCTTCATTTTTATTACTCTAATCTTTTAACTAGGAGTAAGTGTGGTAATAGCTTTTTCTGAAAATAAGCCAGGGGTAGTGGAGTATGCCTTTAATACTTCAGCTTGAAAAGTGGAGGCAGAAGGATCCTTGTGAGGTGGAGGTCCTCCTGGTCTATATAGAGAGCTTCAGGATAGCTAGAACTACCTAGTGAGACCCACTCTCCAAAATACCCAAACCAAACCAAACCAAACCAAACCAAACCAAACCAAACCAAGCCAAGCCAAACCAAACCAAACCAAACCACCACTACTGCCAACAAAACATTTGCCTTTGAAGAGACTCAAATTTTGCCAGACTTTGCAACCAAGTTAATAATATGCTTTGAGATCAATTGAGGTTACATACTGAATCTGCTATTTTACTGTATACTCAGCCTGTTTAAATTTTACTTGCCTTTAAAGAAAACAATGTGGCAGGTGTAGTGGCACACATCTTTTTTTTTTTTTCTTTTTTTTTTCAAGACAGGGTTTCTCTGCAGCTTTTTTTTAGAGCCTGTCCTGGACCTAGCTCTTGTAGACCAGGCTGGCCTCGAACTCACAGAGATCCGCCTGCCTCTGCCTCCCGAGTGCTGGGATTAAAGGCGTGCGCCACCACCACCCGGCAAGTGGCACACATCTTTAATCCTTGCAATTGGGAGTTAGAGACGAGGGGATCTCTGTGAGTTCAAGCCAGACTGGTCTATATAGTGACTCTCAGGACAGCAAGCACCATATAAAAGAGTCCTGACTCAAAAACAAAAGCAAGCAGAGAGAGAGAGAGAGAGAGAGAGAGAGAGAGAGAGAGAGAGAGAGAGAGAGAGAGAGAGAGAGAGAGAGAGAGAGAGAGAGAAAGAGAGAGAGAGGAAGAAGAAGAAGAAAGAAAAAGAAAAAGAAAAAGAAAAAAGAAAAAGAAAAAAGAAAGAAAAAACAAAGTAGCCATTTTACTATACCTTGGACTTCCTATCTAATCAGCTTCTGAAAGGTGAGCTAAATATATAGTTTTAAATTTTTTTAATTTGAAAGTTTTAAAAAATTATCATTTATTTTTTGAGATCCCATATATCCCTCCTTACCTTCCTTCGAATTCATGGCCTCTCTTTTCATTAATTGAATTGTTGTTATATGCATATAAATGCATGTAACATAGATCATGTATATAGATTCCTAAAGACATAAATAGAACCACTCAGTCTGTATGATGTTACTTGCATGCATGTTTCATGGGCCAACCTTTGGTATTAGACATCCAACCTGTGTGTTACTTGGGAACAACTATTCCTCCCACTCTCAGCATTCCTTGGCTGCCTATAGTTCTTCATTTAAGTTTGGGGCCCCATGCTCCTTCTCATGTCCACTTCAGTGTATCATTTGTGGTTGTCCTTAGGATTCAGGTTGTAATCTTAAGCTATGTACCTTTGACCTAAAAGAATGTGTGTGTGTGTGTGTGTTGCTTAAAGCAGTCAATAGGTTGTAAGCAACCTTAAAATAAGTATCTCATAAATGTTGGACAAGGTTGATAACATCAATGTGTGGTTTTGAGTGCTGTTCTGGGGATCAGAAAGTGATTTCTTCCCTTGAAAATCTTTGTTAAACATGTCTATTAAAAAATTCCTGGTTTCTTTCTTATACCACACTTTCTGTGCTGTTCAACAAGAACAAAACCCTTTGCTCAGCACAGGCCATGAAAGGATAGTACAGGGATAGACACAGATAAGACCCAAACAAAAGATGACAGACATGCCACACACCTCAAACTATAGTCACATGGAAGATACAAAAAAAGAAATGGAGAATTCACATTTTAGCTCGTCCTTTGTGTAAACTACTCCACATTCACACATTGGAGTACTATTCACTGGTAAAAACAATGACATCTTGAGATCTGCATACAAATGGATAGAACTAGAAAAAAGCATCCTGAGTGAGGTAACATAGACCCAGAAAGATAACCATGGTATGTATTCACTCATAAGTGGATACTAGCTGTAAAGCAAAGCATATTGAGCCTATAGTCCATGACCCTAGAGAAGCTAAGTAACAAGTTGAACCCTAAGAAAAATATACATAGATCCACCTGGAAAGGGGAAATAGACAAGATCACCTGATAAAACTGGGAGCATGGGGGTAGGGTAATTAGGGAGGGTAGAGTGGGAAGACAAGAAGAGAAGGAAAACAGGGAGGAGAACTTGAGGGAACCAGATAGTAGAGATGGAGAAAAAACAGAGATGAGTGCAAGGAAAGAGATATTTTGGTTGAGGGAACCATTATGGGGTTAGCATAAAACATGGCACTAGAAAAGTTCCCAGGAATCCACAAGGATGACCCTAGTTAAGATTCTGGGCAATAGAGGTGAGGGTACCCAAACTGGCCTTGCCCTGTAGTCAGACTGAAGAATACCTTAAATTTTACCGTAGAACTGTAATCTAGCAACTGATGGAAACAGAGGCAGAGACCCACATTGGAGCACTGGACTGAGCTCCCAAAGTCCAGTTGAAAAGTGGGAGAAAGGAGAATATGAGCAAAGAGGTCAAGACCATGATGGGCATACCCACTGAAACAGTTTACCTGAGCTAATGGGAGCTCACCAACTCCAGATGAATAGGGAAGGAAACAGTATAGGTCCAAACTAGTCCCTCTGAATATGGGTGACAGTTGCATGGCTGGGGCAGACTGCGGGGCCTCTGGCAGTGGCATCAAGATTTATTCCTACTGCTTGTACTGGCTTTTTTGGAACCTATTTTATTTGGATGGATACCTTGCTCAGCCTAGATATAATAGGGAGGGTCTTGGACTTTCCCCAAAGCAATGTGCTTTACCCTCTCTGAGGAGTGGATGGGGGTGGGGTGGGAGTGTAAGTGGAGGATATAAGAGGGGAGTGGGAGTGGAAACTGGGATTGGTATGTAAAATAAAAAATTTATAGCTTGTTTTCTTTTTAAAAAATAATAAGAAATAAAAGATAAACATATATTTAATCAAAAAAGAAAGTACCAATCATAAGACCTTTGTTTTTAATTTATAGACACAGGCATAGTAGACAACAGTATTTTTCTTTCCTTCTTTGGTAAGAAGACTTTGGAGTTTCATTTTACATTGTGATAAATCCACAATTTATATATGGATTATATTCAGAAATGTCAACCATTTTGAGATAGTTTAGCTGAGGAAAAATTTACCTAAGAAAACAGAGTATAAACAAAAATATAAATTGCCCAACTAAAACAATAATACAAGGCCTGTTGTCTGCTCTTGCTTTAGGAGCTTTTACACTAAGTAGTCTTAGTTTATGAAAAGGTTTTTGAAACTTCTTTAGAACACCTGATTATTGACTAAATTGAGAGAAAAATTTGGGACTAAGAAAGCTTGAATAGGAAAGCAGAAATGGAAATAAATCTCTTGATTTTACTTTAAAATATAAAAAGATTCAGAATGTCAGAATTTTTAAAAAGTTCACAAAGGACACTGGAAGAATTCTTAAACCCACTTCTATTTTTTCCCGAGTCAGGGTTTCTCTGTGTAACAGTCCTAGCTGTTCTGGAACTAGGTCTGTAGACCAGGCTGGCCTCGAACTCACAGAGGCTGCCTGCCTCTGCCTCCTGAGTGCTACACTTAAAGGCATGTGCCACCACTGTCCAGCTAACTCATTTCTTTCTCCAGAGTTTGACACAGTCTATGTGTGTTACACTTCACTTAAATAGCAAAAAGGGTAACCCTGTCTTCCAATGTTGCCTATGCACTTGCATACTTTAGACATATCCGTACACTTGTTAACTGATAAAGTAAATTAAAAATTATGGCTTTGTTTTTAATGTAGACAAGAGAATTATAAACTCCCTTAAAATTTCCACTTTAAATGATAATAAAGACACGTTACCAAAAATATTGCTAATGTGAAATCCTAATATTCAAATTAATTATTATGATACACAATTCTTAACAAGATTCTATGTAATAAATTTGAACATTTTGAAGTTATTGTAAATGTCTACTGTATATTTTTTCTAAGCATTTTGAAAAATTACATTTTTAAGGACCACATTTCTATTGAAAATTAAATATTCATATTCTTCCTATTATTGTCCTTTTGGAGTTTTGGTTTGGAATCTGTTGGCTTTCTGATGAGGCATCAACATAGGACATTGCTTAAACATTCATAATTTTGATTCTTGGATGAGAACACACAGAGTGAAGTATTTACTTCCAACCCCTTCCCTGAGCTTTGTTGAGCACCAGATATGGGATTTGAATTTGGACTGGGTTTATCTCAGGCACAAACCCAGCATCTGTGTGTATTTATCAGGACATGGCTGAGGTGGGTGGAATTAAAGCTCAGCGGTGCTTGCCTGTGTAAAGATGTGAGGGGGAGGTAGAACTCCAGGCAGGGACACCAACTTGTTCTGCTGAGAAACTCTGCTTTTGCTACACTTTAGATGTCACCTCTTCAGCATGCTGAATCACAAGCCATATGCCGGGCTGTTCTAGGCTGTTCCCTGTGCACAAAGATGGCAAATTCTTTTTCAGGGATGCTTACAGTCTTTTTTTTTTTTTTCCTAAACAGGCTTTGATTGTATGAATAAAAAAATTGAACTTGGAACATATTAAGTGCCTTAGTATGGAGAAAGCATGAAGTAGTATTTAAAGATGAAACAAGTTTCTCCCAACTTGCTGCAAAACCAATGAGAACTATTATACAGGGTGAACTTAAGATACTTAGCTACAGGGACTGCAAGATGGAAAAGCATGTAAAAGTACTTCCCGTGCAAGCCTTGGGATGGGAGCTCAGTCTCCAGGATGCACGCAGAGGTGGCAGAAGAAGACAATTCTTCAAAGTTGTTCTCTGCTAGCCACAGATGTGATGTAACGTGCATGCATACATGTGTGTGCACAGGCTTGCTCATGTGTATTCCCATATGCATGTGCATGACTGCACATGCATACACACAATGACAACCAATTTTTAAAAAGGAAAAAGATAGAAGTTATAACTGACTTTAAAGTCAGTATAAACTTAGCTTCATGTGAAGTAGATATCTCAATGGAATGCATTCCTAACATAATTTATACAGTATTCTTGAGATATTATTTTTGGTACATATAATTAACAGGGTGCATATGAAATAAATAGAAATAGCAGTATATATAGCATGAAAGAGGCTTATAAAATTAATTGTGGACTTAAAGGTATTTTTGGAGATTTGATTTTTATTTTTGTCTCATATTGCTTTTTTTAAACCTTACTGGTCATTGGCTTATATATTATGGTTTTTCAGTTTTGATTTTGTGTTTTTATAGGTAGTGCGTGTGTGTGCACACACATAATATATATTTCTCATGCTCTTTATGTTCTTTTTTAAATTTGTTAGTTTTGTTTTATTCTTGTCTGATTTTCTTTATTATTTGTCTGTTCATTTTTTTAAGAGAGGGAAAAAGGCACAGACTTGGAAGGTGGGGAGGTGGGGAGGACCTGGGAGAAGATGTAGGAGAGGAAGCTATGATCAGAATATATTGTATGAAAATAACTATTTTCAATAAATAAAATAAAATAAACCAGTAGGAGAAATAGTGCCCAAAACAAGGGAGTGTTTTCTTTCTTTAATTTGTAACATTAACGATTCCTAAGGATTTTGGTTGCAAACAACCAATCAATGTCACATGGTTGTAAAGGAGAAGTTCCATGATTCTACTGTAGAAGTAGCTTTCTGCTGTCAGTATCTCGTTCGTATTGGTGTCTGGGAAGTGACATCCTGCAGACTAAGAAACCATCTGGCCTGATTGGCCTGTCTCCAGAAGTCTGATTCAAGCTAATTTAGCAGTGAGCAGCATCCTTTTAGACTGATTGACCATTTAGTCAAGACTAATGTGCTACCGTGATGAGCAGCAGGAATAAACTCTTGGGCCAAAATTTCTTGAACTCAATGAAAGAAATTCATTGTTGAAGAAGGAAGTTCAAAAAAATCTATTTTGCAACTGCTTGTTTCAGAACTGTGATTTCTGCAGTCCAGGCAAAGGAACTAGATACAGTTATCTCTCAAGTTTAGTTTTTAGCAAAAAACAAGGCTATGAATTAAGGCTGCAAAAAAATCACCATGGAGAAATACATAAGATATCTGTATTTTTCAGAGAAAAATTAACTATGGAAATAATTATAGATACTTGGAAGAACTAAACCACATCTACAAATATGGTAATATGTTTTGCTATTGAAGGTGTATGTAGCAATAGCCAATAAAGATCTCATGGGGGAACATGGCTCACGAATGAATCTTTGAGAAACAATTATACACCATCATTTGTTATTATTATTATTATTATTATTATTATTATTATTAATTTTCTTTCTGCATGAGATAAGCCACATAGTGAGTTGATATGATATAAAGATAAGCTGATGAGGCAGAAAATCTCTGGTCATACCACTAGCTTTCTGACTGAGACTGATGTTTTTATTGACCCCCTTAGGCATGTAATTATTTTTGATGTTATTTTATTTCACAACATTAGTCTACTAAATAAGTTGATTTGGATAATAAGAATAGTAGTGATATTATCACTGGAATTGGAATAGTAATCAAGTTCATCTTAACCAATCTACCGTATGTTAGATTTCATCAAGGTATGAGCAACCCTGATTAAATTAAGTTGCAGCTCATTGATCCCTGCCTATGTAAACATACCTTGTTTTATCAGAGTAACACCTCTTCTCCAATGACATATTTGTGCCTTACATCTTACGACATATGAGATTTGCATAAAAAATAAGGTATTTTGGCTGGGCGGTGGTGGCGCATGCCTTTAATCCCAGCACTCGGGAGGCAGAGGCAGGCAGATCTCTGAGTTCGAGGCCAGCCTGGTCTACAAGAGATAGCTCCAGGACAGGCTCTAGAAACTACAGGGAAACCCTGTCTCGAAAAACCAAAAAAAAAAAAAAAAAAAAAAAAAAGGTATTTGTATAAGGTACAAACCTTTGAGACAGGATGATTATCAGGTTACTTACATGGGTCCAGATTTATCAAATGGAGAGTTTTGTTGTCATGATTTAGTTGTAAAGATGACATAAGAAAAGAAGGAGGAGAAAGTCAAGTGTGGGAAGGATACTGCCTGCTGTTTCCTTGTTGTTGCAGGAAGAAGTACACAAAGCAAAAATGTGGATGGCTTTTGGAATGTGGAGAAGGCCGGGAGATGGAAACATTGCCACTTCTAAAGGTTTCAGATGGATAACAGATCCAAACACCACTAATTCAGCTTACTGAACTGTAAACTGATGAGTTTTTTTTTTTTGCAGTAACAGCTGAAGATTAACACAAACTCTCTCCCATATATAGTCCAAAAAGACAAAACGTATTATTGTTTCCAGAGTTAAATGTTCTTTAAAAATATTTATCTTTATTTTATGTGTGTTTGTCTGCATGTAATAATATGTGTATAACATGCATGCTTGGTGCCTCTAGAGATCAGAAGATAATGCTAGGTCACCTGGGACTGGTATAACAGATGGTTGTTAGCTGCCATGTGGTTGTTGGGAACAGAACTTAGGTTCTTGGTAAGAGCAGCAAGTGTTCTTAACCTCTGAGCCATCTCTCCACCTCCAAAATTTTTATTTTCTTGACTATATCCTTTACCCTGACCTTTTTAAATAATGATCCTGAGTTCAATTCCTAGCACCTACATGCTGATTCACTGCCATCTGTCTGTAGTCCTATGGGATCCAATATCCTCTTCTGGTATACATACATGCAAGAAAAAAACAGCCATATACATAAAATATATAAGTAAGCAAATCTTTAAAAAATTATCTTAATTTATTTGTTTGTCTTTTGTCTTTCTGTCTGTTTCTCTCTCTCTCCTCTCTCTCTCTCTCTCTCTCTCTCTCTCTCTCTCTCTGTCTCTTTCTCTCTCTCTCTCTCTGTGTGTGTGTGTGTGTGTATGTGTGTATGACTGTAGATGTGGGCAATGGTGGAGTTCGGAAGAACATCAGAACCACTGAAACTGCAGTTACAAGTGGCTGTGAGCCATCAAACATGGGTTCTGGGAACTGGACTCATGTCCCTTGGAAGGGCAGCAAGTGCTCTTAACTGTTGAACCATCTCTCCAGCCCCAGAACAATAGTTTTCCTTGAGCGATCAACTAAAGATGCTGAGTCAGCACTTAATAGGTAGATTACGAATTCAAAAGATATACTGGGCTTTGAGGGTACCATCTGGAAGTCACTGGCAAATAAGGCAATGTTTTGCCTGCGAGGAAACCCTCACTGAGTGACAAATTCCAGGGACAGTGGAGTGGAGGGTGAACATCGGACAAAGCTTGGGATATACAGAGTCAAGATTTACAGCAAACTCTGTACACACTCAACTGTAGAATTCCGCATCAAATAAATACTCTGTTTAGCATTCTGGAAGGCTTACTATAGTAATGAAAACCAAACCCAAACAACAACAACAAAAACCAGCATTGGGGTTATACTTTCTTTTAGAGAACAGCTATTATATGTAATAATTTATTTTTCTTATTTTTGTTAACTTTAAAAACCATACTTATCCTATCCACCATAGTCAGCATTTATAAGAATTAGAGTTACTTAGTCATTTGTATCCATTCTTTTCTATAACCACAAAACTTTTCCTGGGCTCTTCTCCCTTTACTGGAAAACATTTTAATTTGGCACTATGTCACGTTTATTTTTTAAACTGATAATTTACAATTTTCTGCACTTGTCTCCAGTGTGACTAATATTAATTGTTCTATTCAAGAAATAAGAATTACCATGGGGGAGATAATAGCTTCATTTCACAAAATAGTTCCCAATAGGGCAATATCGTGAAAAATAGGGTAAGCTGTAGAATGTTAATGAGTGTGGAGAGACACAGGGTAACCCGGACTGTATCTCTACCAGAGTTCATGGAAACTGGCACAGTAGCACCAGGACTTTGTTCTGAGACCTTTGCAGGGTATATGCTGATGTGGAGACATACAGACTTAATTCCACAAGAGCAGTTTATGGGGCTTCTATTCTATACTTGGGGGGATGGAGGCTGAATCTATTTCTACCATATAACACTTGTCTAAATACAAATATTTACTTTGCACAAATTTAGGGGGAAAGTGGCAAGTTGCATATTGTTAATATTTATTTTCAAAAAATGTGTCTTTTGGTTCAATATTAGCAACTGATTTGAGATTTGTCTTTTCAGTAGGTACCTGAAGAAATTCTTTGCTGAAAACAGTTTTGCATATGTGCCAAATATAAATCTGAGTTATACAGATCAATTATAGGCTGTCCCCAGTTTTAAATCATGCTCAAATATACTTCTCAATTTCTCCTTTTTAAAGCAGATGAAATTTGCTTTTATAGCAAATTTTAAAAATTTATAAATTTTTATAACAGTTGTAGGTTTCTAGTAAAATTGAATACTAAGTACAGAAGCATCCTTTGTATATGTGATATCCCCTATTCCTAATTTTAAAAATGATACTGTGTTTTGATTCTAATTGCCCAATTGGATGAAAAAGATGGCTTTGGAAATATGGAAGCCTAATCTACTCAGTCTTCCTCCACTCTGACTATCAAAACAGATTCACTCTCTTTTTGGGATCTCAGACTCCAATGGTGTATAGTGGATCACTTGCTTCTTCTGGAGGAAGTCTTGGGTGTTTATGGAGCAAAGATCTTATCAGAGGGATTCTAGGAAGTTCTTGATTCATCAGTGTCCCCCAAAAGAAGAACAATGTTTAAGGAAAGAAATAATCTGACTCTCAAGTTTTTGCTTGCTCAGAGAGCCATGATGTGGGACTCTCCTCTGAATGCTGTGAATATCATTGATTAATAAAGGAACTGCTTTGGGCCTATAACAGAGCTATAAGGGAACAGAGCTAGGCAGGGAAAACTAAACTGAATGCTGGGAGAAAGAAGGGTGGAGTCAGAGAGAAGCCATTTAGTCCCTGACGGAGACAGACCCTGGAAACTTCACCTGGTAAGCCACAGAATAATGAAAATGGGGTATATTAAGATGTAAGAGTTAGCCAATAAGAAGCTAGAGCTAATAGGCTAAGCAGTGATTTAAATAATATACTTTCTGTGTGATTATTTTGGGTCTAAGCAGCTGAGAACCAACAAGCGGCCTCCTTACTACAATGATCTGCTGTGACTTCTGTGCCTAAGACTGGCGAGCTCACTGAAGAAAAGATAGCCATGTCTAGATGCGGGTGAGCAACTCAAGCTGACTGCTGGCCTGCTGATATAGGGCTGGACAACAACTGACCGGCATGTCATTCATTCATGTGAAATATCAGTGCTAAGGGACTCTAGCAGGTTGAACAGAAGCCTCCTGAATGCCTGAGAAAATGTAACAACATATTACAGAAAAGGGTGGGGCATGGAGGAGAGAGGGATAGATGAGTTTAGAGAGTCTGACTGAACGAAGACATATATATATATATATGTATATATATACATATACACACACACATACAAACACACACACACACATGCACACACACTTTGTGAGAAAATCAGTTGATGTTTGAATTGTAAGTAAAGTAGTGGAATCATTGGCTAATTTGATTTAATGGATAGAATTCCAGGAGAAAGATGGTCTTAGGACACATGATGTATCTGATTTTTTTCAAGTAAATTTTTAATTTTCTGAATATAAATAAAAACATATATGAAGATTGTTTTTCAAATCTTTACTTCTTAGAATTTAAGAGTTGCTATTGAAGATTACTAAGATAAAAGTGAAATTGATGAGATAGGCAACCTTTGACATCAAAGTAAGGGAAAATTAAAGTTGAAAACAAATAAATAAAATTGATAATTGTACCCAGAAGAGCGATAAAACCATGTTTTCAGTGTTTGAAAAGGAAAACTAAAGAAGGATTGGATGTCAGGAAAGCATTAAGACAAATAATCAGTTAAGATAAAAGTTAGAACGAGTGGAGAGAAATCTTTGGAAATGAAGAATGAATGTCAAATTTGACTTTTAAAAGTAAAAATTAAGGTACATATAAATTAACAAATATGTCTAAGAAAAGAGACATTATTAGAATATTGTTCAAATCATGCAATATTATTCATTAGACCAATGAAGGATATAAAAATACAAATAGTTAAATAATGCGATTTTGAAGGAAATTGCAATTTGGATGAAAAGGTTTAAACTTTTGTTCTGTAAAGCACCTAAAACATATAAATTTCTAGCCACTCTGAAGTGAATATACATAATAAAATTACTAAGAGGAGATTTCTTTAACAAATAGTACTTTATAGAAAAATAGATCATTTGTGCTGTAAGGTTGAGCAAAAGACCTATGGAACATAATTGTTTTTTATGTTTCAGAATGCACAAAGATTTAATTTATTATATATGTAAAAAAGGACAGCAAGGTTTTATCTTGAAAAGATTGAGAAATTAAAAAGAATTCAGAAAGCATTTGAGACATATGAGCAAATGTTCATATTGCAAAGTTTACAGAAAAAGCAGAGAAAGGATGAAATTATGAAACAAGGGTTGTTAGTGCTAACAAAAAGGCAAAACTCTAGTATAATAATGTTTGCGACTCCAACATCCTATTTCATCAATGGACAGATGTTATGGACAGAAAGTAAAACATATGTCTGAATTAACTACACAAATTATCATCAACCATGATCAGGACCGAAAAGTATACAAGAATAGATCACATCATGAGTAAGAGGGATTATCCAACGGATGTAAGTCAAGGACAGGGATAAGGGACCAACCACCTCCAGGAAAGCAGATTCACCCTAAGATAATGTGTGGTCCCTTCCAGAACTCCTCCCTAGTCCAGTTCCTGTGTCCTGCCATGAGGCTCAACAAGGGCTTCCCGCCCAGCCCATCTGAGTGATGACTCATTCTTCCCCTTTTCTCTACTGTCATTTTCTTTTGAATGCTAACTAGAGTCAAGCATGCTTTTGCTAGTGCTCTGGGTATCCTTACTCTTCCAAAGCTCCCCTCCCCTCCATATGACTGCACATCTCAGTGTGGCTCCTTCATATGACTGTTCACTTCAGTGTGCCTGACTTTACAGCTTTCCTGTCGCTTATTTATTTATTGAAATTAATGATACTAAGACCCCTACAAACTCTGATTCCTAAATATTAACAGGAGTTCCTAACAGGACTCCTGAAGATTTCCAGTAATGATTCTTTCTTGCCTTCTGAGCCATCTCTCCAGCCCCTTGCCTTCTAATTGGTTGAGATGAAGAACCCTTTCTTGGACCAGAAGGAGGCATCAGTAATTGTTAAATTTAAAGGTTAAGTCAAAAATCTAGTTCACTAATATATGAACTTCAATTTCATTAATTTTTTGAATGACACTTTAAATATTTTACAAATAAATGATTGCTTATATTTTGTCTTATCAATTTCATATTATTTTTCTCTATTTTGTGTTTAAACTTTGTGCTGTTTTTAATCTTAGTTTTCCCCCTATTTACTTAAAGAAGAATTACAATGTTTAGTTGGAAAATTGAAATTTTTGAATATAGCAACTAATAAGTCATTTTAATTATATTTAAAACAGATAGCAGAACTATTGGTATGGGGCCTAGCCTGTGTGGATGCTCACCTTCCTAGACCTGGATGGAGGGGGAAGGACCGTGGACTTCCTGCAGGGCAGGAAACCCTTACTGCTCTTTGGGCTGGAGAGGGAGAGGGAGGGGAGTGGGGGGGAGAGGGACCGAAATGGGAGGCAGGGAGGAGGAGGAAATTTTTAATTAAAAAAAAATAAAGTGACCTTTCATGATGTTAGAAATTCTTACACAATCATTTTAAAATTAGACTTGATCCAGGAAACAATGGAATTATCTTTCAAAAGTCATACATTTTATTATGTAATTAAGATACAATTATTATTCTTAAAGGATTTGAGTCAAATCAGTATCATGTTCATAAATGTTATGTCCAAGAGGAGTTTGTGATGCTGCCAAACAGTATCTTCCAGTTCTAGTGTGACAAGCTCATACTGAGTTGTAAAAACAACACTGTATCTACAATTCAAAAAACAATTTGAAAGCTGATGATGTGGTCCTTTAACTGAGTGCCTTGGGAAAGTCACTTGCCAGTTTCAAGGCTTCTTTATGCCATCTATTAAAACCATAATATTGTAAGATTTGTATTCCCTGTCTTCTGTCCTCAGACCATTTTAATATACAATATCTGCTTACTGCCCACTACTCTGGACAATGTCACCTCAGAATGGAGGGCTTCAATTACTGTTCAGACCTTATCTAGAAGAAAGTTAGTACACATTAATCTGTCAATTTAAAAATGCCGAGTAAATCAGGTGCTTATTTTAGCTACATGCTAGCATTTTGATAGATAAACATGTTTCTGAGAATGTAGCCACAATAGGATATTTTCTGAGTGAAACTGTCAATATAATATTTTCTGAAGAGACTATATATCCCATTGCTATTTAAAAATAGTATTTTAAAGCAGAAATAACATATAAAATACCTTAAAATCTGAGAAAATATATTTACTCCAGTAACAGTTACCTAAGAAACATGTATAACTAACTACAAAGCAAGTCTGGATGGGGAAGGAGCATGATTTGTAGGGCAAGATATTTATTATATTTTGCCTCAAGACATTATAAGATGACATGAGAATATAGACATCAGAAATTCTGTAAAATATACCTAGGGAGATCACACATAGCCACATGTAGTATGCTAGAATTCAAAATATATAATATTAAATAAAAACATATCAAACAGAATCCACCTAAACATATCAGTGTATCTTTTTTAAAAAATATTTATTTATTTATTATGTATACAATATTCTTTCTGCGTGTATGCCTGAAGGGCAGAAACGGGCACCAGACCTCACTACAGATGGTTGTGAGGCACCATGTGGTTGCTGGGAATTGAACTCAGGACCTTTGGAAGAGCAGGCAATGCTCTTAACCACTGAGCCATCTCTCCAGCCCCATATCAGTGTATCTTAAGAAGCCCAAAGTAGCTTTAAGGTATATGACTGACACCATAAAAATGTTTACAAGTTATTTTTCTTTTTGTTTTGAAATAGGGTCTCACTACATAGCCTGACTAGCCTGGAACTCTTATGTAGACCAGGTTAGCTTCAAACTCAGAGATCTACCTTCTTGTGTACCCCAAATGTTAAAATTAGTGGTGTATGCTACCATGTAAAGCATAGCATAAGGATACTTCCAGCATCATTCGCAGTACTCAAACCTACACAGGTTTCATTATATAGGCCAATGTAAATAATGGAATCTTTCAACCCTGCTTAGGAGGTAGATAGAAGACACACCTACATCAGTAAGGTATCCAAAGAAACCTGGAGGGAATCTTTAAAAGGTTCATTTTACTCTTTCAAGGCCACTGAACCTCACAGATCAACAATATATATGTGTGTGTGTACATATATATATATATTCACACACATATATTTATATAATGAACTTCCTTAAAGTAGCTGCTGCAAGGACCAGAACTCCCAGTCTCCTATATGTTAGTATGGCTAGGAGATAGTGTCTTAATTCCTCTATTCTCAATATAATTGTAAATGAAGAAGAGAGGAAGAATGAGTCTTCTCCAGATTATGCCCCTGATAAGTTATCTAATTCCAAGTGCTCAGTCCTACACAAGTGGACTTGGCAGTCTTTATATAGGTGTGTATAAGTATACACTTATATATGTGTGTGCATGCATGTGTGTATAAATAATAATAATTAGAAAAGAAGAAGTCATACATCTGAGAAGGGGTGAGGAATACAGGAGGAGTTGAAGGAGGGAGAAGGTGGGGTGGAGATGATGTAAATATTGTACTTATGTATAAAATTACTAACGAGTCTTGAAAACTTTTTAAAGGATGTTGTGTATGTGTAAGCATGTTTAATAAATGAAATATATGAAGAAAAATTACTAAAGAAAAATTAAATTAAAATATTAATACTCAAATAGAGATGCAAAGTCAATTATGTTTTAGAGATAAAATTATTTTCTAATAGAGATAATGATAATGTGATAAAATAATTTTTAACCTACTATAAGTTATAGAGATGATCTGTGTAATTTAATAAAAAATAAGCCGATAAAAATAAAATAAATAAATAATAAAAAATAATTGAAAGATATGTAACATTTCCAGAAGAAAATAAAAGACAAATTTCAGGAAACTGTTATACAACCTATAACAATTTCTAATATGGAAAATAATCTAAAAATAAGTTATCTAGATGTTTTTTTGGCCCGTTTAGCGTCATCCTTTCTATTGTTAAATTTCAGAGGCCAAGTCACTGTCTGTCACTGTGAACAGTTGAGTTTCCTCCTTCCCAGAGACTGGCCCCTTCTTCGCTCTGAGTGGGGGGGAACACTCGCTGGGTTGATAAACCCTGTAGATCCTTCAATGCCCAGCTGCAAGTTTTTTGTGATCTCTGCTGGAGAAGAAGTTTTTTTCCCTTGGCATTGGTCAACTATAGCTCAAAGGGAACCAGGGGTATAATTTGATGGGGGATGTCAAGAAAGGCTGACTCCCTGCTGCGATGTGATGGGGGATGTTATGGAAGCCTGGCTTTCTGGGAATTGCATTATTTCTACAAAGATAATGTTTGATCACACAGCTGAAGAAGCAGAGATAAAAGACTGACATTGTGTGAGGTTGTGAAACCCTTTTAAAAATTGATTTATTTTTGACCATTTCCTAAGATATTTAATGTGCTGTGATTATATTCATACTGACTCCTCTCTCCTACCCTCTTCCTCACCCTCTGAACCTTCCTTTTTCCCAGCCACAGACTCTGAAACTCTTGACTTGTTCAGTTATCGATGTCAAATCTCTCTCCTTCTTTCTTAAAACAAGACAGTTTGACTGACTGTTTGAAATTGAACTAAAATGCTGTTGCTATTTAATACTACAAAAAGTGAATATCCAGTTATGGAATTGCTATAAAATTATGATTTATGCTAAGGAACCCATGTCATGCTAAATTCTTCATAAATATAATACACCTGGAAAATGTTTTTTTTTTTTTTATTACAAAAGAAACTTAGTCACCCATACCTCTGATTTGGGATGACTTTCATGTAGTTAAAATTGTTCCATTGTAGTGATGCTGCATTAACAACTTGAGAGTTAAACTGGGCAAGGTGGTGAATGCCTTTAATCTCAGTAGCAGAGGCAGGTGGATCTCTATGAGTTTGGGTCAGCCTGGTTTACATAGTGCGTTCTAGAACAATCAGGGCTATGTAGAGAGATATTGCCTCAAAAAACCCAACCAACCAAAAACCAACCAACCAGCCAATAAAACCTTAAAAGCTGGTAAGATTAAATAATAAGTACAGAATTGGGGATAGAAAAGAGTAGATACTGAAGTACCACGGAGCCTACATGGGACTGACCTAGGCCCTCTACATATATGTGACAATTGTGCAGCTTAGTCTATTTGTGGGACTCTTAACAATGGGAGCATGGGCTGTTCCTAATGTTTTGGCTAACTCTTGGGGCCCTATTCCTCATACTAGATTGCCTTGCCCAGCTTTAATGCAAGGAGAGGTGCTTAGTCTTACTACAACTTGATATGCCATGTTCTGTTGATACCCATGGGAGGCCTGCCCTTTTCTGAGCAGAAACAGAGGAGGAGTGGATTGAAGGGGAAGGGCAGAGGGGAGCAGGGATAGGGAATGGGAGAAGAGGAGTGAGGGGAAAGGGGCAACTGCAGTTAGGATGTAAAAGAAGCAAACAAACATAAAAAACAAAACCAAAATAAATAAAAGACTAAATGAGCTGGAAGGCTTTGTTTGTTCCATTTTTTCCTGACACCTATTTGTGGCCATTTGGCATTTAGTTGTAGAAAGTATAGGGTAGAATTGATCCACGTAATAAAATTGTTTTCTCAGGGATGTATCTAGAAGGTCAGAGGATTTCTTCTGTATTGGTTGTTGTCTTCTTTGCGATAGGCATATCGCCAAGAGAACTTGGTGTTACAATTTGGTAGAAGAGGTCGGCATCTTTCTAAATGGCAGTCCTTAATAAGTTGCAAGCAAATTAAATTTAAAATATTAAAGGTTTTGCTTGTTCGCTTTAAAAATGCTTCTATTTTTTTCCTTCTATTATTTACAACAAATGACAGAGTCTTATTAATATAAAAAGGAAACCTCTTAGAGAAAATAAATTGTTCTCTAAATAATGATTCAAGGTGCAGGAGAATCAAATCTTCTGGGAGATCATTATTTACTAGGATCCACTATTATGCAACTCAAAAGGCAAAATGCAAATGCAGAAAGCATCATCGAATTAAAAATAAGCACAGTTTCATTGAGGAAAATCTAAGCTTACATCCGGAATTCTGATTACTTGGGGTTATTTCCAATCTTAGTTCCAGGTTAGCAGAGTATTGTTAGTGACATCTCTCCTCAAGCAGTGAATAGGCTGTCTAGAGTCACATCTCCCCTCCACGGAAGCTGAGCATAGGGCTTAAAAACCTGACAAAGTGGTCAGTATATTTTTTGCAGGGAATGCATCGGGAAGCCTTGCTTTTAGAGTGACGTGAATTGTGGCTACTACCTTCACTATTGGTAGTAACGTACTATTGGAGTATCATTAGTATTCCTGGGATGACCTCTGTAATGACCTCTAGGAATATCATAGATTCTAAGAAATTTCTATGTATATTTGGTGTGGGTTTAGTGCTTGGGTCATAAAATTACCAAGCCAGGATCCTTTGCTTAGGCAACACAAGAGATACGAGGCTTTGACAATGCCTGGAGTATTGTTTCTATTCTGTAAGATGCAGAACCAGAGGGCACAGGCTGGCTAAGTGGTGCTTTGGCAAAGTCTTACTCTCAAGAAGCAAAGTGAATACATCTAATGTTTCAATTTATGTTTACTTTAAACACAGTATTTAATCTTTTATGGCAGAAATAGCGCTGCTTAGCTCAGTCCTGGAAGGGTGAACACTGTTCTACATTTGTAAGATCCTCTATTGGGATTTGAAAACTTTGATATTTATTCCCTTTGAATATTTACTTATTTTTAATTGGCATTGTACACAGTACTGGCTTTCATAACAATGTTTAGACATGAGTACATAATACGCCTTGACCATGTTTCTTGCTATCTCCCATCTTTTCTTCCCTCTCCTGAGTTCCCTCTGTTCCCATTTTACTTTTGCTTTCACGTCACACATACAGAGATGATTTATGTATCACTATCACATCTGCAAACAGGAAAAAGATTGTCTTCATGAGCCTGACTCTCTTACTCTGATGGACCTCCATAATATTGGAAGCTGTGTTAGGCAGATGTTACTAGCTCCCATCTATACCTGTGTAAGCAGGGGCTCAGATGAACCCTTTTATTCATGAAGGCATCATACTCCATTGTGTTGTGGTCAGGACTGGTTTCATAGGAAGAACAGCCAGCGCTAACAAACTCAGAGCAGCCCTAGAGTTTGGATTTATTTTCTCTGTAATTGCTGTCTTGAGAGTCTGGGTAATTTTATCTCCGAATTTATATTGTTAATGAAGTTCCATGAGAAACTTGAGCCAGAGGCCCGAGGCTTTAGTTTCTTCCCGTGCTTCTCAGTCGCTGATGCCCTCTGCTGGAGATGGTATACTTCCATATCTATTGAGCATAACCTGGTATGTAAGTGTACATTTATGTAAACAGACACTCAGGACATTTCACAATTCTGAATAAATAGTCACATTTTAGAGGAATCCCAAGTTAGGTTTTAAACTCAAATGAAGCTGTCCCATTGCAAATGTAGAGGGTCAATTCCAGTACTCCTCTAGATACCAAAATTGTTAGATATGCCAGGCTTTTATGTAAATGTAATTATATTTGTCTATAACCAACTCATTTTTGAGACAAGGTTTCACTATTTCCACTGGCTGTCCTAGAACTCATTACGTAGATCAGGCTGTTCTACAACTCAGACATCCAACTGCCTTTGCCTCCAGAGTACTAGGAGTAAAGATGTGTGTCACCACACCTGGCTACAGATGCAATTTTTCTTCAAGACGTGGTTTCTCTGTGAAACAGCCCTGGCTGTTCTGGAACTCACTCTGTAGAGCAGATGGCCTCACAGTTACAGAGATCCGTCTGCCTCTGCCTTCCAAGTGCTGGGATTAAAGTCAACATGCCCATTTACAGCAGATGCAATTTTAAGTCTACAGTTGAATCCTCATACAGATCCTATGGATGTGGAAGCTAGAGCATAGATTGTATGTGTTTTAGAATTGCACCACCTGAAATAAATGAGGAATGTGGCTACCAGGAACTCTGCAAAAATTAATGAATTCATTTTGTTTTTTAGAGCAATTTCTTGGCATATACAAAACAAGACAATGCTCCCAAGTAAAGCAGCCAATTTGTAAAGTTAGAAGATAGGATGAAATATCTTTATCAATAATAAAATTAAACACAAAAATATTCATTCTAGACTTATTCATTGAAATGGAAATGCATGCTTTCTTCGGAGAACAAAGTTAAGAATCAGTATCTGAGTATCAATTACTTAAAAATGCAAGAACGGTTCTATTTTAAAAACGCTTTATAACAAGGAAGAGGCACTGAGTTGCTTGCTGAAATACTGTTTTCCTAGTTCCTAGTTATTTTGATATGGCAGGCTCAGGGACTGCACTTGTAAAACAGTTAAGGATTTTGTTTTTTTCAGTTTGGGAACACTCCAAGCACTTCAGGGAGGCTGGAGTCCCTGGCCTATGCGCCTTGACTGAAAACAACCCACTAAGGAAGCATGCTCTGGTAGCAGAAACAGTAGTGAAATTACCGGCTGACACGGGGCCGGGAAAGAAGATTGCATACAAAGACGAATGGTTCCCCTTTCAGCTTAAGAATTCTAAATAAGAGGCCCAAATCCACATATCCGATTGCTCCCCGGACAGCTGGAAAGGCTGCGGATGCTGAGACCTCACAGTGCAAAGAAGCAACACGGAAACGATTGCTTGACATGGGTCCCAGCCACAGCAGTTGGAAGATAACAGAAAGCAGTAGAACTATTTGCTCTGACCTAGAATTCAGAATGGTCTTTAGTTTCTGAAGTTTTACTAGCATATATGGATTCTAAAGAATGGGCTTCATTATGATATTTTTGTACGTGTAAAGTATTCTTATCATAGTTACTGCATTATTCTTTTCTGGTCCCTTTTCACTCTCAGGTCGATGTCAGATGGTTTCCTTTATTTCTCTTAGATTATCATCAGCATCACCGTCTTCATCATCACCACCATCATCATTATCAGCATTAGTTTTGCTATTGTTGTTTTTTGAGACAGGGTCTCTCTTTGAAGCTGGAGTTCACTGATTGGCGAGCCTGGCGAGGTAAGGAATTCACTTCTTCCCTGGATTCTCCTTTTCTTGCCTCCTTGTCCTGGGATTATTGGCATGTTCTGTCACACTTGATGTTTTACACAGGAGTTTGGGCCTCTCAGCTTAGGTTTCATATTTATAGTGCCAGCATTTTACCCACTGAGTCATTTCCCCAAACCCTCAAATTTGTCTTTCAAATATCACTATTTTCCTAATATAGTTTCTTGATAATGTCAAATGTGAAAAAGGGCTGACAAATGTGAAATAGATTCTTCTAAAAAGGCAATGTTTTCTTGCCTTTATTATGGGTCCAGTCAGAGAATGCAGAAAACTCTTTGTATTCATCCTGTTTTGAAGGGGCTATGACTATAGGAAAACCCAAATGAAGATGTACTTGCAGACGATTGAAGTGTCTGGTTTTTGACTACACACTTCCGGCTACTTGCTGCTTAGTGTTTACTTCACTGGCAATCATTAAGGGAAGGGTTACGGTAAATACAAATCACAGAAAGAACTTGAATTTGTTCTCCACTCTAAGAAAAGTTAAAATGGACGTTTAGAACAAATGTTTAAGATGTTCCTGAAATAGAATTTTGGGTTATCTGTAGATCCTAATTTTCTATTCTCCATTGTTATAGATAATTAAGAGTTGTATTTATCTTTAATATGAGTCTGTTAGAAAATTTTTCTTTGAAAGTAATGGAAAGAAGCTAAAAATACTCTTATCTTCCCAGGGCGTGATAGTAATATATTTTTATGCTTAGCTAATAGAACCTGAATAACTCTTCCAGTTCAACCTGTTAGGAAGTGCAAGTTCCCTACTTTCTCAGTATTTTTTTTTCTAAACAAGCTTGGGGTCTGAAAAGTTATACATAAGACAAAGAGTGAAAAGACATATTCCATACCACCAGATTATTGAGAGATGTTCATAAGTTATAAGACTGCTCTAATGCTGTGAATAATAAAAGCACATTATGAGCCAGGGAGGAAACCAGTCACTTAGTGTCCTCTTCCCAGATGGAACCATAGCAAATGCCACTCTTCTCTAAACCCACCCCAGAAACCAGCTAGCTAGCCTCCAACTACTGAGCTGTCTCTGGCCTTATCTCAGAGAAGTAGATCCTGTGTAGTATGCAGTAGCTCAGTCGTTGTGTTAGGAGTAGAAGGCACTGAGAACACCTGCTACCGTTGGCCTGGTACCAAAGGTAAATACCACATATCAGTAGATGTCAAATATGCTTAGATTCCTCATACTTTTCCATGTAAGAAGTCTCTCGGGCCGTCGTAGTAACACCTATTCATTTTCATTTATTTATTTATTTTATTTGGTCACCAACTTGAGATAAAAAATATTGGGAAGGAATTGCAAATGTTTATTTTGAAAGCTGTTCACATTATAATTGATTGCTTTCTGGTTTATTTATTCAATAAGCTGGCAAAATATGATTAATTTAGCTAAGGTCTTCCTTTCTACAAGGAATTTGAAATTTCTCAGCTTGAAATATCAATTACAGAATGAGATTTTCATGTAAATGAGAGTATATACTTTAGTATTCATCCAAGTTTTCTAGTCTTGGTGTTCAGCATTATGTGAAGATATTGCTTGCATAAAAATTAAATTTGTTTATGATACAGAATATGAAGCAATAACACAGTGTGACAAAGACAGTTCAGATAAGAATGTGACTGTTTAGAAAAAGAAAAATAGTTAAGGGCAAAAAGGATAACGATGACACCATCCATGATTTATTACTTACTTATGGACCTTCAAAAGCTCACTGTTACCCATTCAGAGGACTTATGTGGCAGATACTAAGACAGATGTACAAAGACAAGTACATGCTTATAGAGACATATCAGTATTCACTGGGATCACTAAGTCAGGAAACACAGACTTCCGGAGAGGAAGGCAAGTTTTGCAGTTTCTATAGAGGACTTCTTTTAGAAATATGGATAATTTACTAGAATTGCAGGCAAGAAAAAGCATTCCAATAAAAGCAGCGGGCCATGCAGGGCATTTGGAACATTATGAGATGGCTAATTAAGCATATAGGAGAAAGGATGAGTGTCTCTGTCTATATTTCTCTCTTAGTGTCCATCTGTCCATCCATCTGTCATCTACCTGTTTATCTACCGATCATCTCAATGTATAGTGATAGCTGATTTCACTACAGAAGGAGAGGGCAGAGAGGTGAAAGGTAAGTAAGAAACAAGTCTTTAGTTTTAGTTACAACCCAAAGGGGCTTGTTGAATAAAAATAAAATGATGCAAAGCAATTTGCAGTATTGGAGAATTACGATCTGGAGTACCATAGAGACAAACAGATACTCTAAGACAAAGCAGAAAGCCTCATCCAGAATTCCCTGTACTGTTTGAGAAATAAGGGAATTCCTGGGCCCCACACAATGGTAATGCTAGAGGGCTAGAAGACCATACATAGTTCTGAGTTGCATTTTATGGTGCCTAGAAGTGGTAAGTGAATATGAGAAGGCCACTATGTTCTGGTGAGCATCCACACAGATAAGCTTTTAGGGCATATGACCTTATCTAGTCTTCATACTCCTCTATGCCATTTGAATTATCATGTCAAGTCAAATATGACAGACACTTAGTTCTAGAGAGGTGATTCCCCAGGATCATGTCACTGGAACAAAGCAATGAGGAGCCTGAAGCTGTGCCTGCCTGTCATCAAAACTGATTCTGTTTTGGTTTGCATATCTTACCACAAGGGGTGCCTCTGTGGCCCAGTATACAGCAGCAAAGTGAACATTTCCAGTTCCCACCACCTTTCAGAGACAAGGCATTGAGACCTGACTCTGGTCTAAACCCTCTCTGGTTTTATGCCAGAGGAGCATGCAGTTAGAACTAAGATAATGTACCCCTTTGAGGTTAAAAATCTTCAATCTGCAAATGAGGCTATGATGCTAAAGCAAGGATATCAGATGCCAGAGGCATTGCGTATGCAGAGCTGAGAGCCCGCAGTGACTCATTTAATATACGACATGAAGCAAGGTAGACATTAAGGAGCGACTCTTCCAGCATGAAAGGATGGATACAAGGAGGAGCTGTCAACAGCATAGAAAACATGAGAGGAGGAGCAACTTTCATGAGATTAAATCTCATCTGGAAATAATGAGATGCATTTTAATAACTATCAGATGCAGTAGGGAGGTGCCACAAATATTACTATTGCACACTTATTGTTTGTCATTAATTTGCTGTAGAACCTAGAATAGGGTGGGCTATAAATTCATGATCTGTGAAGTCATATCTTCTCTGAGAATTACAACTTAAGCTCATTTAAATATATCAAACAGTATTTTAAGTTCTGAAAGATATTCTACTTTTCTGGAGAGACATGTAAATCACACTGCAGAGTCCATTTATTATGGCTATTGTCGAAGAGTTGTGAGGAAGAATAAGACGCAAAGCAGAAGGGCAACCCTTCTACTATTGTGCAGAATTTTTATCAGCTCTCACTATAACACAATTTGCAATAAATTCACGCAGTGATACTTATTCTTATCACTGTCTGAACACCATTGTTCCACTATGGGAGGAAGCAAAAAATTATTTCCAAGCATAAGATTTCAGAAGGGTAGTTAGAGATAGACAGTTCAAAAAGAAAACAGAGGCACTGCTTTATATTGCTGACCAAAGTGTCTATTCCTATACAGCTAACTTTAGTTGACAACGCAAAATAGCTTATTTAAATCAACATAATAGACTATTTGTAGTAGAAAACAATGACAAAGAATGCTTTACAAACAAGAACCTGTTTTCCAAAAGACACTTGTATACATCTCCTCAGCAAGGACACAGATGGTCACACACAGTTGCCAGTCCTGATTCCCAATGAATTCCAGCCCTGTTTCTGCTCAAGGACTCTTATGAAAGCTATATGCTCAGTCACCTCCCAATATTATTCAGTGTTTTCAATGTATATTTACACTGATCTAGGTGTGGTTCTGGAAAATAAAACAAAAAACAATTCCTTACTAGCAAGAGAGTGATGCTATATTAAAAGACAAATCTGATTTATTAGAGAGTTATGTTCTACAAGGAAGTGTGTATGTCTTATTAGATGTAACTGAAATAGGGGCTGGAGATCCAATTAGATATTGTATAAAGAGGATGAGGAATACGCATGGGCGCAGCACCAGTAGGACTTACTCACGGGCTGAAGTCCAAGAAACAGAGAAACAGGCGGTTAAAAAAAATTGTGCTTGCATTTGAGAGGTAAAGAGTTGAGGTGGTAGACAGAGAAGTTGGTTTAGTAATATCTGTTTTGCTATGTTGGTCAGACATACAAAAGGAACTGCGTAGCTTGATACTCAAATCCAGAATGTTCGGAAGATTAAGAGCTGGAGGTATACGTCTCCTGGATTTCTCCATTTTTAATTTATAACCATAAGCCCAATTAGGAAAAGCTCAGTGTGGAGAATAAGGGAATGAGTGGAAGATGAACTGAAGTGTCTAACATGCAGAGGTCTTCAGAAACGAGATGTGTAGAAGCAGGCCGCTTGTTTGTTTTTCGGCTGCCCAGACTTCCAAAATAATCACACAGAAACTGTATTATTTAAATCACTCCTTGGACCATTAGCTCTAGTTTCTTATTGGCTAACATTTACATATTAATTTAGCCCATTTCTATTCATCTGTGTATCTCCACGTGGCTGCGCTTACAGGGTAAAGTTCCTTCTGGCTCTGGCAGGGTTGCATGGCTTCTCTCTCTGACTCTGCCTCTTTTCTCCCAGCATTCCAGTTAGTTTCCCCCACCTAGCTCTGTTCCCCTATAGCTCTGCTATAGGCCATATATAAGCAGTTCCTTTATTGAACCAATGATATTCACAGCATACAGAGGGAAATCCCACATCAGAGATGAGCTGAGAAGTTGACTACAAAGGTCAGTCAGAAACAGCATCTTCTGCTACAACGAGGAACAACCCACTATAAAAAGAAAACTGTCTATAATCAATTCCAGGTGGAATGAGGACCACCGGGCTTCTCCAAATCTGATACAGAGAACTGTGATAGTGGGAACTGTTGCAGATATTTGTCACAGACAGCACAATATGGCCATCCAGCTGGGTAAACATCATTTAACTATAATGGGAGTTTACATTATACGGTATATGTTAAATATGTATAGACAGCACGATCATTCTAAAATTGCACTGCTTTTATTGATTAAATTTTGTTATTTGGTGATTTTAAATGCATATATGATATATTCTAATTACCCGTTCCTTTACCCAGCCCTACCTCCCGTCAGTTCACCCCCTGCCAACCCTAACAGCTAACAGCTGCTTTCTGAGTTTCATGACTTTGGTTTTGTTTTGTGACACATTTACTTAAACCACGTAATGATCTGTGATCCTGAGATTAGAAAGCACTAATTTTTTTTTAAAAAAAATAACAATGTGCATAAATCTGGATGTGGTGGCACAAACCACTACTCCTAACCCCCAGCCTAAGTGACATACTGAGCTATATTGTGAAATCTTGTCTCAAATAGCAACAATGAAGTAAATAATAGCAATATACACATATATAAAAGGTTTTTTTCCAAAGCAAATACTCAATGAATCCAAACAATTGTGTATGGTTTGGTAGGTGAATATTATCTTCACCATTTTCTAATAAATACAACAGACACTGAAAAGCTTATTTGATTTGAATAACATCATCCAGCAGGGGTCTAATAGAACTGTTTTGATACCTTAGAAGGAACAGTAGGACTCCTAACTTGTCTTCCCAGGCTAAGGAAGTACCATACCACTAGACTTCTTATGAACATTTAGAATCACAGGCAATGTAAGCAACTGGGACTGGCTGCAGATCACACAGATGTGCTATGAATTATCTTCTTACCATGGGCAGTACGTACTATGAACCATACATGCAATGGTGGTACTTAACATAGTACTTTGAGACGTCTTGTGAAGATATGCATTATAATTGAATTTCCATTCCATCAAGGCCAACTATCGTGTTTTGAAATAATGGTAAACTAGATTTTCTAAATGATGATTTATTATTGATGAGACTCTTACATTTAAAATTCTGTAGGCTAGCTTCCTCACATAGTATGCTATGTCACTTTTCATCTTCTATAAGCACACCATGAAATGCTCACAATCTTTATGTACACTCTCTTAAATACTTACGTAGTCCCCTTTCCAAGTTTCTCACTTGTTTTCTTCTAGAAGGTTCCAGCGGACATGTTTCTGCTCACTGTTAAGGTTTACTGACATTGATGAACAGTAACCTGTTCTTCTTGGAAGGAGCCTCATCTACATCTTCATCTTTTGTTTATTTGGAGGTAGGGCCTCCCTCTGCAGCCCAGGCTTACCTGGACTCACTTTAAGGGAATCTTGCCTCAACCTCCCAAGTCCTGGGATAGCAGATATGAGCCATCATTTTTATGTAAAGCACATTTAATGTATTATTAAAAACCTTTCTAAAGTTTATTTTTTTTTAAGTGTGTGGGCAGTGTATCAAGTCCTCTGATACACTGGATCTGAAGTTACAGGCAGTTGTGAGCCACATTCTTGTCCTCAGTCAGAGCATCAAGCACTCTTAACTGCTGAGCCACTTCTCAGGTCACTTTGGAATTCTTTAAATGTAAGGACTTGTTTATTTTTATTTTCTTTGACTGTGTTGTTTTCGCATTCTCGGAAAGTCCTCTATCACTGAGCCTCATCTCCTGCTACTTGCATTTCTATCAAAGGGCCTACAGACCGATTAACTTGGGATAAGTGAACATTATGGCGATGAAGAGAAAAAATGTTCCAAGTGGAGATTCAGAATGAACTTGGTCATCATGAGTCTTTAACAGTCTTGTATCTTAACTTTTGTGTTTTGTGTCTGGTTTAACATTCTTGTGAATATTGTGTAAACTTCCTGAAACATACCACTAAGTTCAGGCGATCTCTAATCTCTGATGACCGTTACTAAGAGTACAATCAGTCAAAGACAGCTTCCAAGATCCAGAGAGAAGACTCCATCTTGCAACAGCCTGCCCACAGGTGACTCCCACTGATATGACTGATTATGACTTTGTTTTGTTCTGTGATTTTTTTTTTTACAAGTCCACAGAACATCTTCCATGATAGAATGTATCATTCGAATCTTTGGTCATTTATATTTGGCTTAGAATAAACTACGGGATTTATGCTATTTTATTCTATTAGAACCTATCAGTGAAAAGCACTGTTTGCCGCCATGAGCAGGACTCACATCTCTTCTAACCCCTCCCCCATCACTTTGCTCTGGTTTACTGATCCACTCAAGTATATTTCTTTTTCCACTTTTCACTAATTCTTAGGTTATTCTAAGAATGCTTACCTTGGTGTGATGGGTTCAACTGTTGGTTTTCATTCTCACTTCACTTCCTGATCTTGGGAGAAGTTAGTGAGCTGTTCACAGTACAATTCCATTTCAATTCAGCCTTCCCTAAAAAGAAACAAATGACAAAAAAGCAATTTACTTTTTATTCTTCTGAAAATTTCCCACTCACAAAAAGTGGTTGCCCTTTCTTCTATCATCTACATGTAATGCTATAGAAAGGACTGTTACTCTGAACAGTTCTGTTTATGGCATAATGACAAGAAAGAGGCTGTGAGTAGGCAGTGCAACCACATTTCCCCTGAGTATTGTTGATGCGTTGGTTAAACCCATGAAAGATAAGCCAATAGCTATGAAGGAAAAACTACTCTGCCTGTTCCTATCACAAACTCTCTGTCTACTTACATTGATAATATCAATAAAAAACATACTTGAAGTTTTTACTAGATATATTAAGTACCATTCTTCACAGCCTGTGGCTCATTCATTGAGATGCTTGACTTCTTTGTCTATCTTCAAGTGGGCAGCAACTAGTATACGCAGTGGTTCCAGAGAATAAACAACAAGAACTCTTCTTATCCCCTTTAAGGACCAATTTCTGGAATTGTAGAAAAGTAGAGTGCCGGTTGTGAAGGTCCTGATGAGTTCGCGCTTGACAGTTCCTTCTCAGGCGATGAATACCTTTCCCTCAACTCTCCTGGATTTGACAGAGCTGTGCTTTATTTAGCATGCATCCGCAACACGAGCCACAGTACCAAGGCAGCATTTGCAAAGTCAGGAGTGATAAGAATTTTGACACTTGCTTAAAACACAGTAGGAACCTTATCTTTTGTTTTATTTAAGTTTTTATGTTTAAACTTTCTGCATGACACGGGGACTAAAATGACCAGAAAAATTGCTAGCCATAGAGGACAAGTCAGACTCTTGCCACACGCTCTCACCACATTGTTGTAGGCGACACTTTTCAGTGTTCAGAATGCCACAAAAAGCATTGCTTAGTTCACATTCATAACCAGAGTCCTCAGCACGGTGGCAAGTGACGCCTTCTCAACTGGTACATCACTGGGGATTCATAAAGCTCTGCTAGTTAACATGCAAATCCTTGTGTATAGAAATTTTGAAATGCAGTTAGAATGAAGAATTGATTTTTATAGCACATAGATTTTCTATTGCTTCCTGTCTAGTTTATAATTAGTCAATAGTTACCGTCAATATCAAAGGTATTGTTTAGTGACTATGTTATTATGTCCTATACAGAATTATATTTCTCAGCTTTCATGAATATAAGACCTAACTGAATAATGATAAATGGTGACTCAAAAAGCTATCATATTTAATAGAGTAACCACGTCCTTGAGAGCACTCAAACATGAGACCATACAGTTAACAAGGGTGGTGATTTTCTTATGTGTTGGGAAATATAGGAATTGGTAAAGGTCAAAATCCAGGAGCTCAAAAAAATAAACCATGAGAAAAAAAAAATCCAGGAGCTCTTGATTTAACTTATCACACTTCATTCTATTCTCTCTCTCTCTCTCTCTCTCTCTCTCTGTCTCTCTCTCTCTGTCTCTGTCTCTCTCTGTGTGTATGTGTGTATGTGCGTGCACATGTATGCATGCATGCACACATTTGAGTATTTGAAAGTTAAATAAAACAACAGACTGAGAATGTACAATTCGTCTATTAATGCATTTACTTTTGCAAAAATAATTTTGCCATCAAATTCCTTTTGTTGCATAACAAAAATGATAAGATTTTAAGTGGAAAGGTGATGCAAAAATTATGATCTCCCATTTCAAGATAAATTATTAAACAAAACTTAAGGGAGTCACTGTTTTAGACTAAGCTTCTATGTTGTGCTCCAGTGGGCTAAGCTAAAAATAAAGGTAGAGCCATGCATGCTCAATTCCACATCACCAAGCAGATACTAAGCTGTTTCTATGAGCTCCCGAGGAATCAGAATTACAAAGATGACGGCCAAATTTCCCCAACAGGGCAGCTTCACAGTATGATAATTAATTTCTCTCTATTTTAATCCTCACACAAAAGAAGTAACTTGGCATAACCTGACTTTACCCAATCTGTAACATTTCCAGTGTTCTGGATCCCTATCCCTGATTTATAAAAAGATAATTCAGGACCAATACATTCTTTTTTTTTTCTTTTTCTTGTTTTAAAGTTATTTTTAGTCTTGATTCATCCAAAAACCCAAACAAACTACTGCTGGACCATTAAAACACTTCTTCTTTATATACTAAAATATCAAATAATGAAAAATAAAGTTAATTATCATTAAGATTATTGTTCTTTAACAAAACAAAACACAAAGAAACTTAAAGACTTGACCAAGATGCTACTAAGGATTAATCAGAATTTGTTGAAATTTCATTTAAGTGATTAAATCTGCATTTGTTGATTTTTCTTTAAAGAGTTTGTTTTATTCACTAAATGCATAGGGTCCTAGGCATATTCATTGAGATTGAAAAGCTCATGGCATAATGAAAACAGGAGATATTTTTACATGCAAACAATATGTATTTGTAGTAAATTCAACCATAAATGAAGAACCATAGAATAAATAAGAACCATAGAATCACAGCAAAAAAGTAAGATCTACAGAGATTCTGGGAAGATTTTTGTTTAGTGCGTAATTGCTAAGAAGTTCTACATTGAGAAAACCAGAATTACAAATGAATCTAGTCTAGACATGGAGTTGGATGGAAGTGGAGAAGAGAGATGGGGAAAAGCGCTAGAACTAGGTTGAGGACATTTGACTCCATCACTCCTCCACTCTCTTGCTTTACTACACCCCATTGGACTCCAAGTACAATGAGAATAAAATCAAGTTCTAAAAAGTCTGGGAAGAAGAATTTAAATGTCAGAAAGATTGAGAGGGCCTTGTCATAGAAACTAATTAGAAAGAATTGAATAAATTGTTTCAGGAAGTTATACTCAAAAGTTGCCCATGGATAAAGTAGGGTAGAGGTTAATGATTGCTTGGAGGGCATTGGTGATTTTAATAATAACAAATAGAGAGGGTGCTATTCATCCTAGTCACCCCTTTTTCATTATGATTTCTTGTTGACAAATTTATCTTTTTCTTTATAATGCCTTTCTGTGGTGTTTAAAATTCCAGGATATTATCTGCAAGGGGAGCTGAAAAATAATGCAAAATAATGTATTCCATAGCACTTAGGTTAGTTTATTCTTAATGAAAACTTGAAATAATTACCAAGACCAACTTGTATTTTGTATATAAGAAAGGACAGTGTTTCTCTGGAGCAATGTAACTAGGGGAATAAAATCCTGAAGACATCATTCTTGCTTTAATAAGGAAAGCTGCTAGGGCACCAAATATGCCACGCAAAGGATAGTTCTTTGGTGTCCATAGGAATTAGTGATTCCAACTTTTGCTGTGCCATAAATTAAGAATTTTAATTGGCAACAGTCACAACTGTAGGAAAGCACATTTATTATCATTTTATTCTTCCTTTCCAAAGGTTTAAACACCATGAGTGATAATTTCATCTTCTATGAACAGGGGTTATGTTTTGTCTTTTCTCGATAGAGGAAAGCCAATTTTGGTATGGCATTCCTTCCAAGTGTCTGCATGTCTCTGGAACTGTCCCTCCTACATAATGGAATCATTAAGGTGGCTGCACGCGTGTGAAAACACAGAACTCATAGTAATCTCTTCCTAATTATGGGCCATCTTCTGACCTCATTACAAATTTCTGAGGATAATGGACAGGAAGAAAGCAGTAATACAGAAACCAAAACAAAAATGATCTATAGTCTATTTATATGCAGGATATGCTTATATTTTATTACATTTTAAATCACCACATGGTTTGCTTCATGGTTCTGATATTTTAGAATCTTATCAATAAATGAATTAGGCCTGAAGATGTGGATCTCACAGAAACAGTATAATAATGATTAAAAGAGGGCAGGGTGGGCTACTAAAGTGGTCTGTCCAATGATACAGCATTCTCATGAGACAAAGGCAGAAAGTTCCATAGACCTATTTATTATACAGCAAGGGGATTGCAGTAGATAATAGTGTATTATGCACTTAATAATGGCTAGGTTTAAATATTCCCATCCATATAATCATGTGAGGCATTCATATATATATGTGTATATATATATACATATATATATATATATACACATACACACACACACACACACACACACACACACACACACATATATATATATATATATTAGGTTTACTTAGTAACCTAAATGTATATCTCAAATATACATGTTCTACATTCCAAATATTTGTAAATTTTTTCAAGAGTTTTTTTGTATTTCCCTGGCTATCCTGGAACTCAATCTGTAGCCTAGGCTGACCTTGAACTCAAAGATCTGACTGCCTCTGCCTCCCAAGTGCTGGACTAAAGGTATTCACCACCTCTGCATGGCTACCAAATATTTATAAATTTATAACTAAGAAAAAATAATTATGAAAAGCACTTTTGCCAAAGGCTTATAGTAGGTGATAGTACTCGGTTTCAAAGAGATCAGTTTTTAATCCTGTGGTCTCTCAGTAATTTTAAAAGAGAAAGTTGGGTTGATGGGAGGGCTCAGTGGGTAAAGTTACCTGCTGCCTAGCCTAACAGCCTGAGTTCAATACTTTCCACAAATATGGTGGATGGAGAGAACCAACTCCCACAAACTGTCCTCCAACCTCACCCACATTCCATGTGAAAATGCGATACTTATCCTATGCTGGCACATGTGTTATTTTAGGCATGGAACTACATACCTCTAGACAAAAGACATCCTTTATCTGCCTCAGCTTGCTCTCATAGAGCTGGGTACCCATAGAAAAAGTGCCACAAAGGTTATGACAATTGCTTTCTGGGGTTGGTTCTCACTGGCTCATGAGATCACTGGACATGTCTCATCCTGAGCCTGTTCAGCAGCTTTACTTGGACAATTTGGAACTGTCTACAATCAGAATATTTAAACTTAAAGTTGTAAACTGAACTGAGCCTTTTCTTTCTCTCAACTCCCTACACTTTACCAGAACACCCCCAGCCAGAGGACTTTAAAACTCCTCTTAGGAGTATAAAGCTTAAACCTTTGGTTTCACACATCTTTCAGAACTGAGTTTTCACCACTTGGTATTTGAAAGATCCTGGGCGACGTCCTCATGTTTCAAAGACTTCTCACTTCTAAGTTATGAGACCCACCAACTTTCTTTTTTTCCCTATGATAGTCAATGGGTTCTCTTTGCTTCTTTGTAAGACTAAAATTTGAATTAACTGTGCTAAGAATGACTACATGTCAAGCTGTTTGAATGCTTGTTTGTAGGGTTGTTTCTTTCTCACAACAGAGCTCCACTGAACTTCTCTAAAAGAGCAACTGCGAGACAGATCTATAGCAAATCGTTTAGAAATCCCAGTAATCCTGAGTGCTGGAGAGCTTGCAGTTTTGTGAGCATGGTTCGTGTTTAATTTTAAGCATTTCCTAAAGGATAATCTAATGGGAGATGAAATAAGGTGCTGTTGTGAACAATGATAAAAACTGTCAATGAATTTACTCAGATCAGAATTATTTGCAAGTATTTATTCTATGGGTCACTGATTACTTAAAAAGAAAAGCATTATTTGGGATGAGAGCATGAGACTATTTCAACTTTCTTATATTAAGACCTGATAGAATATTTACTTCAGGAGATGAGTTCAGTAGACACACAAAGAGGCTCAAATTCTTAAATAACAACTCCTGTGTGAAGTTTCCACTATCCCTTCTTCGTATGAGAGACAAACTTTCTTAAAAGCTGCAGTCCAGGAACTTCCAAGATTGTATATTATACTTCATCCATGTAACTTTATACTACAGTAACTTATAAATGGGTAAAGGAGGTAATAACTGAGTTATGGAAGACATTACATCTGATATCTTCTTGACCAAACTTTCAGGAAGCTTTGTTTGAAAATAGCATTAGCCAGTTTAATGGAAACTGCAGAGATACAAGCATGACAGTTTAAATTCATCTCCTCCAGAAAGGTTGAAATGAGGGAAGTAAGCGATAACCATGCTGGCAACTCAATTACTAGGGAACTGCTTAAACAATAGCTCCAGATTAACGGGGAGGGAAACGAAGAATTATTCTCAGGTCTGCTGTCTGCCTAGAACATGGGGAGGCTCCTAATGTCTAAGAAATGTGTGGTCTGGCCTCACAGAGAATAAGCACTTGCAAGTGACATGGGGGAAAGATGGTACCAGAAGAAGAGAATAGAAGACGGAGCTTTTGTAGCTGAGAAAGGAGCTGTTGATACACAACTAGCAGTGAAATCAGTACCTGTCTCTGGTGCTTAGCTGGCTTTGGTAACTTGTTCTCCATGCTGGGTTAATTTGACCAGCTTGTTACAAGGGGAGAAGCTTGATGCTGCCACAACTTGATATGCAATGATTTCTGCCAATCCATGGGAAGCCTGGCCCTTTCTGACTGGAGATGAAGGAGGAGTGGATGGGGAGAGGGGTAGATGGAGACTTGAAGGAGAGGAGGGAGGAAAAACTGCAATTGGTATGTAACATCAATGAAAGAGTTATTCAAATAAAATAGATAAAAATTTAAAATAAGAAAGGTGCATTTGTAACTTTGTTCTTTCAACTTCCTGGGAGGCTACATGAGCTCAGAAATCACAAGGAATCAAAATAGAAGGACATGAACTAATTTCTAACAGAAACTGTATAAATTCTGTTTGACTGTAAATGCAAATTTCCAAAATGGATTTCACTGAAGAGTATAAAGAAAACACATTATTCTTTGCTCCTCTCTGAAGAAAACAACGAAAGTTGCTTGGTCTGGGTGAAATTAATCTGATATTTATAGTAGCTAATTCATATCTAAGTTGAGTTAGTTCAGCAGAGTTAAAAATGGACAAATTTTGTATTCCAGATTGAGAACAAATAAAAATTTAGTACTATTTAATATGTCAGAATAATCTAAAAGTAAAATAAAAACCAGGCCATTGAATTTTAAGAAACCTAAAGAAGAGAAGGTTAAAAAACCATTTAACCTAATTTTAGGCAAATGAATCCTGGATAAGAAGTAAATTTTGCATAAGACATTGCAACACATATTTTAAATATGCCCCATTATTAACACCACAATAAACAAGTGGCTGTAAGTTGGATAGGTCCTATGGAAAATAGGTAAACACCATTGTAGAATACTGTGGAACAATCATTTTGTACACTGTGACTATGTGTTATTCTCATTGGTTAATAAAGAGCTTACTGGCCAATAGGCACACAGAAATAGTTTAGGTGGAATGTGAGAACAAAAAGAGAGTGCGAGGAAGAAGAAGGGTGGAGTCATGGAGGCGCCAGTCAGATGCAGAGAGAAGCAAGATGAATACGTCATGCATAGATAAGATATGGGTTAATTTAAGTTGTAAGAGCTAATTAGTAATAAGTCTGAGCTATTGACTGAGCACTTATAATTAATATTAAGTCTCTGAGTGATTATTTGGGAGCTGATAGTCCTGATAAAAAAAACTCCCCCCTACAGTAGAAAGAGACTTTAATGTACATAGTGCATCTATAATAGCTCAGCCAAGTAAATTAAGGTGACAACTATTGGGTGTAACGCCGGACTTCAGTGTTGTCTCTCACTGTCTGTGTCACTGTATTAAAGCTGTGTAATGGAACCTTATAAAAACTAACCATGTGTGAACACAAAAGAAATCTTGGTTAAGCATTCTTAACCACATGGAGGCTCATAGCCTTCTGTAACTTCAGTTCCAGGGAATCTGTTGCCTTCTTCTGGTCTTTGAAGGCAGCACACATGTGTGATGCATATACACTTATATGCAGGCAAACACATAAAATCAAAATAAGCAAATCTTAAAAATAATGTCTTCAAATCACTTTTGGAACCAAGCATAATCTAGGTGTCTTTGGAATCAAGTCCCCTCTTCTGTATAGTGAGTATAATTAAGCCTATCCTCCTGGGACGATGAAATGTAGGAGTATATTGGAATGCAGCTTTGAAACCCACCAAACTTTCTCAGGATACTATGGCTGTACTCAGCGCTTCACAGGCAGTATAATTCTAAATTCTCCCTGAAGTTATTTAGTAACTTTGTATCCATTTATGTGGTGGGGATCTGATACTACTTTTGTGTGCCACCAACAAAAATGTATGCTCTCAGGAAACACATACTCCCTTACCTTTCAATAGGAGTTTTATATGTTTCTATACTACAGCAGATGAGTTGCTCCCAGAGAAACATCTCATTCCTGTATGTGACATTCTTTTTAATAGGAACTTCCTTAGTATCAGCAACATCACTCATTTGCAGTTTAAAAACAGTGTGGCATGCTTTTAAAAGAATACAGTAATTTCAGCAAATTTTCCTCTATATCCCCAGAGCCAGGTGGTAGCAGGGATGTTCAGTGAGACTTTGTATTTAGTTTTAATGTGAGCACAGACTAGGAGGAAGAGAAATTTGCATAGAGTTGAGCTTAGTCTTAGTAAATTTCTTTTAGACAAATGGTTGTCTAGCCTTTTAACCTTCATTCAATGCCCTTCTTAGGATTACAACTATAAAATAAAAATTTTCTTCTAGTGTTTCATAAAATTGGTGATGACAGTTTGAACCAAATCAGGAACTAAGAAAGAGCGAGCCACAGACGAATTTCAGAGAAAATGGTTCTTTGATCGCATAAATTCCAGGCTCCTCTTGTCAAAATCAAAACCTCCACAGAATACAACCCAGACTTAGTTATAAAAGGTGGAGGAGAGGGCACCACTGCTTTTATTTCAACCAGAATGATAAAGATTGAAGGGTCCTTGGCTTGTCAAACACAGCTGCCTGGACTCCAAGGAAGAACAAAATGACGCTTGAATTATCAGTGCTGTGAACAGGAGGCTCTGCAGGCAGGAACACTTTCCAAACCTGTAGTTTATTATTGCAAACATTTAAGAAACGTCTCAAGATGATGCAGCCAACTTACCCACTGTTCTTTTTTAGACTTGCTTATGAAAGTAAGGTTAGTCTCTTCTGAAGTCATTTGTCTATTAAGGCAGTACTCAGAAACCTTGCTTACAAGGCTAACTAGAAAACAAAGTCATGCATTATATATTTTATAAAATTTTAATAATACTTCAAGAATCAAAGTATTAGAAGATAAAACCATAGTTATAAAATGCTGTAAGGTCAATTTAAATATAAAATGCTGACACAGAAACCTAGATTGTTTTAATGTACATATTCTAGTCTTCACTTGAACAAAATAATCCCCAATGCTTTTATTCTATTAATTCACAATATGTGTGCTAGTACACTAATACATTATTTACAAAAGAAAAGGAACAAATGAACATGCTTAACTGCAGGCAGAGACTTCTGGGTAAACTAGAAAGTTAGGTATTTGTAAAAGAAGTATATTAGAAACTTCTTAATTAATTGAAATTTTTTCTTTACTATTGCTTAAAATTATTTCCAAACAGATGAAATATTGATAAAAATGTAGGTAGCCTCACATTCTTATTTTGAAAGATTATAATAACTATAGCAATGCAACTTTGTGTATATATGTGTGTGTGTGTATATATATATATATGTTATGTATATATAAAATAAAAGCTTAAAACACTAAAATGGGTTATTGAGAGAGTTTCTGAAATTTTCTTCTTTTGATGTTTTATTATATAAAAGAACTGGCCATCTGGCTTGGAGATGGTAGGCACAGAAGATTGTGTGACGAAGCTTCTGAGTTTTTCTTTTCTCCTAATTTTATGAACGAATTTGAGAGAACTAAAATGTCAGAGACAGTCACCACTGCACAGTGAAAGAGAAAAATTTGAGAAGGTTTCTAGGAAATCACTCCCACTACAGAGTGGCTCTGTGTAAAAATGTTTCATTTGTATTTTAATAAATACAGCTTGCCTGAAGATCAGAGAGTGAAACAGCCTCACTGGTCAGCCTTTCAGACATCTTTAATCCCAGTAGCCACATTAGTTTGCTGTAGAAACTGGGTGGTAGTGGTACACACCATTTATCCCAGCACTAGGGAGGAATATAAGACTAGAGGAGACAACTTGCAGTTAGTCTCATTCTGAGGATTCCTGCGAGCAGGATCGCCATTTTCGGACTGAGGTAGAGGTTAAGAGCCAGTGGCTGACTGCTTTGCTTTTCTGGTCTTCAGGTTGAACCCCAACATTTGTCTCTGGGTTTTTATTAATTGTGCTACAGCGGTGGCATAGTTAGTGATATGATTTGTTGATAGGTACTCAGAACTTTCTCTTTTGTGCAAAGCTCAGTGTTTTGTCTGTCTCCTTACAGTAAGACCAGAAGACTCAGCTCGCCGCTACAGGAACTCACTGGCCTAACTGGAAGAGGCACATATGTAAATAAAATACAAACACAGTACAACATAGAAGCTCATGAAAGGTTCAAAGACTGGGACTCGTGAAGAAAGCGCTCAGGGAAAGGGAGAAAAAGTTCTGGCAAATGACCAAGAATTGGACACAATGGGCAATAGGTCTGAGTGAGGAATGGAGGGTCCCCTACAGGCCAGAGGGACAGTATCTTGAGATACATTGGACAGACAGGCAAGGTACCGAAGGCGAAGTAATGTAAGCATAAGTTGGAATTTATTCTAAAATTAAGTTAGTGGCAATATGGGAAAGTGATCCATAGGGCAAGGCACAGCTTAGGGAGGTGAACGTGAAAGGTATTGAAAGAGTTCCGGGATGCAGGGTATGGTGATGTTCACTTTTTACCACAGCACTTGGGAGGCAAAGCTGGGTGAATATCTGCGAGTCTGAGGCCAGACTAGTCTACAATGAGAGTATTAAGACATCCAAGGTTGTCACACAGAGAAACCCTGTCTTGAAAAAAAGTTTTAAATTCAGTAATGAGTGCTCAGGAGAGCAGAGTACGTTCAAGAGGGCACAGAGGTTGACTGGTTGACTTGAATTTAGGAACGTGGGAAGGAAGGAACCTGGAAGTCTCTCTGATGAGATGTAAGTCATTTAAACGCTTAAAGGAGTCAGCAGAGTATAATTATGAACTTATAGACTATGCGTGGGGATCTTCAGTATGTCCATATTTTGATCTCCAGTGGTTTCAGCTAACTCCTAGTGAAGTTTGTGAGAGATACATAGAAGATGGAGTACTAGCCTCAAATGTAGGTTGTATCCCATTGGTGCTACCTGTGAAACTACTGTCACAGCTCTAAGTGACACTGTTGGAACGTGGGGGACTCAATTTCTCTTGAATATTCTTGCCTTTTATACTAAACCCTGGGACACTTTGAGGTTGGTTAAACATTTTTATCTCCTGCTAGTCTTTCCTTTCAAGCTAAAAAAGGGAGTCAAGTTTAATATCAAGACTTTTAGCTGAAACTCAATATATGAATGAAATGAACAGAAGTACTGTGTTTATTTGATAGGCAATTTCCTACTATGTCTTGCTCTCAGTAGTATCAGTTTCCATTAATAACAGTGGCAGAAATTTTATTTTTCATTTCCATATCAGACATGTAAGGAGACATTAAGAAGAACCAATGAAAGACTCAGACATGAAAACTATAATGCAGTTTGTATCAGCCCTTGGGACATCTTCATCAGAAGTATACAGTTAATAATTGGCATGGTGATTTGTGCCTGTAATCCCAGCATTTGGAAGGCTGAGACAGTGGGACTGTTGTGGGTTGAAGCCAGCTCATGTAGCATACTTCGTATTTACCATTTGAGGAGGGGGTGGTGGTGAGTGAAACCATGGTAGATCTTAAGAGTATTGATGGGTTTTAGAGAGTCCTCATTATCTGAAATTACCTGCAACGATCTGAATCCACTATTTTATCCTCTGGAAAGAGAAAAGAAAAACAACAGTTGTTTATGTCTTTGCTTTCTGGTTTTTTTTTTTTTTTTGAAATTTTACTGTTTGATTCTTAAGTATTGTTGACTAAAAGAGAAAAAGAACGATAGAATTGAATGGAGAAGATGGCTACAGACCATAGACACTGAGGCATCCCGAAGCATCTCATCAAGTGTAGGAGGTGGGTCAGGATGGTGCCATTTCGACTTGAAAGTGAAGAGATGAATTTCGGAGCCTATGGCAGAAGCCTCCAATGGTTCCCTTTCTTAATTAGCATTAAGCAGTCCAAGGAGACAAGGTTTTGCGGGGTGGTGGGAATGTGAGCCAGACAGTGGCAGGGGAAAAAATTAACAGCAGGGAGATGGTGACACAAGTGTGAATTAATTCCCCTCATTCAAAGCTGTCTGACCAAGAGAAGACTAGCCGGGACTGGAGCTCAAGGGTTCAGGATCACGTGCAGCTTCTCTGCTTGTCTGAGTGGTTTAAACACGGGGGGGGGGAGGGGGGGAGGGTGATCGCATGTTAATAATTCACTTACACAATGGGATCTCTTAGCAATTAAGAGGTTGATGTTGGGGGTGTTGAAGCAAGGTTATTGGAGGACTCAGAACACTAGGAGAGCAAGCTAGACCTTAGGCTCCGGGGCAAGGGAAATAGCTTAGCAAGTTAACTGACAGGGGTTGGAAGTAGTGAGGAAGATGGATGCCTGCAGGCCTCTCAGGTTCCTAAATTCAGAGTATGGTAGAATATTGCTGAGGGTGAAAGAGATCCGAGAAAAAAAAGCTACTTTCTAAATCAACTCAATCTTTAATGAGTTCACAAGCCGCTGGCCAGCTGCTAAGGGTAGTGCCATTCAAGGGTAAGAAGAACCTTGATGAGAAGGCTGAGGGAGGAATTACATTAGCTATGGAGCCTTGATCACAGTAATTTATACAAATGACCCATGCAGCCATGAGCTTGGGCATGCAGCATGCTGGCCAAAGCACAGGTCCATGCCTGAAGGTTTCTAGAAAATGCATTTCTCAACGTTCCTGGCCATGGTACTTCTTTTTCTTACACATGCCTGAAATGCTACTCATACTGCTTGCTAAAAGAATCTGCTCTCCTGTTGTTCTTTTCATTATTTTTTTTAAGTCAGTTTTCCTTCTTTCTGTTGTAGTTTAATTTTGGCATTAACGGCTCCCATTTTACAACCAAACCTCCAAGGCTCCCTCCAGCTACCTTTAATCTTCCTTTTGAAAACTCTTCAAAGATTGGTGCTATATATAGCATTCATTTTCACCACCACATCTTTTCTTTCCTCTTATTATTTTAAATGACATGCTTCAAAATTATGCATAAAATTTTATTTAGGGTTTTGAATAGGCACCGTGTGCCTATAATCAAAGGCATTAAGTGTTGCTCGGGGACAGAATGGTTGCCTAGCAAGTACAAGACCCTGTATAGGTTCCCTCCCCGGAACTGAAAATGAAACAGAACAGAACGAAAGCCCCCTTTCCCAGCGTCTCATCTCTTATTATGCTCTACTACAAACTTGCCCTCCCTTTAAGCAACCACTGTGGCCTTTTGATTTTTTAGACAAGCTTTGGCATATAACCTTGTTTTTCTTTGGTAATCAGTAGTAATCCATAAAGCCCGATCTTTTTTGTTCATGCTAAATGTATGTGGAAAATCTTTTCATTTTAATACACGGAATGCTGCCTTAATAATTTTAACAGTTGGAATGTTTTTCACTGAATGGATATTCATAGTTTATTTTGCTTCTTAAATTTATAGACATCAATATTTTTTCAATTGTTCACTTAACTTTGAACATATATTCATTTACCTACATATAACTGTGTGCCAAAGAAAAAAAAAACCCAGGAATTAGAATCACTAGGTTTACAATTTTTGTTCAATGTTATGAATCAATATTTAATCATCATTATCATTTTGACTGAAATGAGTCATATGAACATGGCTGGAAGTTCTATAAGTGGAAGGGGAGGAAGAGGGATGGAAATAGTATAAAAAAGAATACTTATCTATGAAGTTCTAAAGATTTAAATATAACAAAGAGTGCCAGAGTGTGAGAATTTCTTTCAAAACTAGTCTCTGTGTGTATCCTAGAGAATCTCTAGCTCTCTATGGGTTAGGCTTGAACACAAAACCATCCAGCCTCAGCTGAGATACAGCTTAGATCTTGAATGCTCCCTCCAAGGTCTTATCTGTGTGTAGAGGGCTATTGGGAGGTGGCGCAGTATTGAGGAGGTGGGAAGAGTGGTAATTAGGTCATTAGCTGTGTGAATGGGAGATGGCTTTCCCTCTTTGCTCCCGCCCTCAGTGATGCACTGTGATATCACAGGCCCAACTCAACAAGGCCCAGCTATCATAGACTGAACCCTCTGCAATTTCATTTTTCTCAGATATTTTGGTACAGTCATAGAAAGCTGACTAACCTGAAGGTCATTTAAATTCTAAAGTAATTATTTGTCCTCAGATCACTGATGGTTTCAGCAGCCTGGACATAACAAGGCCTTCTTCCTTCTCACAGCATTTTTTTCTTTGGATGTCTCCGGTCATATACATTTCTACAATTTCCTGACTGCTTAGATTACTACTGCTTAACTCTCTTTCCTTGTTCCTACCATTTTCAATATTCATGGTTTGGACTCTTCCACATTGTCTGATTCTCTAAACATTTTGACTTCTGATTTTTTTCCTCATAAAACTCTATGGTTTTTAGCCGGGCGGTGGTGGCGCACGCCTTTAATCCCAGCACTCGGGAGGCAGAGGCAGGCAGATCTCTGTGAGTTCGAGACCAGCCTGGTCTACAAGAGCTAGTTCCAGGACAGGCTCCAAAAGCCACAGAGAAACCCTGTCGAAAAAAAAAAAAAAAAACTCTATGGTTTTTAATGCCATTTTAAAAATGGATTACTTACATTTTTATCTACAACTCTCGTCCCCTGAGCTCTGTCCCAACAATCCTCATGAAGCTTCTGCACAGAAGTCTAATAAGCTGCATGGAACCTACTTATTCTTGCCAGTCAGTTTCCCATGCTGCTCAGTGACAACTGCTGTCTCCCAGATGTTCCACCCATAAATCCAGGCATGAACTGTGATTCCTTTCCTTCCATCACCAACCACAACTGTCCATCACGTCTTGCCTCTTTACCTCCAAATACCCAAAAATCCCACCACATCTCATCACTTTCTGTTGTCATCGCCTGGTGAAGACTATGATAAACAACTCCACTACTTTCTGACAACCTTCTGGCAGGTTCTATTTTCCAATAGATGAGCTTCATGCCATGCATAGCAAGGACATCTTGGTAAAACATTCCCTGCTGTAAGAAAGGTTATTTCTTTCCACATACCCATAAACAAATAGAAATTTCACGATGTATGTGTTAAAAGGCCACAAGTAACAGCTGAGAGAAGAAAGGATCATGAAGGAACAGGGGAGGATGGCAATTTATGGAGTCTCAGCTCTCAAATACTCAGGTGTACTCGTTGATGTCATTTTGGCTTACTTATGTGCCTTTTTCAGCTCTGAAACATTTCTTGTTACGATTTCAAGTGGATGGATCATTTCTGTTGCAGCTCAGGGACAAAGGTTCTGTGTGGGTCTGCATTAGATGACTATAGATCCCTCCTTAGGGAACACGAGATCTGGTAGCAGCCATTGCATCACATTTTCTTTGCTTAAAAAGCATCCCTCTCGCTTATGAAATTAATGTTGAATAAGAGAATTCTGCCATCCATTTAAAATCAGTATGTTCAGGGACTGGAGAGATGGCTCAGGAGCTAAGAGCACTGGCTGCTCTTCCAGAAGACTTAAGGTCCAGTTTCCAACAGCTACATGGCAGCTCACAACCACCCATCAATCCAGTCCCTGGGCATCTGATGCTCTCTTCTGGCTTCTGTGGGTACGGAATGTACATTATGAAGAGACACTCTAGCACATAAAATAAACAGAGAAAAACCATATCCATCTTGTATTACATTGCCCACTTTGCAGTAATATACTAGAAAGTGTCCTTCAAGTGTCCTTGAAACTTTTTCAGTAACAGCTAATCATTTCGAAGAGGACCACTTTTTCTAGAAGATAGCTTTGGGCATCTTTTTACTTCTAATGAAGACATCATGATTTTGGAAGCCTATGAAAAACTATATGTTCCAAACTTCAAGTGAAAACAAACATTTCCTTGCAGAGATGCATGCTATATAGCCAGCAGTCCTATGATAGTATTTATTAGAACAATGCATTTAAGAACCTTTAGAAAAGCAGGTAAGTGTTCTTATTTATTTTAAAGAATCGAAAGAACCTTTCCAACGTGCTGCATGGGGGCTGCCCAAGGAGGCAAGGGGCAAACACTGCATTGTTCTTTGCATCTTCACCCTAATAAGCAAAGCCCTTGGTTTACTGTCCAAGTGAAACATTTTTTTTTTTTTTTTGTTTAGAACACATCCATTATCACAGCAATACGCCACGGTGGATGAAGCTTGAACAAATAACTAAGGAGTGCATGGGAAATTTTCCTAAAATTTCTTTGTTAAAAATGAGAAAGTTATTTGGTACATCTGGAAACTCCTGCCTAATACCAGGCAGGTACAACATTTGTTCTGAAGCATCTCAGTTCTTTGAGGAACACCTTACGCAAGGATAAGTAGGACCACCTTTGAGTGAACTCAGTAAAGAGCATTTTCCTCACAGAACTGACCTTGAACAGATTTGAATGGAATGGACAGAGGCAAGAACTACTTTGCCTTATGAGAAGACTGGAAGTGATAGTATTAGGATTTGCTCTTCAGTTTACAGAGTGGAGAGAAAGGGAGAGGAGGAATTGTAAGCCTTGGAGAAGGGTTCTTTCCTCCATCAACTTCCGCTGTGTGGGATTGTCGTTCCTATAGTGGAAGACAGCCAAATTCAGTCTGTCTCCCTATAAACAGACAAATAGGGCAAATAAAATGTAAATATTACTGCATTGTTGTCATCATATCTAAATTTGCAGATGTATATGTAAATAAAATAGAAACAAAATTCATTTAAGTAATAATAATATATTTTTGTCTAGAAATTAGTACTATTTATAATGCAGTTAAGTGACAATTACTTTGATACTCCAGAAAAACTCGAGAGAGGGCTGGGAAGGCTACCTGCTTAGGTCATCTAAAATGATCACATGTCATCTTGCATTACAATCACTGAGGTGCTTAGGAACTACTTAGCTACAGAAAAAAAAAAAAAAAAAAAAAAACAAACCGAAGTCTCTGTCTGTTTTCCTCAAGTGCGTGGCAGTGCATGTTGGTCGTGTTCTTACCCAGTGAGCAAACCAAATTGGGTACGGAAGGCAGCCCAGATGCCAGCCTCTGTGCGTTTGCATGCTATGCATCCCTCCATTTCTTCCTTAACTTCTGGCATGCAGATGTGGCATTTTCATCCCCTTTAGGGTGCAAGCACCTGAAGAATAAGCATGGCCCCTCACTCTGTGCTCCCTCCTTTTCTTTGCTTATTGGTCCCTGTAAACAAGATGGGGCCAACAAACCTTTCTTGGGCAAACCCCCACAGCAGCTGGGGACTCTGTTGAGGCGAGGTGAGGGTGTGCTTGGCGCTTTACTTCATCGATCCCGACCCACGGAAAGTCGAGTTGGAAAACTACCCAAGGTTTCTCGTCTACACCCTTCCGAACTCCTACACAGATCTTACGTTTTCTGTTTTATCGTCTCCAGATAAGAGCAAGTGATGGATTTGATGACACTCCTGACCTCTAGAAGGATTTCTGTACACCTTAGCCTCTATCCTTGGCAGGCTCACTGGGTTGGGTGCCTGCACCCTAAGGGGTATTGGCATCACTATCTGGAACCCACTCCTCTCCCCCAAGGTCTGGGACCAGATCCCTCCACGCATTGGAGACCACCTGCTTCACCATGACCGTGATGCTGCCGGCTCCTCAAAGTTAGCCGTAGGGGAAGCAGAGGCTGAGGGCAAATGGCAAAGGGCTAGCTTCAGTTCCGCGCTGTTCCATCAAAGTAGCAGGGGGAAAGAATTGTCATCATCACCACCACCCCGTCCCCCAGCCCCTGCCCTAAGGCTTGTCAGGCTGGGGCCGCGCCACCTTCCCCACCCGTGCGCCTCCCGCATCTCGCCCGCGCTCACTGGTGCTCGGGGCTACTCTGCGTACTCACCCTAGCGAAGCTCAGGGGCTCCGGTCCCCAGCCCACCGCGATCGTACGCGGGCGAGAGCGGCGCGTCCCGGCTGCTCCTGGGCGGGCGAGCTGAATGCGCGCTGCAGCTTGGGGCGCAGCTCCAGGGCGGGTTCCAGACGCCAGCTAGCCCGAGGGCTGACGCCCGGGGGGCTCCCCTCAGCACCCCGCTCTTCCAGCTTCTTCCACTTTTCCACCTGCCAGTTTCTTCTTTCGTCCCCTCCCTCCCCTTGGACTGACGCCTGGGGAAGAGAGGGGAGGGGGAAAGTCCCGTCCCTTTAACTCCACTGATACCTTGAAGATTATCTGTTCCTGGAATCTGGAAATGATGAGAACCACCCTTCTGTGAACAGTTTAAAAGAAGACGATCTTGTTTCCCTTTAACTTTTCATCGTTGGTCAGACTCCTTAAAACCACTGTGGAAGGCAAGAAATAAACTGAGGGTCAGATGAGGGGTAGATGTGGGCGTTTTGGGTTTTGGAGAGTGCCTTTGTAGTCCTAATAGTTACTGACTGGTCCCGGAGGAGATCTGTTTACCCACAATTTCACAAAGTAGGCATTTCCTGAAAAAGAATCGGAGTTGGGGGCAAAGGAAGGAGGAAGGGAAGTAGGTACTGAATTCAAGGTTTATTCAGGTTCTTTCCACTCACGTGATTTATGCCAGAGATATCTTGGAATAGAGCGCTACTGCTTTTGCTTGGATGTGACCTTGAGAGAATATTTGACCTTTGCTGTTGCTATTCTGTTTTGTTTTTCCTTGCAGACGTTCCTTTCCGATCCCTGTAAACAGGGTTTCATCAGTCTACAAGGATTTACCAAAATCTGCTTTGACTGACCTTGGAATGTGACTGGTTCCTGGAAGGCAGGCATTTTGTAAGATTTAAGCAGGTCCCTATGAATAGCAGCTGAGGGACAGACTTTTCTTGGGTAGAGATACACCCATTGTCCATTTGGTGGACCCAACCAGGACAGACCTGCAGCCTCGGGGTGACTGTAGATTTATCTTTCTGGGAAAATCCCATCACATAGATTTCCTTTCTGCTCTCTCACATGCCAGCATTTCCTATGATCCAAAGTGAATTTTTAGGCCAAGTCTGTGTCTTCCAGCCCATCTTCCTTCTGTTGGTGACAACAACCTTGTTCTCTTGCATCTTATATTTAACTGAGATGCCGTCTACCGACATACTGCCGGGTCTCTATTACTCAGTGAATGTCAGCTGAGCTGTGGTCACCTCAGATCAACCTTAGCATCTATTTCATATTGTTTTCCCCTCACATATTTCTTAACTCAATTCCCTGTGTTGTGAATAGTCCTTGTGTCTTACAAATATGTGTCAATGTTACTCCGTGGAAACTTATTTAGGAAACACAATAAAAAGGACTCCAGAGGAAGTCAAGATTTACAACCCTCAGAGTAAAAAGCACCCTTTCCTTCGCTATTGTATTGACCATCTTGGTTTTACCTCCAGCAGGCTGGACAACAACCCTGTCAGTGACAGCGATGAAGTCCAAGGCTATATGCCACCTCAACAGGCAGACTGAGAGTGTCGCCAACTTCAGCAATTTTTGTAGTGACATTGCCCTCAAGAGATAGAATGATATTCTGAAAATGCAAAAATCAAAAAAGTTCTATTCTTCAGTTTAAGAATGCAATAGAAACGAGTTTGAATTGTGAAGCTAAAGACCTCAGGTTTTAGAATATTTTCGGATGGCACACATGGACTTGTGCAATTGAAAGCAACAATTTGATAGGAAATCCAGGGGAACAGCCTATGTTAGGTGAGGGTGTAGAAAAGATCACACCTGGAAAGGGCAAGGGATCTAAGTTTTCAGCTGCTCGGTTGCTGCTCCTTTAGGAAATGAATTTGCTTAGGTTTGGTGATGAAGTACAACTTGAAAGCTGCAGTAGGACCTTGTGCCCTAGAGGGATTCCATTGTTATTCAGGGCACAGATGCTTAAGCCAGCAGTCAGGACATCATCCTAGCCCTCAGTAAGTTTCCTCTGGGTGGCAGGAAGACAATGCAGAAGGAGCATATTAGATCTCTTCCATAGATATTGAGCTACACCAGTGAGGCCCAGGTCTTGGTGAATCTCATCAGAATTAGTTTTTCAGTTCAAGAGTGATAAAAGCATTCCAAACAAGGTATTTCCTTCTTATGGGTTCTTTTTAAAATAGTTTCTTTTATTAGTGTATAGTTAATTGTACAAAATACTTGGCTTTGGTATATGTTTCATACATGTCTATAAAATGCTTTGATTGTACCCTTATCCACTATTACCCCATACCTTGTCCATTTCCCCCTGGCTTGAATCTCCTTTCTTTCCCAAGTTGTGTCCTTTCTGCTTTCCAGACTTTCATCTTTTTAATTCACAGACCAAACCTGTGATGTCTGTCTTTCTGAGTCTCCTGTGTTTCACCTAACATGATGACCTCTCTGTCACTACTTCTGGAAGCACGTTCTATTTGAAAATTTATGTAAGAAATCAAAGTCTAACAAGGGATCCCAGTGGCAGAATGCTTGTCTAGCACACCCAAGGACCTAGATTCTGCATCCTCCACTAGAAGAAAACAAGGACTCAATTCCCACAAGTACAACTTGCCAGAGTATCCATGCCTACAAACCAAGCATTCCAGAGTTGAAGGTAAGTGGTAGATGTGTTTGAGCCTAGCCTAGGTGACATAGTAAGACTGTGTGTCAAAAAAATCAAACCAAATCATACTCATACAGAAAGCATCATTACTCATTTATTTTTAATCTTTAACATACATAGTGAGGCACATATATCCTATTGAGCAATACACTATTTCTTGATCTTTTGCCAGAGGGAAATTTTCACCAAGGTCAAATTGCACTATATCAGTAATATTGATCTCAATTTAAAGCTAAGTTGAAGCACCATCATTCCTTTCAATTAAGCTGACTGCAACTGTGAGATAATTGTATAATCCAGACACAATTAGAACAGACAGTGCAGGCATAAAGGACAGAACATATTCAGAAATGGGAAATATTTTCCTGAGTTATTTGCCTAAGAGTAGAAGATTTACCTAACTTCTGTGCCTCCTAAGTAAGGCAAACGGACTAATTTCATGATATCACGAGGTCGATTTATGGAGGATTACTTTAAATACCATTTTCTGTTTTGGGAAAAAAAGCATAATGAAATAAAAACTCATCATGAAAATAAAAGCAATCAATATTCATCCCTTTCCCAAGTTTATGAGAAAACCAATTTGTATAATGGTTTCATGCCATTAAATCTTTGGATGTTTAATTTCTTCATTTTTGTGGAAGTAAATATAAGTCAAAAGTGTGAGACCACTGAACAGTCAACAATTGTTGACATAAATCAACAATTCTATAGTAAAGAAGAGAAGACTAGATTGGAAATAATCTTTATATTAAGATGTTTATTTTCTCCGAGATTAAAAAAATGCTTTGAGTCTACTTTCCAGGGTACTATATGTAAAAAACTGACTGAAACTTCAGGTAGGTGAGCTGGACTAGTTTTTGGTGTAAATCATTACATTTTCCATGACAGATAAATTCAGGTTGTTTACTAGAGGTGAACAATGTGATGTAAAGGAGAAATGGGTAAAGAGGATGCTTCCATATCTGTCCCTGTGGTCAAGTAAGCCACAGGTAGTGCAACTCTGACAGTGAGCAGACCAGTAGTGAAAAACATGATCATAAACATCAGCACAATTTCTTATCTGTTGCACAGCTCCGGCACAACATTCTTTTAAAAACATTTTCTTTTCTTTTTCAAATTTTATCTACCTATTTTATAACCAGGCCACACCCCCCACTCTTTCCTTCCCAGGCTCTCTCCCCGATTCCCTATCTTCTACCACCCAATCCCCTTCTCTTCCATCTCCATCCACAAATGGGCAAGTCTATGAGTATCAATAAAACATAGCTTATCAAGCTGCAGCAAGACTAAGCACCTCCTCATGTATTAAGACTGGGTAAGTATGAAAAGCAGGTCCTGGAAGTCAGTAAAAGAGTCTGACAGTGTCCCTGTTCCCTCTGTTAGGAGTCCCACAAGAGGACCAAGCTACACAACTGTAACATATATGCAGAGGACCTAGGTCAGTCCCATGCAGGTTTCTCGGTTGTCTGTTAAGTCTCTAAGAGGCCCTATGAGCCCCTTAGATAGTTTATTATGTGAGCCTTTCCATGGTGTCCTTGACCCTCTGGCTCCTATACTCCTTTCTTCTCTTCCTCTGGCATGATTCCTAAACTCCTCTTAATGTCTGGTCATGGGTCTCTACATATACCTCCATCAGATTCTGGATGACACCTCTCTGATGACAATTGGGCTAGGCACCAATCTGATCATAGGAGACAGCCAGTTCAGACTACTTATCCACTATTGCTAGGAGTTTAAGTTGGGGTCCATCCCACAGACTCCTGGGAGATTTCCCTGTGGCAGCTTTCCACCCAATCGTGAAATGCATCTCCTGACTGCAGTCCCCCTCGGGACTATCCTCATCCGTGTCCTCCCCTGATCACTCATGTTTTCATCCCCATCTGAAGTCCTCTCATTAAATCTCTTCTATTTCCCTTTCCCAGGGAGATCTGGGTGTCCCCCTCCCCCATGAACTGTCATTGTTACCTAGCCTCTCTGAGTCTGTGGATTATAGCATGGTTATCCTTTATTTTACAGCCAATATCCACTTTTGAGTGATTACATACCATGTTTGTCTTTTTGGACCTGAGTTAACTCATCAGGGTGATTTTTTTGCCTTCAAATTTCCTCGTGTCCTTGTTTTCTTAACAGCTGAGTAATACTCTACTGTCTTTATCCATTCCTCTGTAGAGGGACATCTATGTTGTTTTCAGGTTCTGGTTATCACAAATAAAGATGCTATGAACATACTTGATCAAGTGTCCTTGTGTCACAATTGAACATCCTTCAGGTTTTGTGATTTTTTTCCCATTTTTTAAATGTTACTAATTTTTTTTTAGAATATCATACAATGTGCTTTGGTCATGCTCACTCCTCATTTCTCCAAACCACCCATCTTCTCTACCCATCCAACCTCTGTGCCATCTTCCTTCCTTCCTTCCTTCCTTCCTTCCTTCCTTCCTTCCTTCCTTCCTTCCTTCCTTCTTTCTTTCTTTCTCTCTTTCTTTCTTTCTTTCTCTCTTTCTTTTGTTAAGACCTAAATATTAGTAAATGTGTGATATTCCTCTGGAGGATGGTTGATTTTCCAGAGATCAGAACTGTTGATCTCTCTCCTAACAGCTAACAACTGCCAATAGCACCATGACTAGCAGCAGGATTTCATGGTCAAATCCTACCTTCATGTTATTTTGTCTGGCTTGTGATGGAGGAGAGTCTCTGTTTATGTGTTACTTTCATTAGTTAATAAAGAAACTGCCTTGGCCTTTAAATAGGACAGAAAATTAGGTAGGCGGAGTAGACAGAACAGAATTGTGGGAGAATAAAAGCAGAGTCAGGCAGATGCCTCAGGCAGATGCCATAGCTCTCCTCTCCGAGATGGATGCAGGCTAAGATCTTTCCCGGTAAGCCACCACCTTGTGGTGCTATACACATTATTAGAAATGGGTTAATCAAGATGTGAGAATTAGCCAGTAAGAGGCTAGAGCTAATGGGCTAAGCAGTGTTTAAATGAATACAATTTATGTGTTGTTATTTCGGGTGTAAAGCTAGCTGTGTGGTATCTGGGTGTGATGAAAAGCAGGCCTGCTCATCTCATCACTACAGGCTTGGGCTTGCAAAGACTTTATTCATCTTTTCAAAGCCACTGTGAGTTCATATGCACAGCTGCATTGCTTTGTCCAGAATACATTCTTTAATAGCTAAGGCTTTTGAACATTAAAAAAATGTTCAGTAGCCACTTTTATTTTTTCTTTTGAGATCTTTTTTATTTAGTTATATGGTCCATTTTTAAACTAAGTAGTTTGTTTTCTTAGTGTTTAATTTTTTGAGTTCTGTACTTATTTTGGGTCCTAACCCTCTGTGAGATGCATAACTGGTCAGGATGTTTTCCCATCCTGTAGGCTGTGTCTTCACTTGAATGATGATGTCCTCTATACTGTGCAAATCTTTTAGCTTTGTAAAATTATAGTTATTACTCTGTTTTAGGATGGCCACTTGCTTGTTCACGAGTGCCCAGACTCAAAATAACCACACGGATACTGTCTTAACTAAATTACTGCTTGGCCTATTAGCTCTAGCTTTTTATTGACTAGCCCTTACATCCTAATTTAACCCATTTCTATTAATCTGTGTATTGTCATGTGGCTGTGGCTTACCAGAAAGGTTTCATCCGGCATCTGTCTCTGGCATCATTACATGGCTTCTCCTGACTCTGCCTTCTTTCTCCCAGCATTCAGTTTAGTTTTCTCCACCTAGCTCAGTAATTCCCTGCTATATGCCCAAAGCATATAGCATAGTGTTTTAGTATTTTCATTGTGTACATCTTGCATTTCATTTGTTAGATTTATTTCAATATATTTAATTCTTTGGAGGATATTGAAAATTAGATTGTTTCCTTGATTTCTTTATTGATATGTTTGTCATTTGCCTACAGGAAGGCTACTGACTATTGCATATTAATTTTATATCCTACTCCTTTGTAAAAATATTTATAATATATAGAGGGGAATCATTAGATTTCTTTATGTAAAGAATCACATCATTTGCAAATAAAGATATGATGATTTTTTTTCTGATTTGTATTTGCTTTATATCCATTATTTGTCTTATTGCTCTAGCTAAATCTTTAAGTACTATGCTGAAAAGGAGTTGAAGAGTAGACACCCCTGACTTATTTAAATTTTATTAGAAAGGCTTTGTGTTTTCTTCAATTTAGTTTGATGTGGTGGGTGGAATTCCTTTCTATTGCTTTTATCAACTGTATCTTGATAAATATATGTATATGCGTATATACATATTTATGTATCTATTTTTTTTAATGGGATAAGGTTCTGGCCATTCTTGAACTCACTCTGCAGACCAGGCTGGTCTCAAACTCACAGAGATCCAACTTCCTCTGCCTCCCAAGTGCTGGGATTAAAGACATGCACCTCCACTGCTTGGCATATCTTGATATTCTTAAGAAAGTTTAATGTAGGGGCTGGAGAAATGGCTCATCAATGAAGAGCACTAGCTTCTCTTTCAGAGGACCAGGGTTCAATTCTCAGCACCCACATGGCAACTCACAACTGTCTTCAACTCCAGTTCCAGGGAACTGGACACCCATGACAAAACACCAACTTACATAAATTAAAAATAAAATTAAAAAAGAAATTTAAATGTAAAAGATTTGAAGGAACCTGGATTGAAATTCCATTTTAATTTAATTTAATTCCACTAAAATGGAATTTAATATTCATAACTATCCATATGTAGTGATGTATGCCTGTAACCTAATTTTTCTTGAGACAGGCAGGAGGATCAAATGTTTTAGATTAGTCCTCACTGTATATTAAATGCCAACCTACTGTTGGTCATTTCACAAAGAGAAGTAAAAATAAAAAGGAAAAATAAAAAAAAATGACAGACCAAATACTTGAATTTAGCTCTTAATTTCATCAATTTATTAACCTGTTTCAAAATTTAAAGAAGAAAATTAACATCTAATTTCAATAACCAAAATTTACCATCATAACAAGTCAGTTATGTCTATCTCCAGAAAGGACTGTGAGTATAGGCAATATAGTTCTTGGAATTATACAAAGAGTAAGGTAGTGTGCTTTATAAAATAAATTTTAGATTATAACACTTAATGAAGTATTCTTTAAGACCACTAATCTTTTTTTTTATTAGTGTCACCTGTGACTTGATTATGTTGGGAGGGGTGCTGGCAGTGGCACCAGAACATATTTTAAGGTGCATTAACTGGTTCTATGGACCCTGTTCTCTATGATATCTTTCTCAGCCTTTTTGGAGAGAGAGGGGCTTGGTCCTGCCTCAAGTTGGTAAGCCAGATGTTGTAGGCTGCTACTGAAGAGTGGATGGGGAATTAGAATGAGGCAATTGGGAGGGGGATGGGAAAGAAGGGGGAAACTGGGATTGGTATGTGATGTGGGATTCCCCTATGTATGCTATGAATATCTTTTATTACCATTGATTAATAAAAAAGTTGCTTTCTCATATGGCAGGGCAGAATAAAGCCAGGTAGGAAATTTGAATAGAGAGAGTAGGCAGAGTGAAGGAGACTCCATGTAGCTTCTGAAAGAGAAGGACACCAGAACTTTACCAGTCAGTAGGCCACAGCCTTGTGGTGATACACAATTTAATAGAAATGGGTTAATTTAAGATGTAAGAGCTAACTAGTAATACATCTCAGCTATTGTCCAAACAGTGTTGTAATCAGTATAATTTCTGTGTGATTGTTAGGTTATGGGTAGCCAGGAAATGAATGAGTAGTTTCCTTTTACAAATGACTCCAACGTGGGGCAAGAATTTCCATATAAAGCCTCATAAAGATTAAAAAAATGGCTTCTAGACCCACAAAAATGAGAGTCAATTGGAGCTTTTTGGTAGCTGCATCTTCTTTTTCAGATGGGCTCTGTTTGCTGGTCACAAGCCGAAGTACGACTCCCTTTATCCCAGTGGTGGTGGTGCATTCCTTTAATCCCAGCACTTGGGAGGCAGAGGCAGGTGAATCTCTGTGAGTTTGAGGCCAGCCTGATCTACAAGAACTAGTTCTAGGATAGGCTCTAAAACTACAGTGAAACCCCGTCTTGAAAAACCAAAAAAAAAAAAAAAGAAAAAAAAAGAAAAGAAAAAGAAACGGCTTCATAGTTCCAGCTATGGAACTCTTAAATGGGGTTTGTGAATGATTATTGATATGCAATAAAGACAGATTCAGACCAAGAAACATTTGAACAGGTCATAGTATGTTCAAAAATGTATGTAGACTTGGGAAAGAGAGGAAAAACAGTATAGTCATAGATTAAAGGAGTAAAGATAATAAAATAATTATTAAGAAATAAGAGTTAAAAAATAAGACATGTAAAGATGGAAAATACACAGAGTCTGGATTATGTATATTATTGTGTTTTCTTTGAAGTTTTTTGACTGAAGAAAGATATTTGATTCTAGGAACTGCTAAGTTAAACTAACATAAAGGTATCTTGACTTCAAAATTTGAGTCAAAGAATATGTTACTTTGGAAAAGAGGTTTTGCTTTTATTTCCATAAAAGATGAGATGCTTGTGAATTCTTTCCAGACTAATGTGGTTTAATGGAACAAGAACCCCAAAAGATCTCTGTGAACACTAAAAATACTTTACCCCCAAAACAGCAGGAAGCAGTTTGGAGAAAACTATGCCCAAATTCCCAAATTATTGTTTATAAATGCTTGTTTTCATTTAAAGGGGGATATGATATAAAGATGAATACTTTGTGTTGGTATGGATCTTGGTCTATTGATACAAATTTAAGGTCAATTTTGTTAGACTGTATATATGTATTTCTGCTCTTGTTTAAAATATTGTGTTTGTATAGCTCATTAAAAATGTAATGCATAATTAAGAAATACAATTTAATAGAGAGAAATCTATAATCAAATGTTTATCCATGTTAGTTCTATTTTCTAGATATAGAGATATATTTCAGTTACATAGATAACCTTTAAAACTTGAAAGACATACAGAACATAGCATTTAAATGGCTTTAAGAACTTAGACTTTTCTCGGCAATGAGACATGTCTGCTCTGGTAGTACCAATTGCTTTAAAAGGATGATGGGCATTGAAGAGGTTCCTTATGTAATTTTCTAGCTATTTGGGCAAGAAACTGCTCTTGCCTGGACTGCTTAATGGTATGCTGCATAAACTGGACATGCAAGACCCACAGAAAAATGACTGCTGAAGTTGTGTAAAGAAGTGAGACAGTCCTTCAGGATTCCTACTTCATGAAAGAGTCTGCCAGACATTCTGTAGTGCACAGAAGATAGTTGCTGAAAAACTGCCAATACAGGCAAAACAGTCTTTCAAATTTCCTGCTTCATGGAAAACTCTACCAGATACTATGGACCTGTAAGATGAAGGGTAAGTATCCAGGTAGCAATTCTAGAGTTTTGGAAGTTGCTTACATTGCACTTTCTGTCTACTTAGGTGATATATCCTCCTGGGGTCTTTGAAGAGTTGAAGATAGATAGTTATATTTTTCCTCAGTTATGATAAAAGATAAATTAGATATTCAACTTTACACTCACAAAGAAATATTGTAACAGTGATTCTTGCTTGATATTTATTTTGTTATATGTAATTTTTCTTTTTTAGAGTTAAAACCTTACTTTTTATTTAGACAGAAAATGGGGATAATGTGGGATTTCCTCTCTATGCTGTGAATATCATTTATCAACACTTGTTAATAAAGAAGCTGCTTCAGCCTATGGCAGGGCAGAATGAAGCCAGGTGGGAAATCTAAACAGAGATCTAAAGAGAGAGAGAGAGTAGTCAGACTCAAAGAGACTCCATTTAGCTGCCAAAAGACAAGAACATTGGAACTTTACTGGTAAGCCACATCTTTGTGGTGACACACAGATTAATAAAATGGGTTAATTTAAGATGTAAGAGCTAGTTTAGGAATATTTAGGAATATGCCTAAACTATTGTCCAATCAGCATTGTAATTAACATAGTTTCTGTGTGATTATTCTGGTCTGCTTGGCCAGGAAAAGAGTAAGCAGTCTCCTATTACAGGTATGTAAAATGAAAGATAAATTTTTTACTAAAAATTATGAATAAAAAAGCAAATTTGAAACTGAAAGTGTTTTGTCTGGGATAACCAGATGCAGAGCTCTGCCTCTATCTGGATCTAATGCCTCTTGCTGCACCAGCATGTACTTGACCAATTAGAATATGATGAAAATTTCAAAATAATAAATAATAATAATGAAAAACATTGTATGCAAAATATGAATAGATTTTTTTCTCCTTGTCTTCCTAATAAGCATTTACTTTACTTACTACACAAATGTGGTCAGATGAGGCCAATAAAAAAATGATTTTGAAAGTCAAGGTAAATGAGACACTAAGTGCTGGCTCACTTCCAGCTCATAATAACTTACATAAAATAGGCTTGAGTGCAATGAGTGTTTTGTCATGGAATTTTACTAGGATGAAAAGTTTAAAATCAGATTCTGAATATTTAATATCATGCACATTTGTTTAGACTATTTAGTATTTAAGAGACTAATATATGTCCTTGATGGAAAATAACCTGTGATTGTTAAAAAAGATGTTCATTATATCTTCATACATATGCTGAATCTTCTGAATGTGAAATGAGACAAACTAACAGCTTCATAAAGCTGTTGATGTGTTGCTGTTGCTTAATTAAGTATAATTCTTGATGGCTTTAATGAAATTTCTTCAAAGGTCTGTTAATTCTTTTTTTTTTTCTCCTAGAAAGGGTGTCTTGGCCATCCTAGAATCCTAGACCAGGCTGGCCTTAAACACACAGAGCACCACCTGCTCTGCCTTCTGAGTATTAAAGGCATATGCCACTACCACCTGGTTTCTATGCTAATTCTCTTACCACTCAAAGTGGCTTCCTACGTCCTTCTGCAGATTGGGAACAGAATTTGCCATGCCTACAGATTACCAAGTCCGTTTCACTGGCACAAGTGAGTCCTATTGCAAATGCTTGATGAGGAGTCTTTGAAACAAGATTCATAGGTAAGTTTTTTTAAAGAAAAATTCTCAATAGTTTTTAATTGCAAATTTTCTCCTCTCTTACTTTAAAAAGTATATGTGTGCATGTGGAATTGTATTAGTGGCTTTGTTTTAAAGCTTTTGATGCTACTTTGGGAACTAGAATTTAACCTTTTCTTAAATAATGATCAGATTATATCCATTTTATTACTTTGTGATTTATTCTATTACAATGAAATTGTGTGGGAGAGGACTGTATATTAATTTTTTTCCTAGAGACTCTGAGCTGCTTTAAGAAGCCATTTAATTACCATTCATAATTTGCCTAATTAGAATAAATATACATATACTTAAACTGAAAATTTAATGAAATCCACCAAATACAATTTTCTCGAAATTGATATTTATCACCTGGTAGAAGTTATTCAATATCCATTGTGTCATTTAATGATACTGTGTAAAATAGCCACTTCTTCTTACCCTCACCAAGACTTTTTGCTTTACTCGTTAAAGATGTCTTCCAATACCTGGTATTCCTGGATGCTCACCAGTCTCCACAAAGGAGCAAAGATGCCCTGTTTTTTTTAAAACAGGCTTTGCTAAAATGCTGCACCATGACTTGGATATTCTATGGATAGAAAGAATGTCCACTTTGGGACTTTCAGTTATGAACTAACTACAGAGATTTCCTTTCCTGGAAGCCATCTGAGGTTAGTTAGGGATCATGAAACTGCAGATGCTAGTCTTCATTAATATATATATATATATATATATATATATATATATATATATATATATATTCCTGTTACTTTGTGTTTGCTCCTGAAAGTTCTATTGGAGTAAGGGTAGGGAAGTTATTCCTGCCTACAAGAAAGGTGACAAACCTCGCCACCTTCTTCCATTACTCAGAAGAATTACTGGTAACACATTTTTGGTTATATGCTATGATGGAGGAGTATCTATGTGTTAATTTCATTGGTTAATAAAGAAACTGCCTCGGCCTTTTAATAGGACAGAAAATTAGGTAGGTGGAGTAAACAGAACAGAATGCTGGGTAGAAGGCAGTGAGGCAGACACTTCAGGCAGTTGCCTTAGGCAGTCGCCATGCTTCTCCTCTCCAAGATGGATGCAGGTTAAGATCTCTCCTCGTAAGCGAGCACCTCGTGGTGCTTCACACAATACTAAATATGGGTTAAAGCAAGATATGAGAATTAACTAATAAGAGGCTGAAACTAATAGGCCAGGCTGTGTTTAAAAGAATACAGTTTCCGTGTAATTATTTCGGGTGTAAAGCTAGCCCCGTGGTGGGACGCAGCCCCGCTGCTCCATCTACAATGCTACATCTGCCTTTTAAAATACCTTGTACCTTGTGGGCTGTGCATGTCATGGGCACCAAGGGGCAGGCTACCATTCATTTATCTCCTTTCTTTTATTGCATATGCTTCCCATACCCCAGAAAATATGGGTATGTTATATCTGCTCTTCTATCAGTTTATTCCTTTATTTCTTGACTGCCATTTTAGCAGGAATGTTCTGGAAAAATGCACAAAAACGTAATATTTAATTAACTTGTCAAAGTTAAAGGAGGAACTCTCTGTAAAATAAATGAATGTTTTGTCATAATTACTATGTGTAATGTTCTATAATGTGCTATATGGCATCACCACATACACATATTATATGACAAGTTTGCATTTTTAGTGCCCATTTAAAAAATTGTCAGAAGAACAAAGAATTAGTTTCTTTCAAATTCATACTTTCTTGTTTTTTTTTTCACTCACCTTTTCTTTATTTGTCTTGAATTTTCTGTACATCTGGTTTTCGTTTTTGTTTTTCTTGCTCTGGAATTTTTTTTCTAGTGAGAAATTACTGCTATAGCTGTCATCACTGTGAAACTTGATGTGTGTACTTAAGATATTTAAGTCCATTTTCCCCATATTTTCATATACAATGAGAAGCTGTTGCTGTTTGTTAAATACTTAATTAACAAAATTAAGAATGGAGAAGCCTTTATACTCTTTGCATCCCACAGAGTTAGAAACAATACTCTATTAAGTAATCAAATTTGGATTATGTTACTGTAGAACTTTTGGTAGAAAACTAACCATGGTCAGAGTGAATAACAGTGATTCTCCTGTCTTTGCTTCTCAGGTGCTGGGATCCCAGCTGCCACCCCTGACTTTTATATGGATGCTAAGGATGCTGTGAATGCTAAGGATGCTGGTGATGCTGAGGATGTTGAGGAAGCTGGGGTGCTGAGAATCCTGGGGATGCTGGAGATTCTGGGGATGCTGGAGATGCTGGGGATGTTGGAGATGCTGGGGATGCTGGGGATTCAAAGGACATTGAGAATGCTGGGGATGCTGGAGATGCTGGGGATCCAGCTCAGGTCCTGCTTTTGTGGCAAGCAGTTTCCTGTCTGCATCATCTCCCATACCTCTCCTGTTACTTAAAGTCTTGGTGAGCAGTTATATGGTATTGTGTTACAAGTATTTATTTCATGGCCACTTTATTGTATTTTTTCAGTATCAGGAATTGACCCCAGATCCTCATGAATGCTAGGCAAGCACTCTACTGTTGAGCTACATTCTCATCCTTCATTATAGTTTCTGTGTTAGTGTGTATGCAATTTCCAAAACAACTTCACCAGCAAAAACTCTGTGTTGCTCAGCCTCATCCACAATTGTACTGTTTTTCTTCACGCATGTCTTTCTTTCCTGCTGCTTTGTTTGGTGAATGATATAATGGACTCATATCTCAGATATTGTCTTCTTTGTTTAACCAATATATTGGGCCATAATTCATATACTATAAAACTTACCCATTTAAAATTTACAGTTCAATGGCTTTTAGTATATTCAGAGATATACAGCCATCATCACAATAAATCTTATAACATATTTATTATTCCTAAAAGAAATCCCTGGTCCTAACCTGTCTTCTTTATTTTCTTGTGCCAGACAATCAGGAATCTATTGCCTATCTCTATAGATTTGCCGATGATAGACAGTTTATGCAATTAGAACCAAATTATCTTCAGCATTTTGTTAATGTCTCCTTTTCGATTAGCACATTTTAAGGTTTATCCACTTTGAGGCATATAGCTGTACTTTGTTTCTTTTTATTTCATAATTTTCTTTATTCTACTCTATGGTTATACCTAACATTGTTCAGCCATTTATTAAGTAAAGGGCATAGAAATGTCTCTAGCTTTTTACTTCTATTAATAATTATGCAATAAAAACTTACAGTTTTTGCATAATCAATATTTTTCTTTATATATGTACCTTGAACTTGCTGTTCACGTGATAACACTGCAATTAGTCTGTTCATGAACCATCATAGGTTTGTTAAATCATCTTCACTATTTTGTGTTTATTATAAAGGTTGTCATTTCTGTATATCATTGTAAATCATTTTGTCTGTTCATTTTTTCTTTTCTTTTCTTTTTTTCTCTGAAACACTCTCTACATAGCCTTGACTATCCTTGAACTTACTCTGTAGACCATAATGTCCTCAAACTCATAGAGATCAGTCTCTCTCTACCACCCAAATGCTGGGATTGAAGGTATGTGCCACCACACCTGTTTTGTGTGTATTTTGATTATCTACCTTATCGTGTGCTTCATTGGTGTTTTGGTTTGTATTTCTCTGATGACACATGACCTGGAGTATATTCTGTTTCTTAGACATCCACATTTTGGATAAGAGCATATGTGCTTCTTGGACATTCATACCATTGGAGAAATGTCTGCTCAGATCCTTAGCTCATTTTCAATTACATCATTTCTTCTCTTGTTATTAAATTTCAAGAGCTTTTATATAGTCTCTATATGTAATCCTTTTATTGGCTATGAAATTTGCAAAGATTTTTCTCCAGTGCTGTGGTCTGTCCTTTATAAAACATGTTTATTTTCAATCAAAGAATTATAATTGAGTATGTTTATGATAATTGAGTATGTTTATGATAAAAAGTGGTATTATAGTACATGAATTTTATGTAGTAGTAAATCATGCTAATTAGCATATTCATCACTTCAAATGCTTTTCTTTTTGTCATGTCAGTTTTAAAAATTTACTTTTGGCAATTTGGAAATATATCATGCAACATTGCTAACTATATTCATGACTCTTTGAACTTTACAATAAACTTTAAAAACCCTTGAATCTTATATCTTCTGTCAAATTGGTGCTTTATGCTATTTAGAATTCAACTCCTCTGTCCCCAAATTTGAGTCTCTCTAACTGTGAACTTCTTTCATCTCTCTGATGAAAGAAAAGTTCAATTGTGCTTGATACGACATACAGGTGAGCACAATGATGCTTGTGTTTGTACAAGATTATTTCACTTACAATAATGTTCACCAATTTCTTTCATGTTTTACATGGCAGGTGTTTGTTTGTTTATTTAGGTGTAAATGTGAATCATATGAAGGTCAGAAGACAATCTAAAGGTCGTGCCCCCCCCCCTTATCTACCTTATTTGAGACAATGTCTCTTTGTTGCTGATTCCTATGTACTTCAGGCAGTGAGCTTTTGAGAATTCTCTTGTCTCCAGTTCCCATTCATTTACAGACACAGGGAATACAGATATTCTGCTACATGTCTGACTTTTTGCATGTGTAGACAGAAGTTTCTGTTCTACTTGGTCCTGTAGCTGTTTAATCCCAAAGAAACATACATAGGCTTATATTAATTATAAACTGTTCGGTCTATTAGCTCAGGCTTATTGTTTAATAGTTTTTACTACTTAAATTAACCTGTAATTCTTGTCTACATTTAGCCATAAGGCTTGGTACCTTTTCTCAGTAAGGCATTCTTATCTTGATTCCTCTACATGTGGCTTATGACTGCATCTTTGCCTTTCCACTTCCCAGAATTCTCCTACTCTGGTTGCTCCACCTATACTTCCTGCCTGGCTACTGGCCAATCAGCATGTCATTTAACTGGTGCAAGTGACAAATTTTATAGAGTACAAAAGCATTATCCCAAAGTGTACATGGGTATTGGGGTTTTAAACTCAGGACATCTTGCATGTCTATATATGTGTATGTGTGTGTGTGTGTCTGTGTGTCTACATATAACTCTGTTTACCTCCTGAGCTATCTTCTTTACCCATAAGGCATTGTCACTACAAACACAGTTTGAAAAATACTGTTATATGTTGTAGAATATTATTTTAAAATGTGTTGTTTGTTTATGATGTGCAACATTTGCTTTGATGATGCAAAGATGTGTTGCATTCTTTTATTTTGCATTTGTTTAACTGTGTGAAGCTGTGATTCTTTGCCTGTTTAAAACACCTGATAGACTAATAAAAAGCTGAATGGCAGGAAAAAGGTTAGGTGGGCTTGGTAGTCAGAGAGGATAACTAGAAGAAGAAATATGGGGGAAAAAGAAGGAGCAAGATAGAACAAGGAGAGAAGGATATCAGTGGCCAGCCACCTAGCTATGCAGAAAGCCATGGCAAAAGAAGTAAAGAAAGACATACAGAAATAGAGAAAGATAAAAGCCCAGAGGCAAAAGATAGATGGAATAATTTAAGTTAAAAAATCTGGCTAGAAGTAAGTCAAGCTAAGGCTGGGCATTTATAAAAAAATAAGACTCTATGTGTGACGTATTTGAGAGTTGGGTGATGGGCTCCCCAAAAGACCAAAGGTCAAATGGCAAAAGAGTAGAAAAAAATAAGCAACTACATTATATTTGTTGCTTTAAATCTATTTTATCAGATATTGTTGTATCCACATTGGCTTTAGTTTGGTTTGTTGATGTGTTTTATCTGTTTTCATAATTTCACTTTCAAATTATTTTTGAGATTTAAAGCATAGCTCCTATATGCAACATAAATATAGATATTATTTTTATTAAGTTGGTTAATTTCTACACTTGAGTAGATTTTATTTCTTGAGTCATATGTGATATGAATGAATATGATTTTTAAAATATCGTATAATGAGAAATATAAATATTTGATAGGTATACATAGCTCAGTAAGCTGAGGTATTCCAAAGATGTGTTGAACAGTTTTTGGACAACTGGATACAAGCTACAGCCATCTAGGAAGAGGAAGTGCCTCCATATATTGGCCTGTGGACATCTTTAGGACATTTTCTTGACTAATGACTGATTATAAGAGCTACAGGCCACTGTGTGCAGTGCCATACATGGACCAAAGTGATCAAAGTATGGAGAACAAACCACTAAGCAGATTTCCTTCATGATTAGTGTCCCTGTTCCTGCTGGAGTTCCTATGCTGACTTACCTCAATGACGGATTCTGATGTGACATCTAAGCCAAGCCTTTTCCTCCACAAGTTGCTTTGAGCCTGTTATCACAGGAATAGAAAACAGACTAGGGCAAAAGATATATAAAAATATGTGTGAGTAAAATGTTTATTCAAAGTGTAAGTCAGGCTTATACATTTTGATGTTGTAGAGATTGTTAAGTTTTTGATGTGTTTTCTGATTCTACAACTTATCTTTAAGAAATTATTTATGTTGAATATTGAAATATTTACAAAGAATATTTATAATCAAACATTCTTCCTTTTCAACCATTTGCCTATGTGACACCTTTCTCCATAGAATTAAACCAAGAAAGTATCACAATATATAGAATGAAGAAGCACACTTGAGAATTTACTTATAGATAAAATTCTGTCCTGAGCCTCTAGGCTTGATGGGGGAGCTGACCAATCCCTTGTCTGAGGGGCATGACCCCTCCAGGGCTCCAAATACCTTTAAAATATCCGTATTTGTTTGTTTTTACACTTTTTGTTTCCCTGCGTGCTCCTCGCTGGAACCTTGACTTTTGTTAAGTTCCCTTTTCTTTCCTTTATTAAAGCTGAATATTATATATTAAAGCTAGTCTGATTAATCATAATTGCCGATCTACCACACCCCTTCATAGGCTGCTTTTGAATGTTTATAACACTAATCACATTTTTTTCACATTTAAAAAGAACTATAATTAGGACAAAGCAATCCAATGCCTACAGCAAGATAAGACAAAAGAAAAGAAAAGAGACAAAAGCCATGGATGACTGCAATGCCTTCTATACCTATTATCTAAGATATTTGCTGAAAAGTTGGTCAACATCTTCAATTCTTTTTACAATATTGTGATTACTTCCATCAGCTTCTTATTTTGTTTATGATTTTTCTTCTTTTGCCTTTAATTCCTTAACACTTTTATTCTTTAAGTTCTTTCCTATGTTTAATAAGGAATATTCCAAATAAAAGTCATTCTTTTCCTGGTTGTTGTTTTGATATAACTTTGACTTTTCCATCCATGGGGAAAGGGGATATCTGCCACTAGTATGTTACTGGGATTCTAGTGGCCCTGCTTTGAAAAGAACTGCCTCATGCTAGCATGAATGGTCCCATACTTTGACATTTTAAACCTCCTCCAGACACCTATTTAATTTGAGCACATATTTCAGTGAGTGTACACTTCAGTTTACTTATTAAATAAACCTTCATTTACAAAGTGTACACTGGATTACTTGGAAATGCATTGTTATACATATTTGGATAATGTTTTCTCATTTATTCAGCCATTTATTATTTTTATTGATCATAAATTAAGAGTTGTTTGACGTTCTGGAAATGCATGTATAGAGGCAGAGACAATCTGTCTTACTGGGAAAGATGTACAATGAAGAGCAGCATAGTTTCAATTATGCATGGTAATAAACAACACAATTAAAACTTATTCAGGGACATACTATCTATGTAGTAACTTGTTTTAAAGTTGATGATTTTTACAAGTGACTCTACTCTAACAAAGACTATTTGAGTCAATAGTTATACCTCCCAGAACATGTAACTGCTTTCATGAGCACATCAGCAATGCAAGAGACTCTGCTAATTTTTTTTTTAATAATTTATAGTTTACCCAGAATGTTGGGCATAGACTTTGACTAACAGGACAAATCATGCATTTGAAGATAACATAACCAAACTGGTCCCACCCAACTTTAAATGATATGAAAAACTAGGGGCAGCACACAAATACATGTAATATCTCAGTTATACAGAAAATAAGCTACACAGTCAGAAATATCTTACTTGCTGTGAAGAAAAACAACAAAGGGTTCTGTTGAATAGGTAATGCGTTGGGAAGAGTTGGACTTTTTTGTCTTTTAATTCTCTTTTTTAGATTGTTTTTATTGAGCTATATATTTTTCTCTGTTCCCTTCCTTCCACCCCCTCTTCTTCTACCCTCTCCCATGATGCCTAAGCCCTCAATTTACTCAGGAGATCTTGTCTTTTTCTACTTCCCATGTAGATTAGACCTATGTGTGTCTCTCTTAGGGTCCTCTTTGATGTCTAGTTTCCTGGGGTTGTGAATTGTAGGTAGGTTTTTCTTTTCCTTTTTAATGAATTTTTATTGAGCTCTATATTTTTCTCTGCTCCCCTCCCTGTATCTACCCTCCCTTTTAACCCCCTTCCAAGGTCCCAATGTTCCCATTTTACTGAAGAGATCTTGTCTTTTTTTTACTTCCATTTAGAATAGGTCCATGTATGTCTCTCTCAGAGTCCTCATTGTGTCTAGGTTCTCTGGGATTATGATTAGTAGCCTGGTTTTCTTTGTGTTATGTTTAAAAACAACTTATGAGTGAGTACATATGAAAATTGTCTTTCTGAGTCTGGGTTACCTCACTAAAAATGATGTTTTCTAGTTCCATCCATTTGCCTGCAAATTTCAAGATGTCGTTATTTTTTTCTGCTGTGTAGTACTCCATTGTATAAATGTACTACATTTTCTCTTATGTATGGATGGAATATTCTATGGATGTCTGTTAAGTCCATTTGATTCATAACATCTGTTAGTTCCATTATTTCTCTGTTAAGTTTTTGTCTAACTAAACTGTCCAATGGTGAGAGTGAAGACTTGAAGTCTCCCACTATTAGTATATGGGGTTTAATGTATGATTTAAGTTTTAGAAGTGTTTCTTTTACATATGAGGGTGCCCTTGTATTTGGGGTATCGATGTTCAGTATTGAGATTTCCTCTTGATGGATTTTTCTGTGACTAATATGAAATGTCCTTTTTTGTTTCTTTTGAATGATTTTAGTTTGAAGTCTATTTTGTTAGACATTAAAATAGCCACACCAGCTTGTTTCTTAGGTCCATTTGATTGGAAGGTTTTTTTCCCCAACCCTTTACTCTGAGGCAATGTCTGTCTTTGAGGTTGAGGTGTGTTTCTTGTATGCAACAGAGTGATGGATTCTGTTTTCATATCCAATCTGTTAGTTTGTGTCTTTTTATAGGTGAATTGAGTCCATTTATATTAAAGAATATTAATGTCCAGTGATTGCTATCTCCTGTTAATTTAGTTTTGTTGTTGGTGATGTTAATTTGTGTGTTTTTCCCTTCTTTGAGATTTGCTGCTATGAGATCATCAATTGTCTGTGTTTTTGTTGATGTAGTCAACTTCCTTGGGTTGGAGTTTTCCTTCTAGTACTTTGTGTAGGGCTGGGTTTGTGGTTAGGTATTGGTTAAATCTGGTTCTGTCATAGAATATCTTGTTTTGTCCATCTATTGTGATTGAAAGTTTTGCTGGGTATAGTAGTCTGTGCTGGCATCTGTGGTTTCTCAATGTCTGCATAACACATGACTACGACCTTCTAGCTTTCATTGTCTCCAATGAGAAGTCAGGTGTAATTCTGATAAATCTGCCTTTATATGTAACTTAGGATTTTCCTTTGCAGCTCTTAATATTCTTTCTTTACTCTGTATGTTTAGTGTTTTGATTATTATGTGCTGAGGGGACCTTTTTTTGATCCAGTGTATTTGGTGTTCTGTAAGCTTCTTGTATCTTCATAGGCATATCTTCCTTTAGGTTGGGAAAAATTTTCTTTTATGATTTTGTTAAATATATTTTCTGTACTTTTCAGTTGATCTTCTCCTTCTTCTATACCTATTATTCTCAGGTTTGGTCTTTTCATGGTGTCCCAATTTCCTGGATATTTTGTGTTAAATTTTTGTTAGAGTTAATGTTTTCTTTGACTGATGAGTCTATTTCCTCTATTGTATCTTCAGCGCTTGAGATTCTTGCTTCCATCTCTTATTATTCTGCTGTTTATATTTACTGGTTTTTCTTTGATATGTGTCTAAAAGCCATCTATGAGTGGGTTCATATTATATTTGTCTCTCTGGTTCTGGGTTATCTTACTCAATATGTTGTCTTCTAGATACATTTATTTGCTCACAAATTTCAAGATGTCATTATTTTTTTCATTGTGTAGTAAGAGTTGAACTTTTAAATATGAGATAAGACCTCACTACATAGAGAATATTAGCAAAGCTCCGAATAAGGCAAGAGTAAGTGATGTGTCTACCTAGAGAAAGTGTACTACCATTCAGGAGAGTATCATTAAATCATATATTTGTAAAAATTTTTTCTAGTTTTATTCCACTGTAATCTGATAACATACAAGAAATCATTTTTATTTATTTGATATTTGTTATGACTGACATAGGGCTAAAATATTTTATTTTATGGCACATCTCATGAGCTACAAAAATATTCCATCTGCAGCTGCTGGATGGAATATTCTGTAGGAGTCTGATATGACCATGTAATCTATAATGCTGTGCTGTGGACAATGTGCTGTGGGACAATGGTTTTGTCTCTTGTATTGATTTATTAAAGTACTGATTGGCCAGTTCTGAGTGAGGTAACCCAGACTCAAAAGATGAATTTGGTATGTACTCACTCATCAGTGGATTCTAGACATAAATAAAGGTCAGTGAGCCTATAATTCTAGATCCCAGAGAAGCTAAATAAGAAGGTGAACCCCCAAAAACATATAGTTATCCTCCTGGATATTGGAAGTAGACAAGATTGCCGGGCAAAAATTGGGAACTTAGGGGTGGGCTGGGATGGAGGTAAGGGGAGATGGGGAGAGAAAAGTGTGAAGGGGAGGATGGGGAGAGCTTGGGGGAATGGGATGGTTGGGATATAAAAAGGGTGAATATGGGAGCAGGAAAGTATATATCTTAATTAAAGGAGCCATTATAGGGTTGGCAAGAGACTTGACTCTAGAGGGGTTACCAGGTGTCCAGGGAGATGTCCCCAGCTAGTTCCTTGGGCAGCTGAGAAGAGGGAGCCGGAAATGGCCAGATCCTATAGCCATACTGATGAATATCTTATATATCACCATAGAACCTTCATCTGGCGATGGATGGAGATAGAGACAGAGCTCCACATTGGAGCACTGGACTGAGCTTCCAAGGTCCAAATGGGGAGCAGAAGGAGGGAGAACATGAGCACGGAAGTCAGGACCGCGAGGGGTGCACCCACCCACAGAGATGGTGGGTCTGATCTAATGGGAGCTCACCAAGGCCAGCTGGACTGGGACTGAAAAAGCACCGGTTAAAACCGGACTCCCTGAACATGGTGGACAATGAGGGCTTCTGAGAAGCCAAGGACAATGGCCTAGCCTGTTTGGGTGCTCACCTTCCTAGACCTGGATGGAGACGGGGAGGACCTTGGACTTCCCACAGGGCAGGGAACACCTACTGCTCTTCAGATTGGAGAGGGAGGGGGAGGGGAGGAGGGAGGGGAATGGAAATGGGAGGCGGGGAGGAGGTGGAAATTTTTTTAATTAAAAATAAATAATAGAAAAATGAAGAGAGAAATAAGGAAACTAACAGATGTTATGACTCAAATGGACAAAACAGACATCTATGAAACATTTCATTCAAACATAAAAGAGTATGCCTTTTTCTCAGCACTTCATGGAACCTTCTCAAAAATTGACCTCATACTAGGTAACAAAGCAAACCTCAACAGATACAAAAAAAATTGAAATAACACCATGTATCTTATTGGATCACCATGGCTTAAAATTAGAATTCAACAGCAACACAAATTCCAGAAAACCCACAAAGACATGGAAAATAAACAATGCTCACCTGAAGCATCAATGGGTAAAGGAAGAAATTAAAGACTTCCTAAATTCAATGAAAATGACCACACAACATGTCCAAATTTATATTGCTAGAGCAATAAGACACCAAAAGGAGATCAAGTGGATACAAATCGGAAAAGAAGAAGTCAACTCTATTTGCTGATGATATGATAGTTTACATACCAGTCCCAAAAATTCTATCAAGGAATGTCTACAACTCAAAAACACTGTCAGTAATGTACCAGAATAGAAGATTAGCTAAAAAAAATCAGTAGCCCTCCTTTACACAGATGATTAATGGGCTGAGAAAGAAATCAGAGAAACATCACCCTTCACAATAGCCACAACATGAAGCCAACCACACTGAACCTCATAGAATAGAAAGTGGGAAGTACATTTGAAAGCATTGGCACAGGAGACCACTTCCAAAATATAATCCCAGCAACACAGACACTGAGAAAAACAATGAATAAATGGGACCTACTGAAACTGAGAAGCTTCTATAATACAAAGGACATGATCAATAAGACAAAATGACAGCCTACAGAATGGGAAAAGATCTTCACCAACCCCATATTGGACAGAGTGCTGATCTCCAAAATATACAAAAACTCCATAAATTGGTCACCAAATAATCCAGTAAAAAAATGGGGTATAGACCTAAAGAGAGAATTCTCAACAGAAGAATCTAAAATGGCTGAAAGACACTTAAGAAAATGTTCAACATCCTTAGCCATCAGAGAAATGCAAATCAAAACATGTCTGAGATTCAATCTTACACTGTTAAGAATGGCCAAGATCAAAAACGCTGATGACAACGTATGCTGGAGAAGATGTAGGGTAAAGGGAGAACTCCTACATTGCTGGTGGGAGTGCAAGCTGGTACAGCCCCTTTGGATGTCAGTGTGTCAGTTCCTTAGAAAATTAGGAAACAACCTTCCCAAGACCCAGTAATATCACTTTTGGGTATGTATCCAAAGGTTGTTCAATCATACCTCAATGACCTGTGCTCAACTATGTTCATGGTAGCATTATTTGTAATAGTCAGAAACTGGAAGCAACATCAATACCCTTTGATTGAAGTATGGGTGAGGAAAATGTGCATGTTTACACATTGGAGTAGTACACAGCAGAAAAAAATGACATCTTGAAATTTACAGGCAAATGGATGGATCTAGAAAACATCATATCGAGTGAGGTAACCCAGACCCAGAAAGACAAATATCATAAATACTCACTGATATGTAGTTTTAGACATAAAGCAAAGAAAACCAGCCCACAATTCACAATCCCAGAGAACCTAGACAATAATAAGGACCTTAAGAGAGACATACAGTGATCTAATCTACATAGGAAGTAGAAAAAGACAAGATCTCCTGAGTAAATTGGGAGCATAAGGACCATGGAAGTGGGTAGGAGGGGAGAGGGAGAAAGGAAGGCAGGGAAGTAGAGAAGAATGTATAGCTCAATAAAATCAGTAAAATGTTAAAAACATAAGTCTCAGTTCCCTCTTCTATACCATAGGATATCAAGGTTTATACTTATGCTCTTGCTCCATGGGTCTTGGAAATGGAGTGTTTCTTGTTATTATTTTCTTTATTAATTTCTAAATGTAGCCTTTTGTCAACCTTTACTTCCATCTCCAGCATTTTCCTTTCTATCTGTCTACTGGAGATACTTTCTAAAGCGTTTTTATTTGATTAGCTGAACTTTTGAACCCCAACATGAGTTTCTCCTCTGCGTTTATGATTTATGCTTTCTTCGTTATGTCCCAAGGTGTTTTTTTCCCATTCAACTGTTTGCTTACTTTCTCTGAAATCACTGATTATCTTTAGAAGAAGATTTTGGATTTAGTAATTGAGCAAGCTTTCTTGCAGATGTCATGTTGCATTTTCTTTTTATCTTTCTTGTTTTTCTGTGTTATATTATGTGCATCTGTTGTTTTGAATACCTTTTCCTATATTATTTTGGGCTATTCCTAGTGTATATACTATTCTTGTTGACTCATTCATGAAAGAAAAAGCACAAGGAGAGAGAGAGAGAGAGAGAGAGAGAGAGAGAGAGAGAGAGAGGAGAGAGAGAGAGAGAGAGAGGAGAATGAGGAAGTGTTGGAGCAGCTTGTTTCTGGGTTTTCTAAAATTGGAGTCTTCCAGGTGGAGGTGGGGAAGGAAAGTTGAAACTGGTGTCTTTTGTTTCTACATAGGGTGTTGCTTAAGCAAGGCCAGTGAAGTGCCAGATGTTCTTGGAGCTTTCTTCCAGAAGCTGTCTTCTTATGTATCAGGATACTTTGCTGGTCACACTTTGCAGTCCGTGGATAGGGTAGGCTGTCTTACACACTCAAGACTTCACATCTTGTATATTCTGGGGTTGATGGAGGATTCTCATTGGCTAATAAACAAGCTGCCTTGGCCAGCCCTGAGGTGGGTGGAGTAGACAGAACAGGAAGAAGGAAGTGAAGTAGATGGCTCAGTTAGATGCCACGCCTCTCCTAAGTGAGACAGATGCCTTGCCTCTCCTCTGGGGGAGAGTCGTCATGAAGTTAGCCACCAGGACAGATGTGCTGAATCTTTCCTGGTAAGACACCACTTTGTGGTGTTACACAGATTATTCGATATGGGTTAGTCAAGATGTGAGTTAGAGGCTGAAAATAATGGGCCAGGCAGTGTTTAAAAGAATGCAGTTTCCATGTAATTATTTCGGGTAAAGTTAGCTAGGCGGCCAGGAACCGGGCGGCAGGAAGCCTGCCCACAGCTCCATCACTACATGGTGTGGCTATTATTGTAGCCTGCAGTCTCTCCTGAATATATTTGGAATAGGAGAAGCAGCAAATACAATATTGAGATCAATATAGTCTGTCTCATTCTTTAAAGACCCAATTAACATAAAATGTTGCTGTAGGAACGAAATTGTGGAATACAATTCTGCTGGAAAAGAATTGTTTCCAGGAATTTTCCCCTTTATGCTTTGTAAATAATCATTCATGATCCCTATGTTAGATTGCTTTAATACCCATAGATGTGACTAGTCTGTACAGAAGTGACTAACTTCATTTATTTATTTATCTATTCATTTGTTCATTTATTAGTTTTAGAACAAGAGTCATTTTAGCCAAGGGCTGTAAAATACTGCAACTACATCAGCTGTGTTATAACTTGGAGGAAAGACCATTACCTGAATTTGGATATTAAAATAGTCTTCACAATTTGTCTTGTAATTTAATTTGCTCTATTTATTCAACTTCTTTGTGTCCTGATGTTTGAATTTATTCAATTAAAATAGCATTCCTTTCATTGCATGTGATTAATGATGCTAAACAATTAATAAATAGTAAATTAATTCATATGAGGAACCGAGGGCAGTCTCTTGTATGTAGAAAACGCTCATTAAATATTAAGTATTATTCTTCTTATTTTAAATACATTGGGTCCCTCAAAACTTATGGTCCATTGTTTTATTAAAAAAAAATCACACTCCTGTTTTAATCAAAAGGATTATTGGTACAATCAACATTTCATTTTCTTCACCTTTTTGCTTTTGTTATAACCCTTCCTAGAGGTCCATGTCAACAAATCGTTATGTAAGTTTTTAATGAATTTTTCCTTTCCAAAGTCAGGAGAACATAAAATCTATCCCAGAGTTCCTTAAACTTTAAAGGTACACAATCATTTGAAAATCTTTTTAAAAGGTGGTTTCCAATTTGTTTTGTGAAAAAAGCAAAAACTTTGGGTTTCAGTTTGGAAATTTCAGTACACCGTCCTCAACTTCATTACTGTTGGACTTGTCATGAGTCAGAGCATCTGATGGAAGTGATGGGGCCAGGGAAGCAGAGGGAGAGCTGAGAAGGTTCCCTTCCTGGTCACCTGCTACGTCCTCTCTCTCAGCCCCTCTCGCAGTAATCTCACCATCACCATAGGACAAGCGTGTGTGAGGACTAATGCACTGCTTCAGCCACAGCCTTCAGGATCCGGTCACTTCCCCGAAGCCTAGAACACAAGTGACTGAAGCCTGAGAGTGAACTGCTCGCAAGCATAAAGATGGCCACAGCGCATCATGTTCAGCATGGCTATAGCTTTCCCCCTATGATTAATAAAAACGCACTCCTTTTCCCAAACACTTATACACGATATGTTTACAAAGAGCAGCTGGTGGCCAGCTGTTGCATGGCCACCTATGACTCCACTGGTGAGTGGAATCCGAAGAAAATGATATTCATTAAATGATCACAAAAATTCAAAGGAATCGTAATCATAAAATTTCGGTGTCCATCAAGGACATTGTTTACACCTACTTCTCTACTCTTGTGTTCTTCCCGTCACACTGCTGCCATCTGGGTGCTGTGGGTCACAGAGCTCACTTCCGCTGTGGAAGTTAGATGGCAAGCGTCTTTCCAAGTTGGTTTGGTTTCTCTCTAGGCTCCCACTCTCCTTTCTTACAATGAAGTGTTTCTTCCTCCTGATGACAACGTCTAGATTTACCCAGTGCTCCTCTAGGATGTGGCCCCGTAGAGACAACTGTATAGAGATCATGAGCTTCTGTCTCCTCTTTAAAACTATTGTTTAAGTTACATTTTTTTGAAGCAGGAAAAGGCTTTAAAGGAAGTAAATTACTGTTTTTTAATATTGTATAAGAAAACTTTGAATGACACACATGATAATATAAAAATATCCAATGCTGATTTTTTTCAAAACTATGATACGACTTCCCAAATGTAGCATTTCTGATTTCCTAATGACATTCTATCTTTTTTTAATGTGTCCAAAATGATAGCAGTCAGTTAATTTTGTAAATACAACATTTAGAAACAAAAAAAATAATGGCAAAATAACTTCTGCCTAATCTGTAGTAAATTGTAAACCACTAATTACACTGCCACATGCCATCTCTATCGTGCCACTCTTTACGTGGTTCCATATAATTTAGAAAAGGTTGGATGCACAATTATGGAAGTTGGTATGGTGGAGCAAGGTTTGTGATTACCACATACCGTTTCAGATGGTTAGTATAGAACATTTCAATGGAAACATTAACTTTTTAACCTAGTCTGTGGCAACCACATAAGCCATTTGGAGCAGTTTTAAATAGTTGTGAAACTATAGCAATCTTCAGTTTCAGAGGAAAGTTGTTTGCAATTAATGTGAAGGCAAAGCAGTGTATCTTTGATAGTCAGCAGCTGCAGTTTAACGTCAACAGACTTTACCATGGGTTTAATGTCTGCATTATGCGTATTGCAATTCTGTAGGCAAGTACATACATAAACTATCATGGATTAATTTTATGCAAATAATAATTTATAAGTAATAAACCCCACAAACTTCATGTGGCATTTTAAAAATTCATAATACTTGTAGCCACTAGGCAAGTTAAGGTAATTGCAAATCAGTCAGACTTAAATTTTTATATCAATGTTTGTTCATATACATAATGATTATTATATTAAACTCAGTTAAGAGAGATATGCATTTCGTAAAAATTTACAGCACAATTAAAATGCACTAACATATGCCACTGGGCACTTTGGTGTATTCTGACCTTTGCCATCTAGGTATATAGTTTTAGATATTGACTTATTTCTCATTCAAATGAGAAGTAGATTTAGTGCTCTCAGGTTCAGTCTTCCTTTAAATTTTATAATTCTATTGAATTTTCTATTGCTTTCATGAGCAGTATTTGCAAAATAATCATGATATTTCCAAGACTATTTGCTGCCTCCTAATGTTTATCTTGAAATCACACTAGGAGGTTTTTGTCTTGTCAGCTTGACAAGTCTCTTCATGTATGCTTAAGGATTAAGCTAGGTTGTGGGGAACTCCTCAAATTGTTTCTTATCCAAAAATTAAAATCTCTTAAAAATGCTCTTGCAAATATAACTCCTTATGTGCACAATCTACAAGGTTGTATAGGCAAATTGTTCTCTTGAAGAAAGCATTCTCATTAGCATGTCAGAGGCTCACACAGAGCCCCAAAAATGGGGAAATCTTCCTCTATCTTTCCTGCTGAGAATCTTTTGTTTTGGTGCTTTGTAGTCTCAGAACCTCTTTCCCAGTCTAACTAATAATTACCTTTTCATGTTTTTAATTTTTATTTTTTTCAGAAGATGAACCAATGAGAGAACTGGACAGAAAAAAGAAAGGAAAGGATTAATAGGGAAAAGAGAATATTAGCTTGTTTCATGCAAGTTAAAGTGTACTCTAATTTAAGCAATATGCTTCTGTGTAATTAAGAGCCTTTCCATTAGACCTTGTCATCTGAATTCTTGCCAGCAGGTTCTGATTGTGGGTTTTAGAACACACAGCTCAACAAAGGCATGTGGATGTTTTTTCTTTGCTTTCTTTTTATCCCTTTAGGAACTTTGACGATGCTTGTTTCTTTTTCAGGTTTTCATCTGACATCCCAAAACTAGCAGTCCTTTGAGAGGTTGAATCTTGTTTTTTCCTTTCTACCTTCCTCTTCTTTGACTTTGATTTATTGCTACTATTAGATTTTTTTCCTTTTTTTTTTGTTTTGTTTTGAGACAGTGTCTCGTGTAGCTCAAGCCGAGTTTAAACTTACTGCATAGTACTGTTAATGAATCTGTACTCTTGGTCTTCCCACTTGTTCCTCCCAAGTGCTGGGGTTATGGGTTTTCATCACTGTGCTCAATTCACAATTCTTTTTCTTACAAACTATAAAAAAAAAAAGAAATCAACAACCAACATCTTGAATTTGCAAGCAAATGGATGGATGGAGCTAGAAAACATTTTGAGTGAGGTAACCCCGACCCAGAAAGACAATTATCACATGTACTCATTAATAGGTGGTTTTTTTTACATAAAGCAAAGAAAACCAGCCCACAAATCACAATCCCAGAGAACCTAGACAACAATGAAGATCCTAAGAGGACATACATAGATCTAATCTACATGGGAAGTAGAAAAAGACAAGATCTCCTGAGTAAATTGGGAGCATGAAAACCTTGGGAGACATTTGAAAGGGAGGGAAGAGGTAGGGAGGGGAGCAGGGAAAAATGTAGAGCTCAATCATCATCATCATCATCATCATCATCATCATCATCATCATCATCATCATCTATTCTTTTCTTTTCTCACTCTTTTATTCTTACTTCATTTGCAACAAAAATGAACACAGACCCACCCTACCAATACTAATGTGTGACTTATTCAGTACTACATTCCTGTTCTTGCCTCTCCTAGTCTTTCTGTTGCTGATGATGACAGGAGTTTTGTTTTTTTACTAAGAACAAGTAATAACCAGCATACTGTCTTTTCATCTAAAGCAGAGAGGATACCTGTAGGCAAATTGTTATCTTAACCTAGCAAATTAATATGATAAAGATGGCATAGTGGGAGAGACCAGAAGCAATTCCCTGACAATATTTTATTTCAGCCGAGTCAACCACAGTCATCTCCAGTTGTACATTTAGCATGTGAGAAGATATATGTCATTACAAATTGGGTTTCTGATTCTCATTGTAGAATCTTTTCCCAATAGATGCATGTATACTAGAAAATCAATGGAGGATACAGCATGACAGCATAAATTAAAAAGATTTCTAGAGTACATTTTTTATTTTGTTTTTATCATCCACTTAGGCTAAATGGGAGACTTTCCCTAAAATGTTCTTGTAATTAGATCTGAGATGTCTTATAAAATATCAAGTTTATTGAGGGATTTATGGGAAGGGATCAAAATCACTAAAGACTTTCAAAAAGTCATATGGGAACCTACTACTATAGAAACATCCATGTATGTGTACATACAAACATATACATACAAACAGACTTACATGTAAAAAGAGTTAAAGCAGAGTTAACTTATCCTGGGGCAACAATGAATGTCCATACTAAATAATACAGATTAACAAATAAAAAGCTCATTTCCAGATTTGGGTTTCCTTCTTTGGACTTAGGTCCCCTAATTTCTAAACATAGAGACTATTTTTTTTTCTTTTTCGAGACAGGGTTTCTCTGCAGCTTTAGAGCCTGTCCTGGAGCTAGCTCTTGTAGACCAGGCTGGTCTCGAACTCACAGAGATCTGCCTGCCTCTGCCTCCCGAGTTATGGGATTAAAGGCGTGTGCCACCACTGCCAGGCTTAAATTTAGAGACTATTGACAATGCTCATGGCCACTCTCCAGAATTTTGATGGTATGATCCAATTACTGAGGATGCCACATACTTGCGACATGAAACATTAAGAAATTAAGCTGGTACTAACCTGGCTAGTTTTCAGTTTTGGAAGTTGCTATCCATGTTACTGGAAGAGAAATCAACCATCCACCTTATCACCAACTGTGAACCTTTGGAGCTACAGAAATGGTTGGCTTGATAAGACATGCACATAGGCGCAAGAGTGGAACAAACATCACGGGAGAAAACAACGACTTTATAAATGGATTTAAGTTCCTCTCCCTAAGCTGACACACATACCTGGCATCATTATCTAACCAAGAATAATTTATTTTCAATAGTTTAATTACTTCACTGGTAGTTTTATCTATCATTCTCCTAAAAATAAGCCGTATTAATCAATTAAGAATAAGGAAAATTTAGAAATTTGAACCTTGAAGGTGTTCAAGGTCCCTCTGGTAGTTTAAAAAAATGAGGCATTTTAATCACTATCCTTTGAAACATGATCTGTTATGTTTTGGTATATACGATTATGAGACATTTTAGGAGAAAAAGACAAAGGGTGAAAATTATGATTGCAGCAATTTCCTTATATAAAAGCAAAGACAATTTATATTTTAATAAAAACATCGATGAATTGAGTTACTTAAGAAGCCTTGCTTGACTGAAAGGTTGTTTTGATTTTATAAATAGATAGGAGCCCATGTGATTTCCAAATAGTTATTAATGCTTCCAGGAGACTGAGATTGTACAGAATTTATCTGGTTGTGTCAATTGTGAGGTCTTGTAACATGCTTTGTAAATTTAAAAGATTTAGCTGTAAGTAAGTTTCTTCTTGGAGGACCTTTATTCAAGGAGAGCAGATGGTAATCGTCAGTGCACGGGGAAAACATACGGAGACGCCTGTATGTGTTATTTACAGCTATTATGGAAAGTAAAACTGATAGCGCTGTAAGGAACCTCATGATAGCTCAAAATGCTGTATTTTATTTATGGCACAGAACTATTGGCACCTCATGGAAATAAACTGAGAGCTAGCGGAATTATTTGGAAGCCCTTTGTCTTTTAAAATGAAGTCCTGTAAGTCAGGAATGCTTGCTTCTGCTCTGCAGTTGGTTTATAATTGTTAAACTTAGAATATGTTGCAGGTATTGCTCTTATTATTTAAAAATATGCGGAGGATCTGTACTTTTGCTAACAGTTTAGAGTTCACAGGCTTGTTTTGCTCTTTCTTGCTTTAAATGCTTTTTATTTTGCATTTTACAAAATCTAGTATGTGGTGGAGGGGACACATGTGGACCGTAGCACACACGTGAAGGTTAGGGGGCAATGGACAAGAATCTGTTCTCCCTTTCTACCATGTGGTTTCTGGGAGTTGAACTCAGGTCTTCGGGCTTGGCAATAAGCAACTTTACCCACCAAACCATCTTGCTGGGTTCTTATCTTCAAAATATAAGCATCTTGGGAAAGGCCTCTCCAGAACTACTTGCTCTTTGTTCAGTCTTGGGATTTTGAAATTCTTTCTATTCTAGCTTAGATAGCTCTCTAAAACATAAAATTGATAGTATTGAATTTCTCCCTGAAATTTTTAAATGGCTCTTCTAGGACACTATATCTCAGGACTTAATGGCAATTGTTTATCAATGGATCAGATCATCTTACCAAAATATTCATTAACAGTTCTCCCTGATTTTTTTTACATCATCCCTTCTGTTCCATAAACTCAGATGACAAAGATCAATTTGGATCAATCTGTGATATCTTCTTTAATACAGGAAAAGCAGTTAGAATCAATGAGCATGATCAGATTTTACAAAAAAGAAAAATAGCTTCATACTGACTGAAATTTCTTCAGACAAACCTCTGTGGGTAGAAAACTGTAGCATGCCAATTTGTTGGCCAGAAAGAGTTACCATTTTTCCCTGAAAGAGGAAGTAGAGTAGGAATTCATTAATAGTTCAGGCTAATCATGGCTTGTGCCTGCATGTTGAATAGGTTAAGTTAAAATACAGGCTTGACCTATGATGGAGATGGATGGATGGAGGAGAATAGGGTTGCATGACGTTGTGAGTTTCTCTGTGAAGAAAATAGTGTCAACTAGCCACACACCCTCCTTTAACTTGACACAAGGTCACATATTGCACATATAGTTAACTGAGAATGACCCTGAACTCCTGTTTCTTCTGCCTCTGCTCTCTGAGTGCTGAAACTACAGGCATGCATCATCATTACTGGCCTGGCTTGTTAGCCTGTTTTTATCATATGCAGGGTATTTATCTGTACTGTTGTTTGATAGACATTAATTTACTTAACATTTACTGAGCACATCATCTCTTTGCACCTTTCATATGCTCACGTGCAAGTTTCTATGTCTTGATTTTAAAAAGTAGGTAGTGCCATCACCAAATGGAGTTAGTGCCTCCTAGAGTTAGAACTTGTCAGTTTAGCATGAGTTATTGTCCTACACACTTTGGGCATGCACCTGCCATATTCAATAACATTTATATGCTTATACTGTGCATATTTAAAATTTGAACCTCTTTGAAGGCAGGAATTCTTCTCAACTGCTTTAGTTGAGAAATGCCTAAATGTATCAATTCCATATAACTGTGATGAAGTACTGACTTGACTTAAGAAGTAAGGAAAACTTTTGGGTCAGGGCTTTGGAAGTTCAAATCTGAGATTAGGCGGCACTATGGCTTGGGATTTCTGGTGATAGAGGTAACAATATATGTTGGAGCAAGTTTGAAGACAGAGGAGCGATACACACACATGCACACACACATGTGTGTGTGTGTGTGTACAGGGCAGAGAAGTTACTCAGGAATACCATATTTCATTTCATTTATCTATCTGCCTGCCTACCTGACTATCTCTCTCTCTCTCTCTCTCTCTCTCTCTCTCTCTGTCTCTCTCTCTCTCTCTCTCACTGTAGGTTCTCTCACTGGCCTGGAACTCATCAAAATAGCCTAGACTTGATGGCAAGTGAGATCTGGTTTTGTGTTGGGTCCCATTCATAGCCTACCCTGCAAGGTCTATGATTGACAGGATGCAAGTTAGACCAGCCAGTGTCACTTTAAGCAAAGGGACAGAAAGTAATATATTTTTCCAGTGAAAATATTTCAATTCTAGTTTCAAGTACATAAAAATATCTAGCATAACAAAACCTTTTAGAATGAGGTAGAACAGAGAGGAAAATCTAAACTATTTTGTCCAAGAAAGTACAAAAAAATCTTTAAAACAAACAGAAAATTTGAAAAGATGATTTAGAAAATTCTGATTTATCTCTAGCTGTCTCCACTGTGTTTGGTGAAAGTTGGGGACGACTGGATAAGTGTCCTAAACCTAGACTGTCTGCAAACCTGCCGATAAAGAAGCTGTGCAGCAAATGACTCACACTTATCAGAATAAAAACCCCACTGAGATTTCCCCAGGAACCAAAGTCTTCAGACTCTAGGTTTCTAAATACTCCTTTTTCTTTTGCCTTAGATAACAAAGACTCTACAGACTCTACAGACTCTTAGAAGGACCTCACATGTTTGTGCTTGACAAGCAACACCCTGTGAAGGGAGAGTGAGAGCAGAAGGAGTCCTTCTTCAGGTAAGCAGATTATAAACGGGCGGAAATAGTTTAAGTGGAGCAAGTACTTAGGATGTTAGGGTGGCAGATTTAAGGGGAGGAAACAATGGATGGTTTATTGATTGTCTTGTTTTTTGTTTATTGAAACTTCCTGCTATTTACATGAAGAGGCTAACCCCTTACTGTCGTTTTTGCCAGAGAAAATCTTAAAAATATTTTCCAAGTGTTCCAGGATTATGTTGGAAAAGTCCAAGCATTTTCTTTAAAATCTATCAATGTCTTCTTTGATTCTATGTAGATGAGCAAACCATTACTCCAGTGCAGCTGGTGTGTGGTCACAACCCAAAGATTTTAAAAGATTGTTTTTAATTTTCAATTAATTGGTATGAATGGGACCCAACACAAAACCAAATCTCACTTGCAACCAAGTCTAGGCTATTTTGATGAGTTCCAGGCCAGTGAGAGAACCTACAGTGTGTGTGTGTGTGTGTGTGTGTGTGTGTGTGTGTGAGAGAGAGAGAGAGAGAGAGAGAGAGAGAGAGAGAGAGAGAGAGAGAGAGAGAGAGAGAGAGAGAGAGAGAAATAGAAGGTTCTTTCACTAACTATACCTACCTAACTCTATGGAGACAGATATAAAAGATACCTTGTATCCCATTGAAAGGATGCTGTGTAACAGATTAATAAGTGCCTTTCTTGTTTCAACAGGATTAGTAAAATACATTGTTACTACTCTCAACACTGTAATTTTCTATCTTAAAATGCATTTCTTGTGCTGATCATACCAATCAAAGCATTCTTATTATTTCCAGGACTTTCCAACGACTAGGGTTTCTAGTGCTGTGAATAGATGCCTTGACCACAGTAACTCTTATAAGGAAACATTTAATTTGGGGCTGTCTTATAGAGGTTTCAACCATGATCATCGTGGTGGTGGAAAGCATGGCAGCATGCAGGCAGGCACACATGGTGCTGGAGAAGTAACTGAGAGAACTGGTACATACAAAATGGCAGGCAACAGAAGGGACAGTGAACCACCAGACCTGGCTTAACTTCTAAAAGCTCAAAGCCCGTTCCTGGTGGCACACTTCCTCTAACAAGGCCACACCTCCTAATAGTAGCTCTTCCTATGGGCCCATGGGGGACATTTCTTTTGAAAACCAACACATTCCACTCCCTAGCACCCATAGCCTTATGGCATATCATAATGCAAAATATATTTAGTCCAATTTCAAAAGTCCTTATAGTCTATAACACTCTCAAACTTGTTTAAAAGTGTAACGTCTCTTCTGAGACTCATGGCAATCTTTTAACTGTAATCTTTGTAAAATCAAAATGAAAAAGCAGAGTTTCATTTCATTTCATCACATAGTTCCAACATCTAATGACACAGACTACACAATACTTTTCCAAAAGGGAGGAAAGGGAACATAGTGAGGAAATGCTGTAACAACGTAAGACGAAAAACAACTGGGCAAACTCCAAACTCTTCATTTCCATATCTGATGTCAAAACTCTCTTCAGATCTCCAACTCCTTTCAGTTTTGTTGACTGCAACACATGCCTTTCTCTGAGGCTGGTTCCATTTTCTGTTAGCAAGGATCCCACTACTCTGGCTTCTCCAAAACCCTAGAGTCTCCAATGCAATCCAGGCTTCACCTTTACAGCTTCATGTAATGGCCCCGCTAACCCTCCATACAGGAACAACCTTGGCTCATGCCTGGCCTCAGTGACTTTCCTTAGGAAGAAGATTCCATAACCTTCTTCTCTGTCTTGATTCAAAAGTCATAAACATAGTGCTAAAGCTGCCAAGAAAAGCTGCTTGCTGGGGCTGGAACATGACCCCCCCCCCCCATTCAATTACATCTTCACCAACTTTCTGTTTTTGATGGTTTCCTTCTCTGCTAAGCTTGATTGTTCTTAAACTCCATCTCTAGATAAGGCTGGCCTCAAATTCAGAGATACTCCAGCCTCTGTCGCTGGAGTACTGGGATTAAAGGCGTGCATCACTATACGTGGCCCTAAGATTTCCTTTAATTCCGTTTCACTTTTCTTTATATCCTTTTCTCAAGTTAGGAGCATAGCTGTACGGGGTCATCACTCCCTTTATTCCATTTAGTATCGGGTTTTTCTTTAAACTTTTCATCTACATTTTGTATTTTTCCTTGCTCAGCTTGCTCTTTTTCATTATACACCTGCTTAAGATTGGCACTATTAACCACACATCATAGCCAGTGTTTGGAAATCTCCTCTGCCACAGCTGTTAATCCACAACTCTTCAATTTAGCCTCAGGCACATTATTTTTAGACAAGGACAGAGAGCAGACACATTTTTCACCAAAACATCCCAAGAATGATATCTAGATCACATATTAATGTTTTCCTCTGAAATCTCTTGAGCTGGTCCTGAATTGTCTGAATCGTCCTCATCTCTGCTGTCTTCCATGCTCCTCCTGCTAGTATGGCCTATTAGGCCTTCTTAAAGTGTCCAATCATTTTTCTAGTCTAAAGTCCCAAACGATTCCATAGTCCCCCAAACAAAACTTGGTCTATCATAACAGTACCCCAGTCCCTGGTAACTACTTCTGTCTTAGGATTTCTATTACTGTGAATAGATGCCATGACCATGGCAAATCTTATAAAGAAACATTTAGTTTGGGGCTGATTTATCGTTCAGAGGTTTAGTCCATTATCATCATGTCAGAAAACATGGAGGCACATAAGTAGACATGGTGCAGTAGAGGTAGCTGAGAACAGCAGGCAGCAGGAAGGGACCAGGAGCCACTAGACCTGACTTGGGCTTCTGAAACCTCACAGCCCAGTGACATACTTCCTCCAACAAGGCCACACCTACTCCAACAAGTCCCCTCTTTTTAATAGTGTCACTCCCTGTGAGTCTATGGGGTCCATTTTATTCAAACTACCACACAAAACATTGAATTAGAAACAAAGGTAGAGTTTAGGCCATTCTGAAATGCTGGTGACATTATCCAGTGGGTTGGGTCCCACACAATATGAAAAGGGGAAAAAAGAGAAAGATAGTTCAATGCTAAGGAGATATTTTGTCACCGTCTCTCAAATGCCATGGCACTGGTAAATAGAATTTTTGGTTTAGGAAATGTAATTATCCCACTTTGAATAACTCTGAATAGTAAACAGTGAGCCAACAGATTTAAATGAAGTAACATACAGTATCTCTTGTTTCATTTCATTTTCTTTCAAAGGTGTGATGAGGATTCTAGACCTTAATTTTACAACCCGACTGTACATGTAAAGAGAGGGGGGAAACACTTTATCCATGAACACATATCTGAGTCATAGACTGAGCCAACAGTGATCAGTGCGAGTACACAATCATGTTCACTAAAACTCTCCTGGCCAAAGCTTTTTGGATCTTGCAGTAGTGATGTCGTAGGGCTCCATAGACAAGGACCTCATAATCTTCTTTATATCTTTAATTATTAGTTAGTTAATTAATTTTATGTGTATGAGCATTTGCTTACATGTGCATCTGTGTACTGTGTATGCCTGCTGCCTGCAAAGGCTGGAAGAAGTTATTGTTTCTGTTGGGATTGGAGTTAGAGAGGATTGTAAATTGCTATGTGAGGCCTGAGAATTGGACCTGGGCCCTCTGTAAGAGCAGCCAGTGCTCTTAAGCACTAAGCCATCACTTCAGTCACTTGCCGCATAAATTTATTAACCATGTAGTGTTTAATAACAATTAAGATAAATTTTGGGTTACTATTTTTCCAACTTTTTGTTTGTTTATTTTTTGTGACAGGATTTGACACCATACCTACATGGCTGACTTTAAATTCTTTACCATACTTCTGCTTCTTTCTTCTTAGGTGCTACTCTGCTAGGCAGAAACCACCATTCTTGACCCAACTTTGTTTTGTAAAAACAAGAATTTGTATTTTCTAGATTTGAAAGGGTATCAATACCCTTCTGAGGCTCTAAATCTAAAGACAGGCTATTTCAGTATTGACCCCTTTAGTTGCTGTGACAAAAGAGCTGCCAAAAGCAGCCCACAGGAGGAAGGGTTTGTCCCGCTCATGCCTTAAGGCATGGTGTCAGGGGTGTCGTCAGAGGGACTGTGCCCACAGGAACAGAAAGGAAGGGTTTATTCCTCTCATATTTTGAGGGTATAGTCAGAAGAGCAGAAGGAACTGTGGGGGACTGTGGCCACATGAACACAGGCTGCTCACTTATATCTTGGCAAGTCAGGAAGCAGAGCGTGATATATTTCAGTACTCAAGTGGCTTTGTCTATCTTTCTTTCTGCTTGGGACACAGCCCATTAAATAGTGCCCCCAATATTAAGGGCATGTGTTCCTCTTCAATTAATCCTGTCTGTAAAAGTCCCCATGAATATATTAAGAGTATATTTCACTAATATTTTAGGTATTTCTTAATTAAACCACGTTGACAAAATTAATGATCAATTATTAAATCAATGTTATAGAACATTAGATATTTAATTACCTCAACACTAATCTTTTTCTGCGTTCCTATTTTGTTGATTTTAACCCTCAGTTTGATTATTTCCAGTCTTCTACTCCTCCTGGGTGAGTTTGCTTCTTTTTTTTTCTAGAACTTTCAGGTGTGCTGTTAAGTCTCCAATGTGTGCTTTCTCTGTTTTCTTTAAGTGGGCACTTAGTGCTATGAACTTTCCTCTTAGCACTGCTTTCATAGTGTCCCATAGGTTTGAGTATGCTGTGTCTTCATTTTCATTAAATTCAAGGAAGACTTTAATTTCTTTCTTTATTTCTTCCTTGACCCAGGGGTGATTCAGTAGTTGACTGTTCAGTTTCCATGAGTTTCTAGGCTTTCTTGGGGTAGCATTGTTGTTGAATTCTAATTTTAATCCATGGTAATCTGACAAGACACAGGTGGTTACTAATATTTTTTGTATCTGTGGAAGTTTGCTTTGTTACTGAGTATGTGGTCAATTTTTGAGAAGGTTCCATGAGCTGCAGAGAAGAAAGTATTTTCCTCATAATAATAAACTTAATGCTTTTAAACATTGTTATAGCACCATGTACTCTTCACAAATAAATTAATTCCTATAGAAATTTATAGCACCTTTATGATCCCTTAGTTCAAACTCCCAATTTTTTTTGGTATAGAAATTTAAATAATGTGTTTCAGTATGCTCTGATAAAGAATGGTGGAACTTTGGTTTTATGTAGGTTAATAGATTCCATAGTTCAGTTTTTTTTTAGAATGTGGAAAGACTGTGGGATATGGAAAGAATGGATGATACCAACAAAATGGTCTTCTAGACACAATAGAAGTGATACGCAGACACACAACCTCATAGATACTGTCACATCATGAATAGGGCCTGAACAGCTACTGGATGGGAGAGTAGACATGAGCTCCTACCCCCCAACCAAGAAGCTCTATCTGATTAGTAACTACTCTCAAAGGAATAAATAATTTCTCCAACAGAGTCTCAGTGGCTACACTAAACCAAACTTAAGTGCAGTATCCAAACATAGTAGTAAATGGCCAACACAAAATAAACTCAATGGTATTTCTAGAGATTTTTTTTGTCTCAGATTGCTTTGTTTTGCACTTTTTCAGGCTTACTCATCTTTTGCTTCTATATCATATTTTCCAGTTTTGAGATTTTATGAGTGTGGGAGTGTGTATGTGTGTGTCTTAGTTTCTTTTAGTTTGTTTTGCTTTATTCTTGTTTGTATTTTCTATTTGCTTATTTGTTTTCTTAAAAAAGTGAAAAAGGCACAATGTTGGAAAGGTAGGGAGGTGGGGAGGATCTAGGAGGAGACGAAAGAGGGGAAACCATGATCAGAATATATTGTAAGAAAATAACTTTATTGTCAATATAAGATTAATGAAAAAAATTGCAGTTTGTCATTTAAAAATCTATGTGAGGGGCTAGCAAGATTGCTCAGCAGTTAAGATTGCTTATTTTGCAATATTGAGTACTTGAGTTCAGATTCCAGTACCCCCAAACAAGCTGGGCATGCTACATGTGCCTGTAAGCCTAGCTCTGAGGTGAGTAGAGACAGGAGGATTAGAGGGCCTTCCTGGATTACTGTCTAGCCAAGAAAATACAAGCTCTTGGTTCATGGAAAGACCTTGCCTTAAAGCAACCAGCAGAGAATGGCAGAGGAGGACATTGACACCTTCTTCTGTTTCCTGAATGCACTCCTACAAATGTACACACCTGTCTACCATGTGGTCATGCGTTATGCCAGAGGAGTGGTGAGTGGCAACTGAAGTTCCAGGTGTCAGCCCACCAGAAGGAAACCCTCTGATGGACCAATCTCATTTAGGTAAAGCCACAGGACTGCGGATTTCAGAATGTCTTTTGCTTCTGCTGTGCCTTTCCATGTTTGCTATAGCTTGTAACTCTTTTTCTCTGGTATCTAGCATGGTGTGAGTGGATGTGGGGAGATCTCCACTGCCTGTGTTTATTTCTTGGAAACATCCTGTTTTACTGAGCATTTTACTGGTGCACTGACAAGAAGATGCCTCCTTTCTAAGTTGTACTGTTTAATTTGATAATAATGATAGTCTATACAGAGTTTTGATGAATAAAAATAAACACAAGAATACGTTTCACAGCCGGGTGGTGGTGGGGCACGCCTTTAACCCCAGCACTCGGGAGGCAGAGGCAGACGGATCTCTGTGAGTTCGAGGCCAGCCTGGTCTACAAGAGCTAGTTCCAGGACAGGCTCTAAAAAAAAAAAAAAAAAAAAAAAAATATGTTTCACAGCTAAAGCCTATGAGTTCCAGCTTAGGAGCTGCTCAGGTTAATGATTAAAAGGAAAGCCCCTGAGTTCAGGAGCCAGGCTGGCTCTAATTCTCTTAAATGCAGAAAAGGGGCAATTATATACCATTAACTAAAACAAAGCTTCAAAATAACTTCAGGTTAGACCAGATGCCTGGCTAATAGTTTGAAGATAAATAACCTCAGAAAATAAGAGAAAGTTTACAAGGATACATGGCTGAGCTGTCTGACTCATTAGGCCAGGGTCAGAAATACAGTACGGCATGATTGTTGCTAGATCTCCTTGCTAGGATTGGTTGATGACCAAAGGTGATGATTAATTCCTAATACCCATGACTGTCCCCAATCTCCTGATATAAAAACTATTGGTGAGTGAATATGTACCCTAAAGATAAAAGCAGAGCTGATTCTTTTTCATATATAAAAGTTTAGGTTTGTGATCCATTTAAGACTCCTTTCAAGATAAGTATTGAAGTAATTGGCCCTTTCTTCGTAACTGCAGTCAGTCAGTAAAATACCTGACAAGAACACCTTGCTTGCCCACATGGTTAATCTATGACAAGTTGCTTGGTTATGAAACTTGCGATAATTTGTTTTTTATCTATAGTACATAAAATGTTTAATCATGTAAGGGATATGGTAAACGTGCTGTTTTTTACTGTTTGTTTTGTATTCATTGTAACCATTCACTTAAAAAAACAGAATGTTACCACATTGCAATTCCTATGTTGCCTGAAAATCTTTGTTGGAGTGTATAAGCTGTAGAAAATAGTATACAGTGGAAAGAACAGAACAAGAACTTAGAAAAAAAAAGAGAGAACAGAGAATAAAGAAGGAAGCCATCAAGAGGGTGTGTTTCTCTTCCCCTAAACCCCCTCAGATATAAAAGTCTAGTTTATGCCAACTCCCTGGATTTCTCTCAAAGCACTGTGCTGCTGGAGGCTGCTCCCCCAGAGAGTGGTACCTCCCCCATATACACACTATAGACACATGCATATACAAATAAATCCTTGCAAAATGAAGCAGTGGGAAGAACTACTCATTTGTTTTTGTGTTTTTATCATGTGTCAAAACTTTGTAAGATATGTTGTAATAATTTATTAACTTCAGTAATAGTGGTCACATCTTCACAGATTAAAAATCTAAAATGCTGAAGTATTCTGATCTTCTCAAGGTCATTTAATTCCAGAGGGACTTGCAGACAGATGAACTGTGATTGACAAACCTGTACCAGTGACATAATAAAGTCAGTGGTACCTTGAATAGGAACTTGCTCGTGGGTTGTGAGGAGATGTGAGTGATAAACTACCCATAGTAGTTTAATTTTATAAATTTGCATACTCTTTTTTCAGTTAAATGACTTCACTCTCCGGTAGAGCTGCCCACATGATACTTATAAAGGGTGAGTCAGTTCTCTTTTCTAGAAGCTCCTCCAAGGAACTCGGGCCATAATTTGAAGAGACTTTCAGAGTTAACAAATACAGAATATACCAATTATAGTTTGAGTTTTCTTAAATACATGTAGGACTCTCATAACTGCCCCTAAGTTACAAGTTTTAGAAAAGGGAGACACTAAGAGTGGCATAGAAATGTGCTTCATTGATGTTTAATTGTATGAGTCCCCCATGTGTGACCCGCACTAGAGAAGTTGATATCATCTCCCAAGGTCTCCTTGTTGTTTGAAGTAATTCATACAGTAAATTCATACTGAACATTTGTGACTAATCCTTGTTTGGGGCAGTGTACTGCCTGGTTTTGTGTGTCTACCTGACACAACTGAAATCATCTGATAGGAAGGTACCCCAGTTGAGGATAAATGCCTCCACAAAATCCAGCTACAGGCATTTTCTTCACGGTGATCAATGGGGCAGGGCTCAGCACAAGGTGTGTGGACCCATCCCTGGGCTGGTGGTCTTGGGTTCCATAAGTAAGCATGTTGAACAAGCCAGGGGAAGCAAAGCAGGAATCAGCACCCCTCCATGACCTCTGCATCAGCTCCTGCCTTGCCTACAGGATCCTACCCTTCTCTAATTCCTATCCTGACTTCATTTAGTGATAAATGACAATGAGGCAGTATAAGCCAAACAAGCCCTTTCTTTTCCAACTTGATTTGTGGTCATGGTGTTTTGTTGCAGCAAAAGAAACCCTAATAAGACAGGAAGATTATCTAGAGGCAGTCTGATTGACCTCTCTGATTTATAAATGCCACCACCTGGGGGAATATTCATTTGCCCACAGAGCATTAGAGGAGTAACCACAGGGATAGGGATGGGGGAAGAATTACTGAGGAATGTTATGTGATGGGGATGTGAAAAACAGAGACTTACTATATGAGCTACAGTAGAGGAGTGACCATCAGAGCTTTCTGTTTGGGATGAAAAAAAAAAAAAAACTGAGAAGGCCTTTTCATTTCCAGGTGCTTGAAACCTTTGTGCCCTGTTGCTGATGGTGGATGAAGGATGATCTGAGTAGTGATGTGCCAGTCCCGTCTTGATCAATAGTGTGGTTCTAATCTGTCTCTCCAGACATGACTGTCTACACAACTAGATCAAATCGGCACGCAGCCTGGATTTGTTTTCACATTTCATGGCCACACAGACAGATTTCAAAGAAATGTGACAGTCCTTGGATTCCCAAGTAACTGGACAGATGTCTGGGTCATTAGAACTGCAAGAGTGTCAGTGAAGATGTGACAAGGTCCCACAAGGGGAGCATTTGCCACAGTTACAAAAACAGTTTGAGATCTCACTGTCTGGAAGCAACCAGTTTTTTAAATTTAGCACAGATGGTTTGGCCTTTACAGAAGCCCTGTGTACGCAGTCAGCTTTTAATTCAGCAGGTGTTGCGGGGGAGCTCCTTCCGCTCCTTCAGCCAATAGCTGCTTAGATACCAGCCCATTGGGGCGTGGTCTCTCTCTCTTTAAAAAAGCGGCCATTTCCCTCCACTCACTCTCTGGCTTCCAGCTCTGCTTCCGGTGACTAGGCTCCCTTCCTGATTGCGCGGAGGGCTGTTGGCTGTGATGGTGATCTGTAAGTTTTTCCCTTTTAAATAAATAACAGTTCTATTAATCATAATTCCAAACTGGTGTGGGATTGTTTGTGACTTATGCCTTCAAGCAGGGGTATTAGGAGTCCAGGCTCAGGTATTTTGAGAAATCTTACCAATGTGAAGATTCCCTGAACCGGCAGCTTTTGCTTAGGCATCAGAATCAGAATGAAGTTTCCCCATAGTTTCTCGTGGAAAGCCACAAAACCCTGATGTGGTCATTTGGAAAGTGTCATTTTCCTTTGGCAACAGAAGTTTGAGTATACATTGTCTTATTAATGGTAGATTCTAACATCTCTAAGCTGAGATGTTACAGACACACACAACACATTCCTCAGCAGTATATACAATATCAAGAAATCCAGTTAAGCTGATTGACATGCAACGAATGTTCTGTGTCAGAAGATGGTTTCAAACCCATAAGTGGAATCTCTAAAGAGGATTTACTTGCCATTGATAGTGATTTCCTTAAATAAGCATGTCATTCACAGAAGCTTATATCCCAAAGGTGTTATATGGGTTTTGAAATTCAGTCTTCTGGGAAGTTTCCCATGTATCATTTGCTTGGTCCTGATTCAAGCAGGCTGAGTTCATTTGTTCATGCAAGAAACAGAAACAGAATCTCAAGTGGGGCATGTACTGTTTCCAGTGTAAATGGAATCAAAGAATGTGTGAAGACTCTGTGGCAGTGAGACTAAATATTGACTGTTAAATGAATTGAAAGTTTGGAATCTGGTGCATATATACCTTATACCTCTGCAGGTACAAAGAGGGTTGATATCCCAATTGTGCAAGTTCATGCTTTTTTCTCTTATTGCCTGTATGTATGCCCATATTCATATGTACATGAGTGAGCATGCATACTTGTGTACTTAGACTATGTATTAGGTAGTTTGTTGTTGGAGGCTGCTCAGTCATTCCCATCTGCTTAGACCCAAAATAATCACTCAGAAACTGTATTATTTGCAATAATGTTTGACCAGTAGCTTAAGCATATTTTAACTAGCTCTTATATTCTAAACTAACCCACCTCCATTAATCTGTGCATCATCACAAGGTCATGGCCTACTGGAAAAGTTTCCACAGGCTCCAGGGGAGGTGTCTGTCCCTGGTGGTGGCTACATGACTTCTCATTGTCTCTGCCTTCTTTCTCTCTGCATTCAGTTTAGTTTCCTTGCCTAGCTCTATTCTGCCAAGCCACTGGCCAAAAGCAGCTTCTTTATTCATTAAACAATAAAAGCAGCACATATACAGAAGGACTTCCCATACCATTTCCCTTTTTCTTTTTAGATAAAAAGGAAGGTTTAAATTTAACATAGTAAAATTACATATAACAAAACAGGTAACAAGCAAGAATTACAGTTAAAATATTTACTGCTTTATCTTTTATTATAACTAAGGAAAACCATAATTATAATTTTCTATTCTTCAACTCCATCAAAGACTCCAGAAGGATATAATATTATCTAAGTAAACAGAAAGTACATTTTAAGCAACTTAAGCATTCTAGAATTGACAGAGACATCTTGCTACCTGGACAGTCACCCAAAGTTCTTCTGTATCATTGGAACACCCATCTTCAGCTTACAGTCCCATAGTATCTGGCAGACTTTTCCATGAAACAGGAAATTTCAAAGACAGTTCAACCTATATTGGCAGTTTGGCAGTAACTTTCTTCTGTCATAAAAAGTCCTATATTCTTAAAGCATTTTAAATGTATATTTTGAAGGTCTTTGAAAGATTTGAAGAATCCCTATCTATCTGAAATATATCTCTGTACATCTAGAAAATCTAAGTAACCTGACTAGAAGCTTGACTATTATAGATGACTATTTATTAACTGTATTTCTTAATTATTCGTTATATTTTTAAATGAGCTGCACAAACACAATACCTTAATCAAGAGCAGAAATATACGCATAACAAAATTGACCTTAAATTTGTATGAATAAACCAAGATCCATACCAATGCAAAGTATTTATCTCTATAACATATCCCACTTTAATTATAAACAAACATTTATAAACAATATTTGGGAATTTAGGCATAATTTTCTTCAAACTACTTCCTGCTTTTTGTTGGGTGAAGTATTTTTGAGGGTGTTCATGGTGACCTTTTAGGGGGTCTTGGTCCATCAAACCATATTAGTCTGGAGAGAGTTCAGCTTCTAATGAAATAATCATATTTTTTTCTTCCAGTTTATCTATATAGTAAAGTACATTGACATATTTTATCATGTTGAAACATCCCTGCATCTCTGGGATGAAGCCAACTTGATAATGGTGGATAATTTTTTGATCTGTTCTTGGATTTGATTTGCCAGTATCTTATTGAGTATTTTTGCATCTATGTTCATGAGTGAGAAAGGTCTATAGTTCTCTTTCTTAGTAAGGTTTTTATGTGGTTTGGTTATCAGGGTAATTGTAACCCTGTAAAAAGAGTTTGGCAATTTTCCTTCAGTTTCTATTGTGTGAAAAATTTGAGGAGTATATGTATTAGCTCTTCTTTAAATTCTGGCAGAATCCTGCACTGAAACCATCTGGCCCCAGGCTTTGTTTTGGTTGGGAGGCTTTTGATGACTGCTTCTATTTCCTTAAGAGTCATAGGTCTATTTAACTTGTTCATCTGGTCTTAATTTAATTTGGGTATGTGATACCTATCCAGAAAATTTTCCATTTCTTTTAGATTTTTGAATTTTGTGGAGTACAGGTTTCCAAAGTATGACCTAATATTTCTCTGGATTTCCTCAATATCTGTTGTTAAGACCCCCTTTTCATTTCTGATTTTGTTAATTTCGATACTCTCTCTTTGTCTTTTGCTAGTTTGGATAAGAGTTTGTCTATCTTGTTGATTTTTCTCAAAGAAACAGATCTTTGTTTCATTGCTTTTTGTACTGTTTTCTTTGTTTCTATTTTTCTTGATTTAAGCCCTCAATTTGATTATTTCCTGGCATCTACCTCTCCCATTGAGTCTACTTTTTTCTCTTCTTTTAATTAAGAAATTTTTGGTAAAATCTTTTCTCATTTTACATTATCCTGGTTCCTACTTCCTCCCCTCCTCTCTCCCTATCCTTCCCACAACCCCCATCCACTCCTCAGATAAGATAAGGTTTCTTATGGGGAGTCAACAAAATAAGATACTTTACTTCAAGATAAGACCAATGCCTAGTGGGGAGTCTGCTTCTTTTTATTCTAGAGCTTTCAAGTGTACTGTTAAATTGCTATTATAAGATTTCTCTACTTTCTTTATGTAGGCACTTAGTGCTATAAACTTTCTTCTTAGCAATACTTTTATAGTGTCCCATAGGTTTGAGTATGTTGTACATTCATTTTCATTGAATTCTATGAGTCTTTAATTTCTTTCTTTAGTTCTTCCTTGACCCAGTGGTGATAGAGTTGAACACTGTTTAATTTCTATGAGATTATAGGCATTCTGCACTTCATTGTTGTTGAATTCTAACTTTAAGGCATGGTAATTTGATAAGATACAAGTGGTTATTCCATTATTTATTATTATTATTATTATTATTATTATCATTATTATTTTGTATCTGTTGAAATTTGCTTTGTTACCAAATATGTTGTCAATTTTAGAGAAAGTTCCATGAGGTTATGTGAAGAAGGTATATTCTTTTTGGGTGAAATAGTCTATAGATGTCTGTAAGCCAATTTGAGTCATGATATCTGTTTTTCTTATTTCTCTGTTACATTTCTTTCTGGCAAACCTGTCGATTGGTGACAGTGGGGTGTTGAATTGTCCTACTATCAATACGTGGTGTTTAATGTGCGATTTAAGCTTTAGTAATGTTTCTTTTACATATGTGGGTGCTCTTGTATTTGGGGCATGGATTTCAGAACTGAAACTTCATCTTGATGAATTTTTCCTGTGATGAGTAATAAGTGTCCTTCTCCATCTCTTTTGATTGATTTTAGTTTGAAGTCTATTTTGATAAATATTAGTATAGACACATCTGCTTGTTTCTTAGATTCATTTAATTAGAAATCTTGTCCTAACTCTTTATGCTGAGGTAATGTCTGTCTTTGTGGTTGAGGAGAGTTTCTTGTATGTAGCAGAAGGATGGATCCCATTTTCATATCCATTCTGTTAGCCTGTGTCTTTCTATAGGTGAATTGAGTCTATTTATATTAAGAGATATTGATGACCAATGTTTGTTAATTCCTATCATTTTTCAGTAGTAGTATTTGTGTATTTCCATTCTTGGGGTTTGCTGGTGTAAGGCTATCTGTTGCATATGCATTTGTGAGGGCAGCTAACTTCCTTGGGTTAGAGTTTTCTTTCTAGAACTTTCTGTAAGGCTAAATTTATAGATAGGTATTGTTTAAATCTGGTTTTGTCATGGAATATTTTGTTTTCTCCATCTATGGTGATTTAAAGCTTTGCTTGGCATAGTAGTCTGGACTTGTATCTGTGGTTTCTTAGTTTCTGCAGCAATCTGTCCAGGACCTTCTGGTTTTCATAGTTTCCATTGAGAATTAGGGTATAATTCTGATAGGTTTACCTTTATTTGTTACTTTACCTTTTTTCCTTTGCAGCTCTTAATATTCTTTCTTAATATGCTTTGATTATTATATTGCAAGGGGATTTTTTTGCCCAGTCTACTTGGTGCTCTGTAAGCTTCTTGTACCTTCATAGGCACATCCTTTTTTATTTTTTATTTTTTTATGGTTTATTTTTTATATTTAAAAATTTCCATCTCCTCCCCTCCTGCTCTCCCTTCCCTCCCCTCCCCTCCCCTCCACCCATACACCCCTCCCTCTCGAGGCCAAGGAGCCATCAGGGTTCCCTACTCTATGTTTAGACCAAGGTTCTCCCAACTCCCCCCAGGTCCAGGAAGGTGATCAACCAAGCTGAGAAGGTTCCCACAGAGCCTGTCCATGCAGAAGAATCAAAGCCCAGCACCATTGTCCTTGGCTTCTCAGTCAGCCCCCTAAGAAGAACCTCCACCTGGCGATAGATGAAGAAAATGACTGAGCCCCACATTGGAGCACTGGACTGAGCGCCCAAGGTCCTGATGAGGAGCAGAAGGAGGGAGAACATGAGAAAGAAAGTCAGGACTGTGAGGGGTACGTTTACCCATGGAGACCGTGGGACAGAACTAACGGGAGATCACCAACTCCAGTTGGAATGGGACCGATGGAACAGGCACATCCTTCTTTAGATTGGGAATATTCTTTTATCTATGATTTTGTTGAATATATTTTCTGTGACTTTGAACTGGAATTCTTTCCTAATTCTATTCCTATTATCTTTATGTTTGATGGTATCCCATGGTATTCCAGATTTCCTGGATGCTTTGTGTTAAGACTCTGTTGGATTTAGCATATTCTTTGACCAATGAATCTATTTTCTCTATTATATCTTCAACTTCTGCAATTCTGTCTTCCACTTTTATAATCTGTTGGTTATGCTAGCATTTGTAGTTCCTGTTTGTTTACCCAGCTTTTCCATTTTCAGATTTTCCTCTGTTATTGTTTTCTTGTTGCCTCTATTTCAATTTTCAACTCTTGAACTGTTTGCTTCACCCATTTAATTGCTTTTCCTTGGCTTTCTTTAAGAGTTTTTTTTGATTTCTTCCATTTTTTGTTTGCATTTTTCTCCATTTCTTTAAGGGAATTCTTTATTTCTTATTTAACGGTCTCTATCATCTTCATAAAGTTATATTTAAAGTCATTTCCTTCTATTTCTTCTGGGTTAGATTTTCAGGTCTTCCTGTTGTAGACGACTAGATTCTGTTGTTACCATATTGCTCTTTAGGTTATTGAATCTATTCTTGCATTGGTGCCTACCCATTTCTTCCTTCAATTAGGGCAGGCAGTATCTTTGTCTTTTGGTCCAATCCTTGAAGTCAGTGTCTGTGTCTCAGAGATTCTCTCCTAGACTGATTGTTGCACTTGCTGTCTGTGTCTCAAGGAGCCAATCTTGGTCTTGGTCTGTTTCTCATGGAGCAGTTGAGGTCTCAGAGGATGAGTGGGCTCTTGGGTTTGGAGTGGTAATTGTAGATTATAGGGTCCAGTGGGGAGTTCTGGAGCAGCCTGACTGCAGACTTGCCATCTGGCTGGCTAGTACGGCTGAGATGGGTAGGCCCAGGATTTTTCCCCATAGGCCTAGGTTCTGGAGACTAGGTTGTCCAGCTGAGGGACTTGTTACTCATCTTTTGGTTCACTCTGTGCAGTTCCAGAGAACAGCTGAGGATGTGAAAATCTAATTCTTAAAGAATATGAACATATTATTTATCTGAGGATTTTCTTTATTTTCAACTTTTTTAAAAAAATCACTTCCATTAGTTCAACTTAAAGCCATTTCTATTTATTTATTTATTTATTTATTTATTTATTTATTTATTTATTTATTTATTTATTTATTCGTTCGTTTGTTTGTTTTTGAGACAGCTCTCTCTCTCTCTCTCTCTCTCTCTCTCTCTCTCTCTCTCTCTCTCTCTCTCTCTCTCTCTCTCTTTCTCTGTGTGTATTTGGAGCCTGTCTTGGAACTCACTTTGTAGATTAGACCAGCCTCTTCCTCCTGAGTGTTGGGGTTAAAGGAGTGTGCCACCACCACCTGACATGAAATCATGTAGATAATGTGTTTTCAAAGTATGATAAATTATGTACATTTCCACCAAAACCTATTTATATGTAATGTTTTTATGTGTATTGAATAATTATTAAAAACTTCTGCATTTAAGCATAAAATGTTTTATTAACTTAATTATTTTAAATTGAATTAAAATTTAAATATTTAAATTCAATTTAATATTTTTACATATTTAATTGAATCATCATTTCAGTATATAAAACATTTTGTGCATTTGGTGAGAAAGTGAAATTTTGTTTTATGTTAAGTCTAGAGCATATAAACACAAACTTAATAGCAGCAGAAGCAATTTCCTATAGCGTATTCCTCTATGTCACTGTTGAGATCTTTACACCAATGGGAAACTCTTCATTAAATGGGAATTCATGGCACATATGCCGACAGTCAAAAAGCTCCTTAGTTAATTGTATGGTGTGCTCCCCTCCCCCAGCAGTTCTGCCATTCATAGGCTTCTTCCGCTCCAAAGCAGTATTTGTATCCCACAGGACAGCCATGCTTGCCACAAGCTTTCTTGGCATTTGTTTGTAATCAACTTTGTTTGGGGAACCTGTATCAATAGGTAATTAAGGACATTTTCTTCATGTCTGAACCATTGTTAGGAATAGGGGACTGATGGCCACAGTTTGAGGTTCTACTTTTAAGACTGAGTGTTTAGTTCTGAGACCCAGAATATGTCCTTTAATAAAGAAGCTGAATGCTATGAAGGGCTTTTTTTTAATTTATGACTCAGACATTTCAAGAGGGTCCTCACTAAGGAAAACACTTGCCCTTTGACCATAAGGGCCTGAACTTAATCCCCAGAACCTATGCAGAAAAGTGCCAGGTATAGTTAAGCATACTCATAATCCAAGTGTTGGAAAGTTGGCGAAAGTCAGAAGCCAGAGTCTCACTGGCCTGCCAGCTTAGCGTACTCAGTAAACTCTAGACCAATGAGAGACCTGAAGATACAAGGTGGATGTATGACTTCTCAGGAACAATACAGAGGCTATCCTTTGTAATCAAAAACTGTTCATTTGTTTCCTGGCTACCCAGACCCAGATAATTGCATAGAAACTATATTAACTACAACACTGTTTGGTCTATTAGCTCAGACTTCTTATTAACTAACTCTTACATCTTAAATTAACCCATTTCTTAGATGGCTCTAGAAAACATCATATTGAGTGAGGTAACCCAGACCCAGAAAGACAAATATCATATGAACTCACTCATAAGCTGTCTGTACATTTATATTGCTGATTGTTAATTACATAAACCATTCTTGTTCTAAAAAAATTAACCCATTTCTATTAATCTGTGTATTGCCACAAGGTTGTGGACTATTGGTAATGTTCCAATGGGTCCTTCTCCTTTGGCAGCTGCACCGTGCCTCCTTGACTCCACCACTTTCTTTCTCTATCTCTGTTTGGATTTGCCGCCTGGCTTTACTCTGCTAAGCCATTGGCTGATACAGCTTTATTCATCAACTAATAAAAGCAATGCATATACAGAAGGATGTTCCACATGAAACTGCTGCATCCACATAAGTATACAATGTGCATTGAATTCATCTCCACACATACCCACAAATCTTGCTTAAATCTAAAAAAAAACAATGTATAAAGTGTTTACTTAATATTTCTAATAAACAATGAATACACTGATCGTTCCATTTCACAATTTTACTTTTTATAGTTTTGATATTAACTCTATCAAGGTAACAAGATTTTATTTTTTCAAAGAAATAATTAAGGCTATAGTTCAAGAAATGTGAAGTTTAATAAGAATTTGGTCATCAAATTTGATTTTTCTTTTATTTCAAAGTTAAAGACAACTATTTTCTACAAAATATGTATATGTCATTAAGCTCTTATAGTCTTCAATTTCATTGAATAAATGTTTAATTTAATTTAAAAAAATAGTCAAAGTATTGCATTATTCCAAGGTATGATTGTTATTTTCCTAGCAATAAATTTTCAACAGCAAATGAGCTTCTGCTTGAATGATAATAAAAAATGTTGCAAAATGAAAATATTGACTGGAAACTATCATCCAAACTCATTGGTCTGAGAAGAAGGGTCTAGAGATACAGGCTGCTATGGAAATATGGTGCCCCAAATGTAACGAGTTATTATGTTTTTAAACAGTTATCAAGTTGTAAGATGACCATTACAAATCTTTAAGAAAGAAAGCAGGGGGGGAATTCAGGCAAATGATAATAATTTTAATAGTGTGAAGGTCAAGGTTATAGGTAAATACTGAAGGACCGATGTCAAGAATGATTTATGTTGGCTATTGTAGTTAGAGCTAAATGTTGTAAATGATGAGACCAGCCCAGTCACTCAAACAAACCACAAAGCTGATCTTGTCTTAGTGACGGGTATGAAAACCCAACCCAGAACCTAAGAACAGCATGGGTGGAACCAATCTTAAGCTCAGAGGATTCCAATTGAAGCTATGTACTGAGGGATTGATAAAGTTTCAAGGTAGGAGCAGGTTGAGAGAATGTGGTTACATGGCTGATTTCAGATTCTGGTTTATGGGTTTGTCTTTGACTGATTGAATGAGTCTGGGATGTGTTTTTTTTTTTTTCCCCAGTGGTTTTTTTTGTAAGTCTAAAAGAGGATTTTCGGTGTCTATATCAGCAAATGACTATCATAACCATCATTATTTTTAAGAAATAACTTTATCAGTAAAGTAATTGGGAAAGCCTAGGGGTTAACTGATCTTTTCAGGATAAACATTTTGCATAAATACATCTTAAATATTTTTGTCTGTATTTACATTGTTTTTTGACTAGGGTTGAGAAAGTGCCATATGAATGACCGGAAGAGAACACTATAGAAAAGGTACTGACAAACAGACCCCTTCTTGCTGTTTCTTTAAAATGCAAAGTCACTTTTTATCATAAAGAACATGCTTTGTACTGGACTGAGCTCCCAAGATCCAGTTGAAGAGTGGAAGGAGGGAGAGTATGAGCAAGGAAGTCAAGACCATGAGGAGTTCATCTGCTGAGACAGTTTGCCTAAGCTAATGGTTGCTCACCAACTCCAACTGGACTGGGAATGATCGAGCATGGGAACAAACTGGTCCCTCTGAATGTGGTTGACCGTTGGGGCAGATTGAGGGGCCACTGATAGTAACACTGGGATTTGTCTCTACTGCATGTACTGGCTTCTTGGGATCCTAGTCTCTTTGGATGTATATCTTGCTCAACCTAGATGTACTAGGGAGGGCCTTGGTCTTTCCATAGGGTGGGGTGCATTTCTCTCTGTTAGGATTGAAGGGGATGGGGTAGGAGAGTGTGTGCAGGGAGTGGGAGAGGAATAGGAGGAGGGGAGGGAGTGGGAATTTGGATTGGTATTTTTTAAGTAAGAAAATAAAACAAGAACATGCTTTGTGATCACTTTTCTTCCTATGTTCTAATTGAAAATAGTTTTCTCATACAATATTTCCTGATCACAGTTCTCCTCCCTCATTTATTTCCAGATCTTCCCCACCTACCCACCCATCCAACTCCATACCTTCGTTCACTTTCTCTTTAGAAAACAAAATGGGAAATAAAAACAAACCAGAATAAAACAGAACAAACAGAAAAACTAAGAGAAAGCATGGGAAACACATAAGCATGCACACACATGCCCACATGTTTTATAAAAACACATGAAGGACCAGTAAAGTGAAAAAGGAAAATGCCCAAACAAAGCAATCTCCAAAATGAAACTGAGCTTGTTTTGTGTTTTCCACTTACTGCTAGACATGACGTCTATGGTTTATATACCCCGTGAGACTGCACTGGAGAAACTAATTAGTTTTTTCTTTGCAAGCACTTGTCTATTGGAGATAGCTTCTTGGTTTTGGATGAAGGCTCACATTCATACCCTAATCAGTCTTGAGATTCCATCTGACTAGGGCTTGTCGTTTTCTTCTTTGGAAATAAAAACTAAAGTCTTTCTGAGGAACTTAAATAAAAGCAGTGTAAATTAAGGGTATTAATAATGGGGAATGCCCTAGAGCAATGGCCTCTGTGGGTCCTTCAACATCCAATGGGTCATTTAAAGTAATCTTTAAATGATGAAGTTGTTTTGATTTTAGTTCTAACAGATATCCAATATGTGATTATAATTTATGTACAAAGAGGAAATGATCTTTATGTCTTTTTAAATGCATCTTCCTTCTTTTTTAAAAATGTGTGTGTGTGTGTGTGTGTGTGTGTGTGTGTGTGTGTGTGTGTGATATGTGTGTGAGGGTGACTGAAGCGGCCAGTAGAGAGTGTTAAATACCTGGAAGCTACAGTTACAAGTAGATACAAGTCACCTAACACTGATGTAGGAAACCAAACCCATCCTCTGTCTTTTCCTTTGTTTAATTGAGTTGACATTTCCCCTCCTGCAAAATATTTAATGTTTTTCTCCAAGGAAAAATAGTTTTCAGTTTAGTAGTTTGTCATTCTCTTTGGGAAATTATTGTTATATTAGAAATTTGTAGTCTTAATAGAAATATTTTATCATTGATTTTAAATCCAATAATTTCACTTAGCAAGTCTGAGTTTTTGCACCTCTTACATACTAAAGTTCTCATGTGTCTTGTTCCTGCATCCATGAGATTTTTTTGACTGAGTGAGACACATGTAATGCTTATGGCAATCTTGACAGTCTATGCTGGAATGCGATGTATACAGAAATCCTGGATCATGTCATCCAGCTTAACCTTTAGAGAAGATGGCTACTAAGGACAACCGCGTGGATTGTCAACATTGCTTACTCAGTCAACTCCCAGTACACAATCCCAGATGCAGACCCATGCTCAGGAGAGTATCACTGGTTGGGGCTAGCACCGCAAGCAAACTAAGTGCTGCCTGGTAGGAACTCACTAATAGAGGATTCAGCAATGCTCAAGCTTCAGCTCTGAGTATATCTCCCCTTCACTTGTTTTCACTCAGAATCCTTCTATCCTGCTTTACAAGAAGAATGATCTTTATAATGGTTTTTCTGTTTCCTTAATGGTCTTAGAAAATCATGGAAGTTAATAAAGCTCTAGGGACCAGTGACCTATATAGACTATCCTCAAGTTGTGAGCCTTTAAAAAGTGAGATGGCTTCTAATAGTGTGTGTGTGTGTGTGTGTGTGTGTGTGTGTGAGAGAGAGAGAGAGAGAGAGAGAGAGAGAGAGAGAGAGAGAGAGAGAGAGAGAGAAGAGAGAGAGAGAGAGGGGGACTTTTTTTAAAAAAGATTATTTTTCATAAAATAAGCTAACTGACCAACCACACAGCTAAGTACTTCTTTTGAATTCTCAAAGTTAACCAGATGCTACATACAAGACATTCCCTCTGTTTTCTTTATTAATTTAAGTTTGTGGATTTAGAACATATTTTCTACATGAAATGTAAAAATTGTATGCTAAAGTTTAATATTCTTATTCTCTTCCAAAATAGAATCAATGAAACATCATATTCATTGCTTGGAAATTTTGTGAGTAGAATTTAATAAGAATATAAATCTCCTTATAAAGCTATTTGCTGCAAGTAAATAATGAAATAATGGCAATGGATTAGTTTCCATTTTTATGTATTGAAAATAATTATTTTGGGAGCTTCATGGATCAGACCCAAGGCCTTGCATTTAGTAAGCAAGTGCTATAGGACTGAGCTACATCCCAGGGTTACTATATAGTTTTGACTGTTCTGAAACTCACTGTGCATTCCAGCTTGACCTAAAAATCACAGAGACCGGACTGTCCCTGCCTCCCAAATGCTGGGATTAAAGTTCTGCACTATTATACCCACCTATTTCTTAAGAAATTATTCATCCTGTGAAAGAAAATTGCTGGTCTAGGTCTGGAAGATTTTACAGTAAGGCAGATGTCTAAAAGTCTTTCACTAGATAGTTTTCATCCGATTCATGAATTATGGATTGAAGGCATATACACCTGTCTGTAAATTATCGTTATGCATGTCTAATAATGATTACCACAGTGCCCCACATTTCTTCCTATGAAGTGGATATTAACATCAATCAGATAAATGCATTTCCTTGCATCATAGACTTTTCTCCAGTTCTGACTTGTGTTCTACTAGACATCATAACACCCAATGTAGACTTCAAAGCATAGCTAAAAAGCACTGTGAATGCCCATTTCCTTTATCAAAGAGGTATACTGGCAGCTTCTGTTCTCAGCTGCTTTTACCATCTTGGTTAGCTTAGGGAAGTGTGGGCTCGGTGGAATCTGGTGGCAAGTCTTTTCCTCTTTTTCTACAATGTGAAAGCAGAACATCTTTTATCTTTGCGTTTTTGGTGTTTTCTTTTGGTGCAGAACAATTGTAGGTTTGAAACAGGCAATTACAGGTTCTAAGCCTTCTCATAAAGTGTGTAAATACTAAACTTTATGGTAGCTAATTTATAGTTTAGGAAAGTAAGGAAACTTCATTTGAAAAATATTTTGAAGAAGTGGTAAGGAAAATATGATTTAATACATATGTTGCTGAATTGCATATATGTTAACACCATTCCATTATCTGTTATTTTTTCTGAATAAGCAAACATAACAAAAAGGTGCAGGAAAGAGAGAAGTTGGTCAGGCTTCTCTTCTGAGGCTAAACAAAGAGAATCTGACTCACACATGCAAGGAGAAGGTTTTGCAATATCATCAAAGCTGCCCACCTAACCTGGGTGTGTTTCCTGATGTGCTTATAAACTGGCTTGCTGAAAAAAAAAAAACCCTGCTGTTTTCTTCTTTGAGTTTTGGGAGGGTGGAAGCTTGAAACCAAGGTGTCGGTGGGGCTGGTTTATCTGAAGGCTTTGAGAAGAGATTTCATCCACAACTCTCACCTAGCATTGGGTGGGTACAGACAAACTTTGTTTAGTATGATTTAATTTTTTGGCTTCTACATGATTTTAGTGCCTACCTCTATATTCATATGGAGTTCTCCCCATTCATGTCTCCACATCTAAACATCTTCTTTCCTTTAGTGGAAAAGATTGCTATGGGTTCAGGGCCTTCTTAAAGAAGTGTGGCATCATCTTAGCTTGACTACAGCTGTATTTTCCAAGTAAGGTCACATTTGCATGTTCTAAGTGCACATATATTTGGGGAGAGACATTATTCAACTCAGTGAATTTCTAGTTTAGGCTGATTCAGCAAAGCACTATAATCTGGGTGGCTCACACAGAAATTTATTTTTTACTGTTCTTGATGCTCGGAAATCACATGAAGGTGCTTGGCAATCACATCTGGTTATGCACCTTGCCTTGCTCACATATGGTACATCTCACTGTGTTCTTAAATCATGGAAGAGCTAGGGCAACTAGTTTAAACTATTTTATGAGGACTGTAATATCAGTTATGAAGCTGTACTCTTACAATGTATATACCTTCCCAGGGCCCCATATCCTAATGTGATAACTTTGATGTTATATTTCAGCAGTTAAAATTTGAGGGAAAAGAAATATTTAAAACACAGGATCTATTAAGTCACAAGGCAACCCCCCAAATGGCAGTGATGATGACAATATTTTAGGGTAACAACTCGATCCCCCCAAGTGGAGTTTGACTTTTCCAGGAAACAGAAGCCCAAAGCATTTCTCAGAAGCCCTTAAAGGCTGGATAAATGCTCCGAATGCAACTGTCAGCACCTCAACTGTTTGAAATAGCTCCTCTCTAATAACCTGGCTGTTTTAGCATTCGATCAGTCTCCCTATACTATATACTCATATAAAACCTAACTAGCTTTCATAGCTGTTATTACCTTCTGCTGTCCTAAGAGGGCAGGCATTTTTTTTTTTTTATTATTCTTCGCTCCACATTGTGGCTGTATTTGGGGGATTTCTTACTGTGCCTAATACAGCAACATACCTAGATTCTTTGATTTTAATGATACGTGTAACATGAATTATCTATGAACAATACAATCCTATAGGAAAACCACAGCTAAAGCAACGGCATGCCGCTGGATAGATAATGACAGCTTTTAGGCTGTGCTTAGGTCTATATTTTCTTCATCATCTCTTTATAGCAAAACAGTAAGACATTTCACAGTCATTGTTTCAGTAAATAATGGAAGAAGTCAAATTAAATAGAAAACACGTTGTTTTTACACGCTAACTGAATTGTTGGAGAACCTCTCGTATTCCAGATGCAAATTCCTCCAGTTTAGAAAAACTTATTTCAATCTGCATCACTGCTTAAAACCTCATTGAGCAGTTTTGTCAGTGATAAGCTTTTAAGTCTCAGGCTTGGAAGTTGCTGGAGTTGTCCTGTTGGAACTCTATGAGTATTATCTACTCTAAATCACATGTTACTGTATCTGCTTTAAGATGCGATTGAAAACAATTAGAATACACTCGCTGGCTACATTGACTCTCTTCACCATTTTTCTGTTTGAAAAGGGAAAGATTTCACTGTGGGGATATTTTGTACTTTTGAGAATCTCCAAAGAAAACATTCTTCCTTGAAAATATCTTTTATGTATGACTTCGTGGAAAACCCACTGTGAGAGATGTTAATTACTACTGATAAAATCCTTTAAAGAACTGTCATGGGAAGGAAGCTGGAGAAGTGGCTCAGCAGTTACAAACACTTGGGGCTCTTCCATAGTACCTGAGGTCACTTCCCAGAACTTTTGTCAGGTGAATCACAACTGCTTGTAATGTTCACTCTAAGGAATCTGGCATCTTATTCTGCCCTCTGCAGGCATCCAAACTTATGTGGCTAAAATCATATTCATATACATAAAAAGACATTGGAAAAAAAGCCAAGAATTTTCATGGCCTTACCCAAACTAAGTTGGTCATATAACCATAAATTCCCAGGCCTATCTAATTTTAATAAGAAATATTACTACTGCATTAAACTATTTGCATAAAATTGCTACAAAAAGGTAAAGAAACTAGAAAAATACTTTGAAACCAGTAACAGAAAGACTGTGAAAAATACACAATAGTTATGTACATTTGGCATAAGAACCTCTGACTTAAATGAACTGAAATTTTAAGACAAATAGAATGTTAAAGGCTAGTAATGAGTAAGGCAACAGATATGTTTATATACCACATGTACATGTACATTTAGTGGTAAGGTTTCCTTCTATACAGCATTGCACTTCATATATATTTATACCATACACTTTCTTTCCTTGATTTATGTTTTGAAGCAAAACAAGTTCCATGTCATTGAGAAAGGACTGGATGAATTACTTTGTGGATTAGCAAACTTATGTTTTATATAATTTTTATTATGGAAAATTAAATGCTATTTCTTCTTGAGTTGGGCCTTAAAATCTGAACACATATGTACCAGTCAAGTGTCACTGATAAGGGCTTTTATAATGGTACTAACACAACATGGCCAAGGAGCAAAGCATCAATATTAATTGAAATAGGTTCAGACACAAATATGGTATGTTTAACCAATATTAATAAAATATGTCCTCCCTCATTAGTGTAATTTTTTTTGTCTTGAGGGAAATATTTAATGTAAACAGATTATTCAACATATTGGCAGGTTTCTGTCCTGCCTGGTTCCCACAGTTGTTAAGTCCCAAAGAAATCACACACAGGTCTACATTAATTATAAATTGATTAGCCCAGTATCTCAGGCTTCTTATTAACTCTTTCTTACATCTTATATTAGACCATTATTCTTGTCTGTGTTAGCCACATGGCTTGGTACCTTTTTTGGCAAGGCAGTCCCATCTTGCTTGCTCTGTATCTGGTGATGACTGCATACTGAAACTCTCCTTTTCCCAGAATTTTCATTGCACCGCCTATACTTCCTGCCTGGTTACTGGCCAATCAGCATTTATTTAAAATATAATTGATAGAGTACAGGCCATTGTCCCACAGCACTTCCCCCACCCCCTTTTTAAACAAGAACTTTGAATCAAATCTCCTTTGTTTAGCCTTTCTCCTGACCACTATCCGTAACAACTTGTAACCATCATTCTAAAGAAAGGCAAGTATCCATAATCTATTTTTTGAGAATGTGGGCATAGTTTTCCAGGCTACATCCTGCTGATTGGGAGTGCTGCTAATATCATGGGGACCTAAAGAAAATTTAGAATTATGATCAAGTCCTGACTGGAATATCCTATGAGGCTTGATCGTCTCAGGCAGTAGTCTTGAAACTTTTCTGGATGCAGAACTCAGAGGAAACTCCAACAGAGATCCTCTGAAATGTTGTATCATCTCTACCATCTGCTCCTGTTGGAGATTCTTCGGGGGCGGGGGTCTTCCTTGACCAAACCTTATTTTTCTGAATGAATCCACAGCCTCTCATTTCATGTGGAAACAAAAGCAAAACCTCTTCTTCAAAGTAATATATATTTGACTTATATTTTAAAGTCAAAGCATTTTCATATATATACATATATATATGTATGTATGTATGTGTGTATGTATGTATATATTGGATTAATCCAGCAGCATTTATAATCAAATATCTTTTAGCAGCTTTTGCTCCTTCCTCAGATATCAAATAATTTAAGGAAAAGACAATAACATACAGTATCCAGACTCTCTGTGTATTTTTCATCTTTATGTGGCTCTATTTTAACCTCTATTTTTTTCTTTTTAATTTTTCAATTTTTGAGACTGGGTTTCTCCGTGTATCTTTAGCTGTCCTGGAACTCACTCTGTAAACCAGGCTGTCCTTGAACTCACAGGGATCTGACTGCCTCTGCTCAGGAGTGCTGGGATTAAAGGTGTGTGCCGCTACACCTTGAACTCACAGAAATCAATCTGCTTCTGCCTCCCAAGTATTGGGATTAAAGGTGTGTGCCACCACACCCAACTACTCTCTTTTTTCTTTTTTATTTTAAGGATTTTATCATTTTCCCTCAAGCATACATATATTTTTAAACACACAGTTAAACTGTTTAGAGGTTTTCTTTGTCCTTGAATCTGTCTTTGTTGTGCCCAGATTACGACCTTCAGAGAGAGACCACCAGAGAGACCCAGACTGTAATAAGCAAAGTTTAATCAACATGATACAAACATGTTTGGAACTCATCTCCATCCCTGTTATAACAAGGTAGAGAGGAGTTGTATCTCCTCTGTGGGGCAAGATTTTAAAGGCACAACTACAAAGAGTACAAGGGTATAAGGACTTTTGCTCCCTCCCATTCTGTTGTCAGCTTTTCCCTTGTTTTTAGAGCAAGGCCACTGTTCTTGAGTTAGGCCATCTTTATCAGCCTGTACCAGGTGGCTGGCTGACTGAGCTAAGTGACCTTGTGCTCCGAATCTCCTGGGTGGGAGAGGGGAAGGCCACTATCTTCTTGGGAAAACATTCTGCTAGGAAATTCCTTCTTGCCCCTTTGAGAATAAGGGGTGAGGATCCCACAGTCTTTACTGTATGTATATCTCTCCTTTTCTGACCTCATGAGTCTTTACTTTGCAAAGCAATATGGTTAGGATTAAAGTCATAGCTTTGATGGGTGCATCTAGTCTATTCCTTAGCTTTTTTCTGAGAGTCTAGCCTCATGGCAGAGGTAGTGCCTGGAGCCATGTTTATTGCCACAACTCTATGGCATTTTAAAGTCCCTGCCACCACCAAAAAGTATTCAGTCATCTTTTCATCATCACCATTTAAGTGTTTCATGGCAAGACCTTTTAACAGATCTCCAAGGTTTTGCATCTAAAGCTAAGTCAGGAAGCCTCTCTTAAATGAGAGTGCTTGTCTCTAGCAGACAGAGCCCACTTAAGAAAGTGCTGCTATCAAGAAGCCATGCTTAATTCTATTTTTTCTATTTAGAATAACTTCCCAAGCTCTCCAATCAGTTCCAATTAGTTAATTAGCCTTGTAGAATGTTCAATTCATGTGTATTTTTGGTTTTGTTTTCCTTCTGGGAACTAACTGACTGACTTGTTCTATGGTGATTTTAATGATTATGAACCCCATTGGCTTATATATTTGAATGCTTGGTCTGTAGTTGGACCTATTTGGGGAGGATTAGGAGGTAGGTGTGGTTTTTTGAAGGAGGTATGCCACTGGGGTGAGCTTTGAGGTTTCAAAAGCCCAAACCATTCACAATTAACTCTTATTCTCATGCCTGTGACATCAGACATAAACTCTCAGTTCTGGTTTCATGCCTGCCAAGTTGTTGCTATGTGCCCAGCCATGACAGTCATGGACTCCTATGAAACTATGAAACTTCAGATAAGTTATTCTTTTTATAAGTTCATTTTGCTTTTTGATGTGTGTTTAGGTGCATGTATGCATAAATATGAGGGCCAGACATCAAATTCAGGCACTGTTCTTCAGAAGGTCCCCTTTATGGTTTTTGAGATGTACCACTGGAGGGGCCTGGCCTCCCTAATTCAGCTAGCCTGGCTAGCAAGTGAGCCATCTCTTTGGGACTAGAAGTGCTTGCCATCATGGCTGACTTTTTACTTGTATGAAGTGTGTGTTTTTCTGGATGTTGAACTGAGATCCTTATGTGTATATGAGCAAATACCTTCAGTGACTGAGCCATCTCCTTTTGCTTTTGAAATTGTTTCTTGATCATTTATTATATTACAAATATTAGCATGATTATTGTGGCTTCCTATTCAGTGTTTGAATTTCTTTGAAAAATTATATCATATCTGTAGTTTTAATATTCTGAACATCTAGTAATGTACAACATCTTCCAAGCAGGGGTTCTGAAAAATACAAGCTGTGAACTAATAGCACCACCAAGTCTTGAGTACCTGTCAAAACATTCAGTGTCAGGAGGTTTGACAAATGGAGTCCAGCAGTCTGCAACTCAATAAGCCCTTCAGTTACTTCTGACTAAAATTTGGAAAAAGCTCTTGTAAGTATAAAGAAAATACTTGCTGAATGAATGAAGGCACAATAAAAATATGAATCTATTTGATTTTAGGTAAAAACATGATGATGTAATTTTCTTTGCTGTTGAAGCAATGATGATGAGATTTGGACCTTATGAAACACTCGAAATGGGATGAGAGCAAGTATGATACTCTCTACTTTCTAGCCATGTTTCTAGACTGCTGCCTTTCAGAAACAGGAGGAAATGCTGACATTCTTCATACATGTTTACAAATAAATACAAAGAGTACAGTCTCACAATGTTTTTTTTTTTTCCAGTTTAAAAGAAACCTGAATTGAACATATATGTCACTCCTCATGGATCCTTTCAGAACACAGAGTTGATTGATATGCCTATGGGGGTTCTGTATTCTGTATTTCTTTTTTCTTTTTTTTTTTTTTTTTTTTTTTTTTTTTTTTTGGCTTTTCGAGACAGGGTTTCTCTGTGGCTTTGGAGCCTGTCCTGGAACTAGCTCTTGTAGACCAGGCTGGCCTCGAACTCACAGAGGTCCGTCTGCCTCTGCCTCCTGAGTGCTGGGATTAAAGGCGTGCGCCACCACGGCCCAGCTTGTATTCTGTATTTCTAACAAGTGTTCATGGATGTCACTGTTGCTGGCACTGGGGTTACTTTACTAGGTGAAGGATAACAACATAATGTGGATTTGAGTTTAACAGGTCCACCCACGCCACTGTGCAAATGTGGGCGGGACTTGAAGATCTGGGGGCTTATTTTTCTCGTGTGAGCTTCCAGCTCTTCCCCTGTGAAGTATAAATGAGGTGTAAAGCACCCACAAATGTGCCTGACAGTAAAAGACGACTTGCATGTCAAAGAAAAGTTAACAACACAAATTAAAAGAAGTGCTCTGCACTGCAGCTCCATGTTCCTGCTGTCTCTATGGTCTGGGACGCAAGAGGTTAATCCTTCCATCCTGCATTCACTTGGACTGTGAAAGCAATAAAATTGAGTTCTGCTGTCAACAGTTTTACAGCTTCTGTAATTTTAGCTTCAGTGTCTGCCATTGACCTGCAGCAGCTGAAATCACAGGTGCAACTTTTTGAAAATTGAGTCCAATCTTCTGGCACCACCCTGATTATCAGTTACCCCTGACAGGAAGGAAGAAAGCTGGGACTCGCTGGCTGAACACATTTCATTTCCTCTATTGTCTATTAAGGGCTTCTTGTCCCACAGAGCCATCTATCTTACTGCATTTCGGATCTCAGCGTCGGACGTTTACATAGCTCATCTATATATTGTCCTGGAGTATGTTATGGGTACCATGCCTTAGCTGAAGTGTTCCATCTGCTTCTCACATGCTCCTTAGCGTCTATGGAATATTAGTTATTTAAGCTATGTAGCATAAGAGAACAGATTTTTCAGTGCCGAAATCAGAAGCCATCCAATAAACTCTTTTTATTGTTTGCCGAAGGAAAGTTAGCACTTGTAGAAAGGAATTTCCGAGTGACAGTCAGACCACGTTCTGGGGAGTTCTTTGGAAATTTATGACATTTCAATATCACAATTAAATAATCAAACTAGAATATAATGATTCTCCTAAGAAGTATCTGCATCAAATCCAAAGAATCACAGATTTATCCCTAAAGATTATTTTGAATGACAATAGATTAAACATGGGGGGAGATATGTATATAATATGAAATAATAATAATAATAATAATTTATTATTATTTACAAAATTGAGAAAGAACAGAGAAGCAAATGCAGTTTTCTGGATCTTAGGTGCTGACAGGGTTTGGGAACGGAGAAAACACAAAATATTTTTAAATGATTTTGTGTTTAAGAGCCATAGTTGACAATCTGATTATTCTTAAATGTTGTGAGTATATGCAGGAATGTTCCATAGGTTTTTATTAGTGAAGTGTGAACTTTTTTCCGTTAAGTACTATTAGAAATTATCTCTGGAGGCCAGGCTTAATTAAGGTTGGCTCTGATAACTGTTTCGTCTATGTTAAGTAATGCTTGTATAAGGAGTCAATGTGCAACATCTATACTAGATGGCTCTATTAATAGCTAATTTATTACCATGCTCCAGGCATGGATATATGGGAGTAGCTCAATATATTTATGGAAAATTGGAATTTTGTATTGTTCCATGTGTTATTGTCTACAATTATAATTTGAAAATAAGTAAAACATAGGATACTCATGTTACTTAGTTTTGTTTTTTTTCTCATTTTTTTATTAAAGATTTCTCATTTTTTTTATTAAAGATTTCCATCTCCTCCCCCTTCCCTCCCCTCCCTTCCACCCATACCCCCACTCAGGGGTGGAGTTTTGTTTTTTTTAAATACATTTTTTCTTTCTTTTTTATTTTTTGAGATAGGCTGTTATTCTGAGGCCCAAACTGGCTTAAAGTCACTATGTAGCCCAGGCTGGTCTCGACATCAGAGCAGCTCTCCTGCCTCACTGCAGCTCTGAGCCACTTTGAAGGGATGTGAATATTCTGTTAATGTTCTTCAAAAGATGTCTTCTCTCATGAACAAATGTGTTAGTGATACTGTATTTTTTAATATGTATTTTTAACCATGCTTTATCCTTAAGTATAAAAATAACATTTTAATTTAGTTTCTTTTATTTAATAAACACTTTCAAAATTTTTCCCATTGTTGCACACAAACTGAATTAATACTTTATTCTCCAACTGCTTCCCAATACCACAATTATGATTTTCTTATTTGTAGATATTCTTCTTTTGATCAAATTTAATTAGGCTAATTTTTTATTTCTCAACCGAAAGACTACTATTGACATGCTTGTATTTACTTACTCCTTATTTTTTTTTATTTAGTTCTTGTTGAGACAAGGTCTTAGCTTGTAGTTTTGGTTACATTCAAACTCTGCATGTAGCCCACAACAGCCTTGAACCCCCAATCTGCCTGTCTCAGCTTTCCAAGTGTGTCTCCACACATGGCTCTTTCTACTTTCTTGACTTGGACAAGTGTGATGTGACACGATGCTGTTGAATATGTTTATATGGTCTCTTTTCCTCTTTTAAAGCATGTGGTTGGGATTATTTTCAAATTTCAATGTAAAATTCAAATATCTGTTTTGGAAACATAGAGTATAATAGTAATTGAATGTTTGCCTTTTCCATTTTAAGTCATGGCTATGTTATTATTTGTCTCATTACTGGTTCTTAAGTAGCAGAATATTTAAATTTAAAAATGTAATTTCACATTCTAGTTTATAGGTGTAATAAGTATTAAGGAGCCAAGTGACTGGTTATTTAAAATTAAATGACAAAACATTCTATGTTCATGCTCTCGATGTAATTATTTTGTATCTTAAACTTAATGTTCAAGTTTTACTTAGTGTGCTTATTCTTTACCTGTTACCTTAGCATCACCACGTGTTTCCTTCTATTGGTAAATGTTTGGCTAATAAAATTTATTTCCTCCGATAGGTGTTAATTTTTTTGTAAAGAGGAATATGTTTCTTACTTCCTTTTATTCTTTATATGTAAAAAGCTTTGCATCTAGTAAGCATTAAAAAGTCATTTGTTTGAATATATATTTTATAGAAGATACATTTACTATCTGAATGCCCTGTACTGTGCAGTCAATTATTGCTACCTGCAGCTGTGAAAGACGTCACTGAGTTTTCTTCTATAAAGATTTGCTTCCCTGGGTTTTCTTTTCACGAGGGTGAGTCAGGGAGGAGCTGAGAAGCACTCAATCTGATTTCAAGGCCACTGTGTGGAGTCTCCAATAGGCAGACTGTGAAGCAGGAGCTCCTCTTGTCTTTTCCCCACAGAGTTCGACAACTTTGTTTTGTATAATAGTGCCATGCTGAGCAGTTGGAATCTTTCTCCTTGTGAACCCGAGAAATGTGGTCTATTCTCTGTGTGAAGAGGCTGCCACCCCTGTGCCAGCTGTTTGCAACCTGTGGGTCATGACCACTTTGGCAAACTTTTATCTCCAAAAATATTTATATTGCAATTCATAACAGCAACAAAATTAGTTATGAAGTAGCAACCAAATAATTTTATGGTCAGGTGATCACCATGACATGAGGAACTGTATTAAAGGGTCACAGCATTAGGAAGGCTGAGAACCACTGGGAAATGGAAGGGGGGAAAGATGTATGTCATCAAAAATCTAAACAGGATTAAACACGACCAGTGTAATCTGTTCCAAATCTGTTCAGGTTTCCCATTCTAGAGAGGAATAGACCTTTCTCAATATGTACTCTGAGAATGAAGGCATCCTGAACTTTGTATCACAAGTCACTTCAAAATAAAGAAGACTTCAGAGGGTTAAATAGCTATGTAGATAGCTTTGTCCTCATCACAGTTGACAGGACAGTGCCCATTCCATGGACATACATCTTTATTGTACCTGCTAGTATTTTTATTGGAATTGATCCAATGATAGTTGGAGTTCCCAGTAACTGCAGGATACCACAGGAGAATGTGTGCATCTGCATTTTCTGTGTTTTACAGATAAGAACAGGGCTAAGGAATTCATTGGTATATTAATATAGGCATTTATTATCTAAGACATATAATAGGAGCACAAGAATGTAAAAAATATTAAAAACTGGCATCGACAATAAGTGAATATAGTTTTATTCCACCCTGCATCTATTTAAGGCAGTATTTTTAAAGGAATTCAGTAATATCAGAGATTTGTCACTTATTTTTATGAGGCTGCCTAAAATTAGATTACATAGAGTATGAATAAAATATAATAGCAAAGCCGGGCGGTGGTGGCGCACGCCTTTAATCCCAGCACTCGGGAGGCAGAGGCAGGCGGATCTCTGTGAGTTCGAGGCCAGCCTGGTCTACAAGAGCTAGTTCCAGGACAGGCTCCAAAGCCACAGAGAAACCCTGTCTCGAAAAACCAAAAAAAAAAAAAAAAAAAAATAATAGCAAAACGTATAGGAAAGTTGGTTCAAAAACAAGAGCTAAATACTAAATACCAAAAAGGAAAATACTGTTTATGGCCACAATTCAGAAAATAAACTTGAGAGCAGGCTGTTGGCATATGCCTGTCACAATTGTAAACTGTCTATTGTCCAGTATCTGTGAAAACACATCTATTAAAAATGATTATCAATCCAAACAGATGGTATTTCCATTAGCATGATGAGAGGGTGTATTTTAGAATTTCCTTCCATCTTGACTCTTCTTTAGCCTCAGTGATTGGACTTTGGTGGGGATTGTGTCTAAACCCTTAAACACTAGACTCTTAATACCCTTTTTAGTCAATGCATAAATTTATAAATTATTTCTGAAAATATTAACATCAAATCCAAAGGTGGAGTCGTATTCAAAGGTTTAAACAGAAGGCAATAATTATTATAGAAGAGATATGATTTGATTATGCTTTGTTACATGTTTATGATAATAGTAAACATAACATAAAGGACTACCACTATGTTTTTAAATATATATGTATAAATTATGATATTCTGAATCCACTTATTGTTACATGATATTTGAATCTTTGTTCATAATGTACATAATGCTGACAGTATATAATTTCATGTCCCTTTAAGATGAGTCTCATCTTACCAGTTGAAAGACAAGGTGCCTAGTACCCTTATTGTCACTTGCTCAAACCTATTCATGGAAACACAGTTTTCCACTTCCTGTTAACCTGTTCAACATTAAATCCAAACATTGTTCCAAATACCCACACTCAAGTCCTAATACGGGTCTCCGGCTGCTCATCCCATAATAAACCAACTTTGGGTGCCAACTAACAAAATAAATATAGTAAAATTAAAGGTAGAATTTGAGGAAGGAACAGAAAATTAAAGAATAAGTTCCAAACTATGTCAGTCTGTGTTAAAACTCAAAGTATTTCTTTAATACAGTGTTCTCAGCTCTAGGAATCAGGGTCCCACATATGAAACCAATCTCAGAACCATGGCAGCTCATCTCTCTAAGCAGTTATTGAAGTACATATTCATGTGAAACCATTTTTGTCTTATTTCTGGGATAATCAATCTGTACAGACCAAGGATAAATTCTACTCATTTTAGGTTTTAACAGAGAACTTTCAGTTTATGTGTGAAAAACATTAAGTTTTCGTCAATTGATTTGAATTTTAGTGTTAGAACATGCTCTGTGCTAAAATTAAATTGTTCTTTACACTTTAGTGCCAAAATTATTTTTATAAAGGAATTTAAAGTGATAGTAATGCTCAGTTGGTAAAAATAAATTCCCTCATCTGATCATCCAATAATCATCTGTGTCTAGCGTGGATAAAACAGGAAATATTCCCGAGACAAAAGGAATGCAGTAATGAAGATGCTAGTCTTGATTCCTTCCTTTCTGAAGTTTAGTGATAAAGTTAGAAGCAGTCATCAAATCATGTCCCATGCATGCACAAGCAGGCCACACTATGCTAAATGCCATTAAGGGAGGGGATATTGTGTAGTTGGAACACTTAGTGTTAACAGCTGTGTGGTCAGGACAGTAATAAAGTGATGTCTACACAGAGGCACCACTTTTGCTGAACGTGAAATATTTAAACAGGAATTAGGGGAAATGTGTCAGAAATAAGTAAATAAAAGAGGCAGGGAGGCCTCTTTTGTGGAAAAGTCTCAATAGACAGAGCAAAACTGTAGACAAGTAAAAAGGCTGCATTTGGACATGTTTTGGGGAACCAGCTGAACCACCAGAACATTCAGGGCCATGTTAAATAGAGCTTTAAACAGAAGCATCAAGTGACCCATTTGAATCCTCAACAAGAAAATATCAGGCTGTCAAGATGCTCAGTGGGGAAGACATGTGCTGAGCGAGCTCAGTGACCTGAATTCAATACCCTGAACACCCATAGAAAAGCCAAATGCTGTGTCAAACATTTGAATCTCAGCACCCCTGTGGTGACAAGAAGGGCTGGGAAGAACCACCTAGAAACCAGGGCCAGCTGGCCTGGAATACTCTGTGAAGAAACAAGGGATATCCTGAATCAACAATATGGAAAGAGAGACTGACTATCAGAAGTTGTCTTCTGACTTCCTCAGGAGCACAATGTGGCATATGTATGTGCAGGAGTATGCACATACACACAAATAACAATATAAAATATTTAAAAAGTAAACCAGAGACCATGGTGAGGCTCATGGCATGTGTTGTTAGCAGAAACCACGTGGAAGTCTATGACCCATGCTCCTGCTGACCATAAAGGGCAATGAAACTACTGTTGCAGTGTTAATGTTGACAACAGATTCACAGTTGAGAAAAAGGGACATAGCAGGACTTTGTGACAAACCCTAATCATACTCAACTTCTCCAGCCCTTACAGCAAAGAAGTAACACCCTAGACAGGAAACCATCGAAGGGAACTCTTAAAACTCGTGATAATGATGCTGAAGTGTTGTTGTGGGCCAATGGTCTTTTATCCTGTCATTTGTATTATTTTTAATAAAACACTGATTAGCCAGTAGCCAGGCAGGAATTAGAGGTGGGGTGACAGGATCAGGAGAATTCTGAGTAGAAGAAAATCAAAAAAGGGGGAAGTGCTGTGGGACAATGGTCTGTACCCTGTCAATTGTATTTTAATAAAATGCGGATTTGCCAGTAGCCAGGCAGGAAGTATAGGTGGGGCAACCAGGCAGGAAGTATAGGCGGAGTGATCCGAACAGGAGAATACTGGGAAGAGAAATGCTCAGTCTGCAGTTGTCACCCAGGTGCAGAAGAAGCAAGAAGAGACTGCAACACTGAAAGGTACCAAGCCATGTGGCTAAGCCACCCAGATAAGAACTATGAGCTAATATAAGTTATAAGAGTTAATAAGAAGCCTGAGCTACTAATCCATCCAGTTTATGATTAATGTTGTAGACATCTCTGTATTTTTGTGGGGACCGAATAGCTGTGGGACCAGGATGGACAGAAACTTCAGTCAACAAAGTGTAGTTCTCCACAACTGGTGGTTTCTGATAGGGGTACAAGTGGGGAAGGACTCAGTTTTCTTTAAGGGACTGGCCATTGGGAGTTCCATCATGTTCCAGTGAGTAGAAATGAGCAGCACAAATTGGAATATTTTTCTTTCTTCATTTCTTTCAGGAGCTCTCGCAAATTTGGGCACCAGACCTGGGAGGATTGAGAAGTGAATGTGATCAGGGTGCATGATCTGAAATTCCCAAATAACTTGTTGGGGGGGGGGAGCTTAAAACTTAAATAAATAAAAATAAAAGCAAAAAAGTGAATATCTTGACAAAATGAAAAGTTAACAAATCCTATGCTTCATCATCAATCTTCCTAATGTCAACAATTTTATTTCAAGTCTGTGCAGTATAAAGGTCGGGAAGTAATCACTTATGCCACAAGGAGATTGGAAGTTTTGATTCAGTTACCAAGAGTGACCCTTTTCTAACACCTTACAGAACGTATGAATTTTCAGTAGTGATAGAAGTGTCTTAATAGGTGTTGCTCTCTATAAGCCACTGAGATTAGAAAGAGCCAGTGACACTCTGACTAATCAATTGTCAGCTGAGTGGCGAAAGTGGTAGTGCTGTGCTTTAGAGTGCCATGGTTCTTGGGTTACATGGAGAAGGTTTACTTACCCCTGATGCTGGACAAATGACTACCCATTAGGTGGTCAAAATTAATCACTCTGGCAACTGGAGAACTCCAGTGGGACAAAAATTGAATATGAGGAAGACCAGAAGATGTTTCTAGATGCCATGAGTAGAAAAGAAGGCTCCCTTTTGGGGCTAGAACAAAGCTACTGGTAGGTATTGCAGGATAATCTTTTGAATAGAGACAATGTGTCTCTGTCAGGAACCTTCTGGTTGCTTTAATAAAGAGCTGAATGGCAAGTTGCTAGGCAGGAAAGGATAGGCAGGACTTCTAGGCAGAGATAGAAACTCTGTGTTAGAATGTGGCACGTGGGATTCGCCAGTGACATGTGGAGCAATTTGGGCATATGGTACTGAGGAGCGGTAACAAGAAACATTGCAAAACATAGGTTAATATAAATGGGTATAGTTATGAGAGTTAGTTGAGAGAATAACCCAAACTAAGGCCAAGATTTCATAATTACTAAGAAAACTCTGTGTCATTATTTGAGAGCTGACAGTCCAAAGAAAGACCTGCTCCATTTGACATCCAACATTGGGCACATATATTCAAGTGTAGGGCAGCTGGCACACTACTTGGGCATGAGACTAGGTTGAAACATATGCCACAGTGGGGGCTTAACAATTTCCCAGAGTTGGGGTGGGCAAATGCTGTCTCTGTCATTCTATGGTCTTGGAAGTTGTTTGCTCTGTTCTTATTGTTTACTCAGGCAATATTTTATTCTTCTGGGGTCTCTGATTGGGATTGAAGACTACTTTGATGCCAAATTCAGAAAATTTATAAAGGAGATGTAAACTTTATAAAGTTTGAGATACATAAAACAATTGTTTAATCTAAGAACATGTTTTAAAGTCTAAAAAGTTGTAAAACAAGTTATGACAGGAAGTGGTTTAGGTATAAAACTTTGGACTCACCAAGAAAGGATAGAAAACAGAGTAATGTTGACAGAGGTTTCTGTCCCACCAGGTTCCACAGCTGATTAGTCCCAAATAAACACACAGAGGTCTGCATTAATCATAAACTGGTTGGCCTAGTAGCTCAGGCTTCTTATTAACTCTTATAGCTTATATTAAACCATAATTTTGTCTGTATTAGCGACGTGGCTTGTGCTTTTTCAGCAAGGCATTCACATCTTGCTTCCTCTGTGCCTAGATCACGACTGCAGATCTACTTTCCAGAATTCTCCTGTTCTCATTGCCCCACCTCTGTTCCCTGCCTGGTTGCCCCACCTATTCTTCCAACCTGGCTACTGGACAATCAGCATTTTATTGAAATACAATTGGCATGGTACAGACCATTGTCCCACAGCAGAGTAGTTTCTTTGCATTTGCCAAATACAAATGGATTGGACACTGTGAATGTAATTTTTACCTGATAATTGTTCTCATTGTCTATAGTTGCACAGCATTAGAGTTAAAATGTTTTCTTTTTATTTAGAATAAAAGGGTTAAATGTTGTGGGATAATCTTTTTGTACACTATGAAATGATGTCTTTGCCCAGGTACCTTCTTATAGATTAATATAAGTTTGTTAACTTAAGTTATAAGAACTAGTTGGGAATGAGCCTGTGCTTAGGTCAAGCTTTCATAACTATTAATAAGTCCCCACTTCATTATTTAAGAGCTGGCAGTTCAAAGAAATGTCTGCTACAAATAGGTCCTCTATGGTCTGGCCTGCACATAGGAGGCACAAAGGTCCTTTGAGCAAAGTGTCCTTCTTTGTGTACCAAAATATAATTGTTCCACAAAGAATGTCTGTATCTATTTTGTTCCAATGCCTTTTGTTATTTTTCTCTTGTTACTTTCTTTCCTCTTTCTTTGTTTAAATTATACATAATATTCTTCTCTTTCTTCTAACTGAACTAACTGAACTATGATGAAACACCTTTTCTTATTTGGTCTTTTTTTTTTTTTTTTTTGGTTTTTCGAGACAGAGTTTCTCTGTGTTTCTCTGTGGCTTTGGAGCCTGTCCTGGAACTAGCTCTTGTAGACCAGGCTGGCCTCGAACTCACAGAGATCCGTCTGCCTCTGCCTCCCGAGTGCTGGGATTAAAGGCGTGCGCCACCACTGCCCGGCTTTGGTCTTAATATATAACAGAGGTGAGTAAGTTAAAATATTTCTTGTATCTTAACAATATTTTATAACTTATCTAAAATACTACTACCTCACAATGTTTACAAATTATAAATGAGTCTTCTTTGGAAAAAATTGTCTTCTAATTTGTCAGCTCTTTATATAAGAAATGGAAAGTCATTTTTTTTCCAAGCAGTATAAAATTTTGTTTAAGTCATAGTAACAGAAGAGAAAGCTTGATTTCAACCTTCCATATTTAGACAGAATCCTTTAAATCCTCATGTAAAGAGCCGGCGAAGTGTACTATTAAATGATGAAACTTTGGAGAATGAAGTTGTCAGAGGGTTGTTGGGAAGTTTCAGTAAAAGTGTTAAAGAATTCATGCTGGAGTCCCTGGGTTTAACATTTTTCTATTGATTATATTATAATGTATTCACAATGATCTCCTTAGGAAGGAACTGACAGATTATAAACTATTACACTATAAAATGGAAACTTTGAAACTCCCAATCAAGCAAGACGATGAAGAGCTAAATGAAGGGATAGGACTCTAACTCAGTGGTCTTACTTTAGGGCAAGAGACAGACCTCTAGTTAATTCTGGCTTAGCTGTTTTGCCTGACTTCAACAATGTTACACCAACACTGTAGAACACTGCATTTGAAATGAGTTAATGGCAGGTAGGGCTGTTGTAAGGGTAGCCATTTTTTTTTTTCATGTAGCCATTAATGAGATTCTCATGCATAGCTTTACAACCCCTTATCAACGCAGATGGGAATGGCTAAACTCAGTGGGTCACAAAGGAACCAATGCGCACAAAAGTATTGTGGAAACATGATGGGAGGGGCAAGGGGGCTGGTGAGGTTCAAAGGAGGATTAGAGAAGATGGAAGAATGAGTTGCTCGGAATATATCATATACATGCATAAAATTGTCAAAGAATGAATTAATGAAGATTAAAAAATTTCCTAACTTACAAATTATGTTGTATTGCTTTGGATAATTATAATATGAATTACTGAGTAATCTTTCTTTACTTAAGTTAATTTTTATTCTATTATCAACAAATATCTTGGTACATGATCTGAAACATCTAAAATATTCATGTGGTAACTACTTTTTTAATTAAAAATATTTTAGGAATAAATGCTGAAAGCAAAGCAAAATTCGAGATTTTTGTATCTTCACATGTCTTTGACAAGTTCTAAAATATACACAGTGATCATTAATAAGTTTTACACGTATTTATAAAAAGAACGACATGTTTGCAATAAGTAGAACTTACCTTTGGCAGTGTGCTTGCTCGTTATGTTTTATTCCCTTGCTTTTAGAATAGGCTGAGCTGTTATTTTGCATGGCAGGTAATTTCTCAGGAATCACTCAGAACTCTTTGCAAGTTCAGTGACCTGGTAGATTTCTAAAACTTTCCCAGCTTTCAGTGTTGGCTTCAGCCCAATATCCTGTAGAGGTTGAATTAGAATAACCATTATAGCTGGAAAGGAACACAGGGTTCTGTTGTAAAGAAATTTTAGTATTCTTTAGTCTAAAAAATGAAAGAAAGATAAAAAGGAAAAAATGGCAGAGGGGTTTTTAATTTCTTGCTCCTATATAGCAGGTAGGCTGACACGGGAGCACCCTTTGGACAATGGTCAACTCTGACTTGCTGAATCTGCTATGGGTTCCTACACTTCTCTATGTAATTCTTATTCTGTGAGCTTCCACCTATCCACCAGAATGTGAAAATCATTTAGCGAGAAGAAACAATATTTATATTCTATTCCACTTCACGAACTTACTGACATTAGTTAGCTAGTTCTATAATCACAAATTCTCAGATGCATATTTGTGAAATAAGAGTTAAAGGTAAGGATAGAGAGAAAAAAATGAAAGAAAATACGACTTATGAATTCTTCTCCTATAAAATGTCAGTTGATAGTTACCTGATGGTAATACAATAATTCCATGAATGAAGCAGCAGAGAAAATATTTAGTAATGTACTGTTACATTTAATTTTAGAAGCCAGTTTGGGTGAGTTGAGTGGCGCGTGCAGCTGGCAAAGCATTATTTCTGGGTTTGTCTCTGGAAGAGATCTTATAGGAGATTAGCTTGGGAGGTGGTGGAAAGAGTAGGTAAGATCCACTCTCAATATAGGCAGGCACCAGCTAATCAGCTGAGGGCCAAGACAGAACAAAAGAGAGAGGAGATATGAGGTTTTATTTTCTTATGGAGTTGTGACATTCTTTTTCTTCCATCTTGCTCACAAGAACCCCAAGATCTCTAGCCTTTGGTTTCTTGAACCTTCATCAGATCTTCTATAGGTTTTGAAGCCTTTTGCTGTTGACTACAAAAGAGCTAACCATGTACTTAGAGCTTATAGATGCTTACAGATCTAACCTGAATTATTTTTTTAGTATTCGTATTCTGAAAGTTGCAGGTAGCATTATTTGAAACATCTAGTTATCTAATAAGTCCTCTCATAAAACCCATCTTTACTGGTTTGCTTTATACTGCTTCTTTCTTTGAGAGCACTCATACATACATACTTTGTCATTGGAAAGGGGACAGGATGGTTATAGAATAAAACACAGGAAAAATATTGCAAATACACCCTTGGAAAGCTGTGCACTTTAGTAGACAAGTGAGAAAAGTTTAAAGTAAATTATTTCTTATTATGTTCACTCCAAATGTGTGTTTGGAGATATCAGTATGACATTGAAACAGAGAATTAACCTTTATCTAGCTTGAGACCACCTTCAAATATTGGTTGGTTACTCCTACAAACATTTTGTACCTTAGCATATGCAAGCAGGTCACTATTGTAGATCAAAGATTTTGGGATGGGGTTGGTGTTTATGTTTATCCTTTGGTAGCATACAGCGTGCCCTCCTGTACCAAAGACACGAGCTAGCACATGAAGGTAAAGGCTCTATGTATGCAGCAGATCAATTCCACTTCTCCACGGACAATGAGTTATGTAGATGCTTTGTTAAGCAATGGGAACTTCCCATCAGTTTCTGGAGAGCAACTTGTTTTGTATATAGGTCAGATTGTTTGGGGGGTCCTATGGGAACTCTTTGACCAATAACTTAATTAGATGTAAGCCAGTTATGGTATTAGAAGCTTCATTTGGTGACAAGGGATAGCAAGTTGAGGCTCTGCCTCCCATTATTTGGCAATCTTATTTATATCCCCTTCATATATGTATATATTTTATAAAGCTTCTATAGTATCAGGTTTTCATACTACACTTCAAATAGACCTTAATTTTAGTTGTCTTTCCCTGTATTTCTTCATCTCCCTCTTTTCTTCCCCTACCCACTTGATCATCCCATTACAGCTCTCCATGCATCTATATTTAATTATCTGTTCTATTTCCATTTTTTAGGGGTAACTCTCAACCCCCAACCTTAATTTATACATAACTTCTGTGATTTTATACATTATAACTTGGTTATCTTTGACTTTACTGCTAATATCCACAGATAAGCCAATATACACCATATTTGTCTTTCTGGGTCTGTGTTGCTTCACTCAGGAGAACTTTTTCTAGTTCCATCCATTCATTTAGCTGCAAATTTCATGATTTAATTTTTTAAAGCCTGCGTAATATTCCATTGTATAAATGTAGCACATTCACTTCACCCATTCATCAACAGTAGATAGGTTTGTATTCCAGAGCATGTATAATATTTTCTGGATGTTTATGTTTACATCCTGCATATATCTATTTTTAATTTGATTTTTATGTAAAGTAAAAGTGGGTTTATCATTCTGAATTTTCTTGTATATATTTTTTCTAAGCCATATATAAGACTGTGAAAAGTAAGAATAGATGCCCAAGTTTTATTGCCACCCCCAAGGAAAAAAATGAAATCTAAACAGTCTCCCGGCATGCCTGCACAGATCAAAGAATTTTAGAAAACAAAAGTTTATTTCAGATCTTAGAGAGGTCCTCAAGACTGGTTTGATTTTTTTAAAAGTGTTTTCGATGTTGTTGAGTCTTTTTTATTACAGGTAGAGCAGCCTTGAGTCAAAGACATAGTAGAGGAGATGGGACACTGTCATTATGCTAAATAAATTCTCAGGTATTTTTACAACTTTACAAATCCAGCAAGAAATCAGTTATTGTCCTCATCTTAGAGATAAGGAATGAATGAAAGTTAAGATGCCCAAACTGAAAGAATTCAATTACACTTGAATGTGAACATGGATTTCAACTGTTACAGCTGTTACTTCTTTCAGTTTGGGCAACTTAACAGCCACAGAGGTGTTAAGTTATACACTTGTCTCCTGCTCATAGGGATAAACCTAGAAAAAGAGCAAGGCTGTGATTTTGACGATGATTTATTAAAGTACTTGAAACTTTACCAAACACTGCACTGAAGCCGTACCCTGGTATGATTCAAATGGTTCCTAAACCCAGTGTCTCTCAGGCCCTGTTTTACCTTATTTTAGTAACCAGGAACTAAGTCAAGGAGCCAGTAATTGTCTTTTGTAGTCCAGATATTATATCTTCTCAGAATAATTGCCATAATCAACCTTCCTTTGGAATTTGAGACATCGTCCTCCTGAATTCCCTGTTCTTTTCTGCCATGATACTCATTCTAATTTATATTCTTGCCACCAAACATGTACTTGAAATACTACTGGTGTTAGACTTTAGCTGATTTTTTTGGGCATTCCCCCCAAAAAAGCTTCTGCTTTTGCTGTCAACATAGAGCAAATGTGAGGCACTATCATGCACCAAATCTTTTGATGCTGTTCCTAACTTGAATAACTAATTCACACAGAGGTATGATAGTACCCTCTCTCATTGTGTTGGGTTCAGAAAACATAAAATGTTCTCAGTAAGCTGAATGACTGAGTGTGTGCTAAGAAAGGAATTGATTTTTTTCTTTAAAAAGTGAGATACAAGTACTGTGCAGTCAGCTGTAACAGTTGAAATCCATGTTCACATTACCACAGTAAGGAAAGCCCCAAGCAGATAGCTCCAAGTTTACACTTGATTCTCTGATGCCAGGTCCAGCCATTATCTAGAGAGACAAGGAGATGCAAGATTTCAGATGTTCTAGCAATATCTACCATCTGTTGAATGCACAGTCCCAAGGATCATTTTTTAAAGGTTTTGCACCTAGAATTCAGTTCAAGTTTGAATTGTTAAGCTAATCTACAATTTACATTTTTCAGGGGAACTCATTTCCCAGGTTCCTTTTCTAGTTGGTCTGAAAAGCAATAATTTATAAAAATAACTTCAAGTAACTGCATAAACATGTAGAGAAGAGATTTGTAGTGAGCCCTAGGCAGAATGGTTGGGAAAGCCTGGCATGTTTTTTGTTTTTGTTTTTTGTTTTTTGTCACACATTTGCCCTTAAAGCATTCTTCTTTGATTTCCTTTGGTCAGTTAGTCCTCTGGAGCCTAGGATTTCAAGGTCTCTAAGACTGCAGTATACTTCCTGCATTGGACTTATTTTCAACACAGAATCTGATGAACTTGACTCTACTAAAACTGTAGATATCTATGTTGTGAGCTGACAATTTTTAGTTGACATAATCACTAGTTTTATGGACTATTTCTCTGTCCATCCCAAATAAAAGAATCATTTTTTTTTTCTGGAAAAGAATAGATTTGGAGGAAGGAGTGATTATCTATGAATCTGAATCAAGACTGGCTTTTGTCTTTTGCAAAACAGACTCCAGGTGCTGAAAATAGATTGGATTATTCTCTCCAGAGGGCACAGTTACTACTGTTATTAATATCTGTGGAAAGTTGGTTCTATTACCACTGCAGTGGAAGGTTCTGTGATTACATTTATCAGGAACAAACATAAGCGCAACAGATGGGGCAATGAATCAATTCAACCACGTTTTCGAAAAACACTGAACAGAAACAAGTTGATTCTGCATGTAACTTTTTCTCTTTGTTCAAGAATTCCAGAAAAATCTTTGTAACTTTTAGGAAATGTGATGGTTTGTTTAAAGTATGTGCTGCCAAATGAAAGGTTTAACATTCTGAGACCTTATGGATTTATAATCTATGCACTTCTCTGACCCCATTTAGTGACCTATTAAGAAAATCTTGGTATGCATTCAGTAGAGGATTCATACTAAGAACCAGAACCAGAACTGAGGTAGTATTGATTACTTTCTTGCTTTTACATAAATAAATTTTATTTCAGCAAAGCTGTAGTGATCTTGAGAGGATAGGTCTTAGATGTGTTCATGTGTATGTGATGTGGGATTTCCCTCTGTTTGCTGTAAATATGTTTTATTACTATTTGTTAATAAAGAAGCTGCTTTGGCCTATGTCAAGGCAGAAGAGAGCTAGGCAGGAAAACTGAACTGAATACAGGGAGAAAGAAGGCAGAGTCAAGCAGATGCCATGTAGATGTTGAAGGAGAAAGATGCAGGAATCTTACCAGTAAGATACCACCTTATGGTGATACACAGATTAATAAAAATTGGTTGATTTAAGATGTAAAACCTAGTTAGGAATATGCCTAAGCCATTGTTAAAGCAGTGTGGTAATTAATATAGTGTCTGTGTGATTATTCAAGTCTGGGAAGCTGGGAAAACAATGTGCAGTCTCCTGTTACAGAATGACACCCAATGTTCAACAACGTACATTCATGTAAAGCCTAAGAAAGAAAGAAAAAAAAGGCTTCTAGACTCACAAAAAGGGAGTCAATTGGAACATGTTGTAGTTGCAATTTTTCAGATAGGCTGTTTGCTGGCAGACAGCAGGGATGCGACTCCTTTAAGAGATGAATTCCTGGTTTCTGCTAGTGGCACAAATGACTCTGGATCTTTTGGGAGGTCCTGTTACAGAGCACTTAAAAGGAGTTTGTGGGCAGAGTGCTATAAGTTGCTTAATGGTGACATAGATCAACTGCATCCCTGCAACTGGGGTGGTAAGCATGGCTCACAAAGACAGTGAACTTACCTCTGCCAAGTTGAACTGGACAGAGCTGACAGGCAAAGCCACAGCTTTAATCCTAACTACACATGCTTAGCATTTTTTAAAAAAAAAAATCACTCTCTTGGTCAGAAAATGATTGCAGAAACTCAATAAGACAGATCCAGAAGGAAAAGACCACGGAGTGGTTCACAGTGTTGGGTAAATGTAACATGAGGGGGCCAGGCCTGCTTTCTTTGTTGGTTTCTGTCCCACCCAGTACCCCACAACTGTTTAGCCCCAAAGAAAATCACACATAGGTCTCTATAAGTTATAAAGCTGATTGGCCCATTAGCTCTAGCCTCTCACTGGCTAACTCACATCTTGATTAACCCATTTTCTGATCTATGTTAGCCATGTAGCTCAATACCTTTTTCAGTGGGGCAGATCACATCCTGCTCCTTCGGTGATCTGGGCAGGAGTGGGAGGAATCAACTTCCTCCTTCCCAGAATTCTCCTGTTCTCATTACATCATTTCTACTTCCTGTCTGCTGTCTGGTTTTCCCACCTATACTTGCTGCCTGGCCAATCAGCGTTTTATTTAAAACATGATTGAAAGATTAAAGACAATTCTCCCGCACCACTTCCCCTCTTAAAAAATAAACAAGGAGGATACATTGTTTTCCCAGAGGATCTAAGTTCAAGTCCCAGTTCTTATGAAAGGCTATTCACAACTGCTTGCCACTCCAGTTCCAGGGGATCTGACACCCTCTTTAGGCCTCTGAGGACAACTGCACTCATGTGTGCATACCTCTACAGGCACACATGTGTGCACAAGTTTGAAAAAATATAAAAAAGAAAATTTGAAAGCAGAACTAATAAAATATCATTAAGATCACAAACATTAAGAAAAAGCAACTTTGCTGGTGAAATTTGTGAATTGAAGTGTGATTTCCTTCAGGAATAAATTGGGAAACCCTTGAGAATATTGACAAAAAAAATTAGAAAAATCCTGAAGTTCTGGATTTTACATAAGGAGGATAACTACATCCAAAAAGCTTGAAATAAAATAAACAAGCATCATGCAAGTAAAAGCAGAAGCAGCAAGGGCAACCTCAGGACTTAGAAGGCTGGCATATAACAACAAGCAGAAAATCAATAATTTTGAGACCGGAGGTTAGCCTCACCTTGAAGCTAAGAGGAAATCAACAATTTTAAGGATAAAGAAGACAATATTTCATAGAAAACATATTAAATAACTGAAAACTCTCTCTCTCTCTCTCTCTCACACACACACACACACACACACACACACACCCCTCCCCTCAGTGAACTAAGACACTTTTTAGGATAATATATGATTGAAATGAGTGAATACCATGATGAGAAAATAATTAAATCCGTGTAAAAACACTGAAATTGAATTCTTCACAGTCCATTTCAACTGTGCTAAAGAGGACTCTATCACGTAAACAGAATTCCTAAAAGAGAGAAGAGAAATGAAATTAATCTGCAATTAGTTTTTCTCTCAGTGTTAGTATAATTAACCCTGTGTCTGATTTAATGTGGGCCAATACCATGCCATTAATCAATTTGCCTTTCTCTATTATTACTCCTCACAGGAGCTACTGGACAAAATTTGGATCTCAGAATACCAAAACTATGGTTAATATATCTCATTGGAAGTTTAAGATTATTTGTATTTGTTTATAATAGTGACCAAATATTTTCCTTGAACAAACCTAATATCAAAGACTGATTATGCTTTTTTAAAAAAATATTTTTAATATTTATTACACATAAAATTTAAGATGAAAGAAAACTAGCCGGGCGGTGGTGGCGCATGCCTTTAATCCCAGCACTCGGGAGGCAGAGGCAGACGGATCTCTGTGAGTTCGAGGCCAGCCTGGTCTACAAGAGCTAGTTCCAGGACAGGCTCCAAAGCCACAGAGAAACTCTGTCTCGAAAAACCAAAAAAAAAAAAAAAAAAAAAAAAGAAAACTGAAATTTTCAGGTAAAAAATTAAATAGTAATAAGGGTAGACACTTTCCATTTTCTAAGTTTTATTATTTTGGATTATTAACTTTATGTGTGGGAGGGTTTTGCCTACATGGATGCAAGTGAACATATGCCTGCCTGGGAGACGTACCAGGGGATCAGAAGAGGCTGTTGGATACTCTGAACTGGAGTTATGATAATTGTGGACCACCAGGAAAGTGCTGGGTCTGAACCCAGTTTCTCAGTAACATTGACTCAACCATGGAGCCAATTGTCAGACTCTTATTTTATAATCTAAATATATATTTATGATTCAGGAATTATCTTAAGTATGTTCAAGTGAGAATAATGATTTTCTTGTGAAGAAATCAAGGAGTTTTTTTTCTTTTTCTTTCTTTCTTTTTTTTGAGACAGGGTTTCTGTACATAGCCTTGGATGTTCTGGAACTGACATTGTAGACCAGGTTGACATTGAACTCACAGCAATTCTCTTCCTTTTGCTTCCTAACTACTGGGATAAATGGTGTGACTACAAGGCCTGGCCTAAGAGTACATCTTTTTTTTTTTTTTTTGACAGCGACATGGGTCATCCTTAAATTCCCCAAGAATGCCCCCTTTATTGTGTTCGGGAGCAGATTATATAGAGATAGCCACACCCCAGCCAAACCCACCAGAAACCACTCTCCTGCCATCAGGAACTCCTGAAGGTCTCGTGCTCAGAGCAGCTGTAGGCACTCAGATCAGGGGATTACAACAAATTCAGGATCTGGGGTTTCACTGCTCCCAACGTCTCCCTCATGGGATGGTAATGCTTAACTTTATGAAGAATATTGTCTTGATTGAGCCAAAGCATGTCCTTGTAGTTTTCTAAATATGTCTTAAAAGATTTCTTGAAGAGACTTATCATTTAGCTCAGTAGACTAAGCAAGGCAACTTATTCATCAGCCTGGGCTTACATCACCTCGCCCACTGAGGTCCCACATGAAATAGGGATTGTTCTGTCTTCCTCAGCATGAACATTCTTATTCTGCCACCAGACTCTGCTGACTGAAAGGTCTGTAGACTAAATCAGGAACTCACACTGTGGGCTCTTTGCATTTAAAAACTTTCAGGCCTTAGTAAGTTCTCCCTTATCTGGAACTTCAGATTTCATAGAGAAGACTGAATAACTTCTCAAATACTTAATCATATAAGCTGGTATTTCATAAGAAATATCTATATTTCATGTCTTTCTACTTCAACCCATTGGTTATTGTTTGTGTTTTGGATATCCTAATTTTAGCCAATGCTGCCTATCCCTGTGTACACCATTAAAACTTTTGGCAAGTCATACAAAGAAACCGTCTTCAGTCATGGAGCAGTATAGAGGGCAGTTTCAGTGATAAAGTTATGTAAGAATGTCAAGAAAATGAGAGCAAAGCATTTGAATGAGAGCAGAGCTCTTCTATATCCGGGATCCTCTGTGACTGCACATGTATTGGAGAGGATGTTGGCCTGGAATAGCAGTCACGAGAAGAAACTGTTTCAAAGGCTATCTCACCTGAATTTTAAATCACTTGGAAATCAGTCTCAAATGAAGTAAGTGACTCTGTAAATGACAAACAAAATCCAACTTTTTAAAATTTAAATTTAATTATTTATTAAAACATCTTTACTCATTTTACATACCAATCCCAGTTCCCACTCCCTCTCCTCCTCTGGCTTCCCTGCTCCCCTACCTTCCTCCTGCCACATCCCCATCCACTTCTCACCTTCATCACTTCACTCAGAGAGTGAAGACTTCCCATGAGGAGTCAAAGTCTGACACATTACTCTGAGGCAGGACCAAGGCCCTCCCCACTATATGTAGGCTGAGCAGTGTATCCCTCCAAAGAGAATGGGCTCCAAAAAGTCAGTTCAAAAAGCAGTAGGAGCCGGGCGGTGGTGGCGCACGCCTTTAATCCCAGCACTCAGGAGACAGAGGCAGGCGGATCTCTGTGAGTTCGAGGCCAGCCTGGTCTACAAGAGCTAGTTCCAGGACAGGCTCTAAAAAAGCTGCAGAGAAACCCTGTCTCGAAAAACAAAAAAAAAACAAAAACAACAACAACAACAACAACAACAAAACAAAAAACAAAAAAAAAAAGAAAAAAGAAAAAGAAAAAAAAAAGCAGTAGGGATAAATTCTGGTCCTACCTCCAGTGGCCCCACAGACTGCCCCAGACATACATCTGTGGGCAACGTTGTTTTAACTTTACTTTTTTGTATGCTTAATATTAAACTCTGGGCTTCAAGGGTACCAAACAAGCACTTTTAGTAGGTGATATCACTAGCCCCCAAACCCAACATTCTTCTGAGGGAAGCAGTTAAAAACACAAAAATAATAATTAATAGACAAGAAATGAAATGTTTAAATGTAGGAAAAATATGATACGGCCAGTGACTGTGAAAATATTAGTTAACAGAGCAAATAATAGTGGAAATTGTGAACAAGAATGTGCAAAACATATTTAGCATTACAAATGTTATAAATTAGGAATCGGTATGAATGGAAAAGAACTGATAAGAAGCTGTAAACTGTAGAATGACTGAAGAAGACGCTGATGCTGCCAACTGCTCTTCCTGCGCACATGCACACCTGTGCGCATACATACATTTGAATCAGTACACAAAAAGAGTATATGCCTATGTATTTACTGAACAATTATCTCTTTGTAGTTGTCGTTCTGAGACAAATAGGTCTATGCACCTATAAAAAAAGAGATATTCAGGAATATTCCTAGCATTTTCATATACGAACATAAATCTAATTATTCAAAAATATCCTTCAAGAAAGGAAAATTGATCTATTTTCCTGAATATTTGGAGCAGAATTATAGTCAGCAACAATATAGAATTAACTGATACATCAGCATATAAACTTCACCATAAAAACATTGGAGAAAAAGCTAAAAACAAAAGAATAAGTGCTGAGTAATTTCATTTATTTGAAATCCCCAAATGAATCATAATAATGTAGCTTTAAGCAGTTTCTTTTCCTCCCAAGGCAGAATTTCTCTGTGTAGCCCTGGCTGTCTTGGAACTCTATCTGTAGACCAGGCTGGCCTAGAACTCAGAAATCCACTTTCCTCTGCCTTCTGAGTGCTGGGATTAAAGGTGTGGCATCACCATCTCCAGGTTGTTTGAAAGACTTTTAAGAGTAGTAGTTTCTTATGGCTTGATCTTTTGTGAGGGACCTCAAGGGAGAATTCTAGGAAGAAAGAAATGTGACAGAGAAGTCCTCATGAAGAGACATCCATTTATCAAATAATACGCATGAGTTATGTGTGGTTTATGTGTACTTAAAAAGGCCTGCTACCATCACCATGACCACTGTCATCATTATTGTCATGTTGAGGAATGGGCAGTGATATAAAAGGAAGTTTGATCTACATCATTTTAGCAATTAGTGGAAGCGTGTACAGAAATTTATGATTTTTTATTGTAGGCATGTTTAAAGTTTTGCAATAAAGTAAAAAAAATGACAAGCTAAACATCATAATGTCCTTAGAAGAGGGCAAAGGAGTCTTGGAATCAATCTCAACTGTAGAAAAAAAATGTAGCTGCAGATGTAATAGAGAAGTTCTATTGCCAAGCATTGATCTGAGCAATCATTTGTGTGTCTTCTTTTATTTTTTTTTATGTGAGAATTTTATTTCTGAGAATAACTCATACAATCAATAATTTACCCCTCCAACACAAGATGTTCCTTAGTATATGTGTTTATTTTAAAATAAGTTTCATTTCCTAAATTCTGAGCAAAAATATCATTCATTGTTAAAAATATGGCAGAAACTTGGAAGTTGAACTTTTCCAAAATATATATTCTTATTTTACAGAAAATATGTTATTTATACTAAACACAAATTCTCATATTTCCTTGTTAGATAATACAAACCACAGCAGTAAGGCAAACATACATCTCTAATATAATATTTTTAAAAACTCACACAAAAATATTCTTTTTTGCCAACATCAAATTATGAAATTCAGAGGATAAAAAATTTAAAACATTCCTGACACAGTAAACAGCTATAAATACCCCTTAAAGAAATGTTCTAAAGCATCATCACAGTTTAATCTAGCTGGTATTAACTGTCACATTAGGAGCTGAACTGTGCACATTTTGTGACATCAACTAGCAGCAGTCGTTTCAATGTGAAAGCAATAAAATAAATTTGAATGCATCTCTTGGCTTTATTTTTGAAAATATTATTTCCAAATGGCCATGACAGTAAAGTGATGTGCAAAAAAGATGATGAGAAACATGGCTTGTTGCTTTGTGCAATTTTTCTTATTGAGGAGGCAGAAGTATTGAGCAAGGGTGGTAGATCTATACTTTTACAATAGAATTTAGTGTAAATAATAGGTCATTACTTTGAAGTTTTTCCAGCTGAAAAAAAATTAAAAGTCTGTGGGGTAGCTTTAGACTTTTGTTGCAATAAAAAAAGGAGCTAACTGAAATCCTTATGTTATTCTGAACTTGAAGAAAAGGAAATTCTCTGCAACCCATCTGTAAGACAAAAATTGCTGTAATAAAACTAGACAATTACACAGAGTAAAAGAAACCATAAGCTTAGTCACAATGGCTTAGAGAAAAATCCACCTGAATTTATTAATTAGTCTGATTTCTAGCTAGTTAAATTTATAATGGGAAGTAATACTGTCCTTATGAGAGAGTACCCTATTTTTGAACAGTCTGAAGCATAGTCAATCATGGGTCAGGGATGGGATCATAAGACCCCACAGCCTCTAGGCTGAACCACTGACTTTTGATGGATTCTGAGCCAAGAAGAGACATCGTCTTTGGTTTTAAATGTCAAGGAGAAGCCACAGTTTTTAATATAATGTATTTGAGAATACTATATGTGTACATACTGTTCATTGTTTCTGTATTCTGGGAGATGGAAACTCCCCAGATGTCCATCAACTGATAAACAGGGAATGAAAATGGCTATACAAGGGAATTTTCTTCAGTTGTAAAGAAAGCTGAAATCATGAAAATTTTAGGTAAACTGAACTAGAAGAAATCAGTCTAGGTTGCAAGATAGCTATCATCTGTAGATCATAGCTTCTAATAGTTACATCTGTGTATTTGCCTCAAAGTTCCTATAGGAACAAGAATAGAAGCCACTGGGAGGTGAGCCCGAGCAGAATACTGATGATGTAAACATGGGAAGGGAAACAATGGGGTCATTCAGTGAAGAAGGAATGATGGAGCAAAGCTTGGGAGGAAAGATAACTATCAGTAAAGATGTTTGGAAAATGCAATATGAAAAGCTACTATTTCATAAGCATCCAAAAATATCATATGTAAATACATTTTTGCTGAAATAATTTATATTGATTTTCTTTGAAGACATATCACTTATATTCCAATAATCACAGTTCTCACACATGTCAATTATGTTCTCTTGACTTTAATACCAACTAACATAATTCTAAATATTTCCTAGATAACTTCTTAATGTGTATATATTATGTCAAAATTCCTTTTGAATTATTAGGAACGAAATGTCAAAACATATTCTAAATAAAGTTCAAACATTCTGAAGGAATCCTATATGATAAAATTATTATTCTCACTGAAGTATGTTAAATCTTTAATTTATCTAGGTGAATAACATAAATTTACTTGTCTTTTTAATAATATCTAGTTCAATATGGAAATATATAGAACATACTTCACAATATGGAAATATATGCAGAACATACTTCACAATCTGATGGAGGATTCTCATTGGCTAGTAAACAAACTGCCTGGCTCATTTAATGGGCCAGCCCTTAGGTGGGTGGAGTAGACAGAACAGGAAGAAGGAAGTGAGGTAGTTGGCTCAGTCAGCTCTCCTAAGTTAGGCAGACTGCCGTGCCTCTCCTCAGCCAGACGCAATCAAGTCAGCCACCAGATCAGACGTGCTGAATCTTTCCCGGTAAGACACCATTCGTGGTGTTACACAGATTATTAGAATAGGGTTAATCAAGATGTGAGTAAGAGGCTGAAACTAATGAGCCAGGCAGTGTTTAAAAGAATACAGTTTCCGTGTAATTATTTTCGGGCATAAGCTAGCCCGTGGCCGGAAGCCAGGTGGGATGAAAAGCAGGCCTGCACCTCATCACTACAACAATCTAAACATCTTTATCAAAGTTTTAAAAATGTTATTGTTACTATTACTATTATTATTATTAATTTTGTGTGTGTGTCCATGTGTGTATGTGCATGTGTGTTTTGGTGCCTGGGGAGGCCAGAGAAACACATGGGATTCCCTATAGTTTGGGTTACAGGTGGTTGAAACCAGCCTGATGTGGTTGCTAAGAACTGAGTTCTGGTTTTCTGATAGAGCAGCAAGTGCTCTTAAATACTGAACCACCTTTCCAGACCTATATTAAAATGTTTTGAAAGAAGAGAATAAGTTCATTGACATCATAATTTGCTATTTGTTTCTCTTGTGATTACTCTGCTAAACTTTAAAAGTGATAAATGAAATGGTAGAGACAAACTGGCATCAGCAAACTGGAATGATGGATAAGTAGTTTTTTAGAAAAAGGACATATAGCAATCCTGTTAAGGGGAAAATCTGAAAAATCAGTTTATTACCTTTTCTTTAATCAAGGGTCTTCTGTAGTTTAATACTAAGCCTGGGTTCTGAGGTAGTGGCCTCAGAGGTTGTCAGGAGCAAACCCGAAAGCTACAACTGCACTGACTGCAGCTATATTTTGCTTAATGATATGGAGTCAAAAGATGCTGAGAACCATTTCTCTGATGAGCAGTAGTCAATAAAAACATGTTCAAGACTATGAAGAATTCTGGTCTAGTGTGGAGACCAAAGACCAAGTTTTAGAGGGATTCATATGTTCTTTAATAATTTTGGTGAGTTTTGATATTCGATATTCTAAAATATGACCCAAAGAACTATGTCTTTTATCCACTCCTAAGAGTTATCCTCCTTAAAATATCTTGACATTCAATTAGAGATACCTAGGAAGAAGCTGGCTGAGCATGTGGGTCAGTAACTCAAGAAAATTAGAAGTTGTCTATGTTGCCAGGGTTACTGAGTAAAATAAATTCTCAAGCCAGTCAACTGTTTGAAATTCTCATTATCACACTCAGTGACCAGAGAATTTTTTTAATATAGAGTCAAAGAAGTGTATGTTAACTGACCACCGAGTCTAACATGAAAGCTGTGTTTTGTTCCGGCTGGCATGGTTTTCTCTGTCATGATAAACAGTGACTTCTTGCAGAAGGTATTGAGCATTAAAAGGGGAGTTATAATAAAATAAAAAATCCTAATTTATTAAGAGATATTTGGAAAAGCTCTTCTCAAAAAGCAGTGTAGAAACTTGCACCTGAAAATGAGTGGAAATTACAAAGTGAAAAAAGGCAGTAGATGTGATTGAGATGCCATGGGGTCAGCTTTTCAAGGAATAGGAAAGGATGTAATGGCTAGAGTAATGTGTAGACATTAGAGAGACTATCTTGCAGGGGAGGGTTTTAGAAATATTTTAGAATAAGAAATTATTGAAGTCTATGAGGAAATAAAGTGACCACAATTAAGTTCAGAGATAAGGGTAGAAAACTCCCTGAATGCAATCAGAATCGTACTAAAGTAGAGAGAATAATGGAGTTTGGTTGAAGATGGTGACAGGGAAAATAGAGAAAAAGAAGAAGAGTAGAGATATCACCTAGGGAATAGAATTAATAGTGGGACCTGATTTGCTAAATCAAGTTAATGTGTGAGGGTCATCATTGAGAACAGTATCCTGAAGGGGAAGGAAGGGATTGGCTAGCACATGTTTGTGTGATTTGAATGACCCTTGTGACATTATGTAGAGATGTTAGCCAGTAAGTACATGTGCTCTTAAGGAGAGAAGTCATGACTAAAGATATACATGTTTTTGCCAAGTGAACATGATTCAAATGAGAGAGATATGCAGTATGACATCCAGTTAATGGTTAACATTCTGGTATCTAGTGTCCTGCTTCACTGTGCAGCTGCCAAAGTGATAGAATACCTTCACAGTTCACCCCGTTCTCACAGTGTAGGAGTAGTTACCATAAACACATTAAAAAAAGATTTTAGGCCAGGCAGTGGTGGTGCATGCACTAACAGAGGCAGAGGTAGGTGGATCTCTGTGAGTTTTAGGTCAGCCTGATCTACAAGAGCTAGTTTCAGGATGGCCAGGACTGCTACAGAAAGAAACGCTGCCTCAAAGAACTTAAAAAAATAGGGTTTTAGATCTTTACTTCTATGTGTATGAATGTTTGTCTGCATGTTTGTATGTGTACCACATGTGTACAACACCCATGGAGATCAGAAAAGTCCATAAGGTCCTCTGGAACTGAAGTGATACACAGTTGGAGCCACCATATGGGTGCTGAGATCCGAACTCAGGTCTTCAGCAAGAGCCATAGGTGTTTTTAACTAATAAGCCATCTCTCTAGATCCTAACACACATACTTTCAATGTTTTTTTTTTAGTGGTAGACATAAATAAATTTTGTATTACAGTAATACAGTAGACCTCTCTTACAGCGCATTTAGTAGTTTAACCTAATCATTTGTCTTTATTTGTCTCCCATTTGCTTCTGAGGAGTACATTGTGTATTAAAATCACAAAAATAAGCCTATGAGAATTAAAATTTCTTAATTTGAATTTTCTACAAAATCAATGTGATTTAATATTTTATTGACTTGAAAAATATGTTGAAATTATGCTTTACTTGGGGGGAGAATAAGATAGAAACATAAGATACACATGTAAAGCAATTAGGGGACAGATTTATCACTCAAAGTGAAATAATTTATTAACTATCTTTGTTTCCTAGTGTGATTAAGTATCTCAGAAAGTTCTTTTTGTTATTTTTCTCTATCAAAAGACAATAATCTTATGTCTAAAAATGAGGGGAAAATTACATTGTTATAAGACTCAATGCTGTTATTATCGATTTAAAAATTTCCAGCCAAATCATCTGAAAGATATTAAAAATAAATTACCATCAGGCAGTTATCATAGGTAGATATCGTGCTGTCACCACAAGATAATGGATGAATGGCAGATGAAGCACACAGTTGAAGATGTGTTATTCTAGGTCCAGAGAATGCTTCCTGGTAAATCTAAACTGTCTAATTACACAGCAGAAATACTCACTGTGAGTAGGTTTGACTCACATCTGTCACTCAAGGTTGGACATTATCTGGTTTATTGAGATCTTACTAAGTAATTCAATTATTTCAGTTGTCAGTAGCCTCATCCTTAGTTAAGGCAATGGAATATTTGGTGTGCTTCTGAATACAAGAGTAGCTATAGGGCTGTGTGCTGTAGGTGTTTCTTGAAACCTTAGGCTTTTGTCAGCCCAATCGCTCTGAAATTCCCAACACTTCTCCTCTTACCCTCTTATTTACTGCATCAGATCCTTTAACCAGAAAGCAGCCATGCTCCTCTGGAGGAGTAATCGTAGAATAAACTTTTCTTACTCAAATTCTGATATTAAAATATTTTAGAAAAAGAACTTGTGTTTGATGTGGGATTCCCCTCTGTATGCTATGAATGTGTTTTATTACAATTGGTTAATAAAGAAGCTGTTTTGGCCAGTGGTGGTGGCGCACGCCTTTAATCTCAGCAGTTGGGAGGCAGAAACAGGCAGCTTTCTGTGAGTTTCAGGTCTATAAGAGCTAGTTCCAGGACAGGTTCCAAAAGCTACAGAGGAACCCTGTCTCAAAAAACCAAAAAAAAAAAAAAAAAAAAAAAAAAAAAAAAAAGAAAAAGAAAAAAAAAGCTGTTTTGGGCAGGATATAGGTAGGCAGGAAAACTAAATTGAATGCAGGGAGAAAGAAGGCAGAGTTAGGTAGACGCATGTAACTGCTGAAAGAGAAAGATGACTGAACCTTACCATTAAACCATGAGCCTTGTGGTAAAATATAAAATAATAGAAATGGGTTAATTTAAGATGTAAAAACTTGCTAGAAATATGCCTGAGTCATTGGCCAAACAGCGCTTTAATTAATATAGTTTTGTGTGATTATTCGGGTCTGGGTGGAAATGAAAAGAAACAAAAGTATAGCCCCCCGCTTGCATGTGAAAGACCTGGATAAATCCAGACCCTCCTAGCAGGAAGAAATAGAGCCAAAAATCTAAGCAGGGAGAGAAGAATCAGAAATCTAAGGATTAGCCAGTTCAGTTTCAGGAACTAGCTGAAGATAAAGTTAGATTGTAATCTTGAGTATAATCTTGAGAAACAGGGAGTTGCCCTCTTGTGATCATCACTGGTATTTTTGGAATTTTCTGTGACACCCTCCCTACCCCTTTCAGATTACTGGGCTGTGGTTTCTTCCTTTAAAAACCCCTTCTCCTGTCACTCGGGGTCGAACTCCTCCCCTGCGTGAGTTATGAATCTCGGTCCCAGTGCACTGGTACCTGTCAATAAACCTCATGTGATTGCAGCAAGCATGGTCGCTCGTGAGTTACTGGGGGGTGGGAGAAGTGTTATCCCACGACTTGAGTGAGAATCTCCCCACACCAGAGGTCTTTCATATGAACTTTTTGTTGTTGTTGTTGCTGCATGTTTTCATCATTAGGAATTTAGTAAATAACAATATTCCTCCTTGTAAAGCTTCATTGATATGTGGAGTGTGTGTGTGTGTGTGTGTGTGTGTGTGTGTGTGTGAGAGAGAGAGAGAGAGAGAGAGAGAGAGAGAGAGAGAGAGAGAGAGAGAGAGAGAGGAGGAAGGGAGAGAGGGAGGAGGAGGGAGGGAGGGAGGAGGGAGGGAGGGAGAGAATTAAAAAGTATTAATGAGGAGGGCAACAAAATAATGCGGTGAGAAGTGAAAAAGGTTTATTTAGATAATCATAAGATGTGGGCTCATGACAGATTTTAGGAAGAGAGTGACAATCACTGGGAAGTTTTACTGGAGGGATGTTTTAAGCAAAAAATATACAATTACACGGGAGCACAAGACTGTGTTGAGGTCAGGTTTAGATAGAACCAGACTAAAGCCCATGGACTTTTGGGCTAGAAGCGAGCATGTGGCACAATGATGGAGTTGAAGATAGATCAGAAAAACACTATTACTAGTACCGTGCTCTGAGTACACAGGATGTAAAAAAGCTCAACATTGCATATGCACTTTGAGGAGCATGGTAAATAAGTGTTTCGAAGGAGGTGTTTAAGAGAGTTCTGATGAAGCTTTGTCTCTATATAAAACCAATAATTTTTTTGTTTCTTCTTGTCAGTTGGTTTATGAGAATGTCTGGGGTAAAAAGTGTAGAAGTATATGTACTCATTGAGGTTAGAAAATCTAAGCAAATGTCTGCATACATGCTCATGTAATAGGGATTTTTACTATATTGTGACATGGTTAACTCCCAAGGCTTAGGAAGTCCTGATTTTATACTCAGGAAGTACTGGAAGTGTCTTTGTATTTTTGTTTGTTTGTTTTTAGTCTTCACCCTGCTAATCCTAAATGTAATATTTAACCAGTACAACTTACATTGTATCTAAAGAGATATGGCCCAGGAACCTTCATACATAATTCAAAATGATAGTGAATACTGCGGGCCAATGCTCTTATCCTGTAAAGGTATTTTTTTCTTGTACTTGTTTAATAAAATGCTGGTTGTCTTAGTAGCTAAGGCTTCTTATTAACTCTTATAACTTATATTAGCCTATAATATTTGTCTGTGTTAGCCACATGGCTTGGTACCTTTTCCAGTGTGGCAGTCACATTTTGCTTGTTCTGTGTCTGCCTTTCCTTGAGGCTGGGTGACGACTGCAGACTGACTCTTTCTCTGTGGGGAGCTGCTGTGAACCCCCAGATCCTGAATTTCTTGTAAACAACTTGTTTTCCCCTGATCTGAGTGCCTACAGCTGCTCTGGGCACGGAACCCTCAGGAGTTCCCTATGGCAGGGGAATGGTTTCTGGTGCGTTTGGCTGAGGCACGGCCATCCTTATATAAGCTGCCCCTGGACACAATAAAGGGGGCATTCTTAGGGCATTCTGGTATCAAGGATGACCCATGTTTCTGTCTGTGAGTCTGTGTTTGTTTCAATCTCCAGCCCCTTGCCTGATTCACGAACTATATGGTGGCACATAGAGCACAGACAGGTGTGGTGCACCGCATTTCTGTTCCCAGAATTCTTCTCTTCTCATTGCTCTGCCTCTACTTCCTGCCTGGCTACTGGTCAATTAGCATTTTATTAAATAAGTACGAGAAACAAATCTTTACAGGGTAAAATGTGAAAAACCTAGTTTTAGAACATTCGTTTGAGGCATCACACTGTGAGACCTTTGTGAGCTGAAACAAGGCAACCTTGAAAAGGGAGGGAGATGAGATAGATGTGTAAAAAAGGGTAGGCAGCCTATCTCAGAGCATCTGTCTAAGCATGAGTAGCAGGAGTTTTACAAGGAGAACAGAGGGTAAGAAATTATCAAAGAAGTAACGAGAAATTTCCATAAGATATGAAATATTTTCTTTTTAAACAATATTTATTTAAATGTATGTGTGTGTCTGTGTGCATGTGTCTGTGTGCATGTGTGTTTGGGTACCCACTAGAAGAAAGGTCAGATTCCTGGAGCTGGAGTTATACACAGTTTAGAACAGCCTGACATGAGGGCTAGAAACTGAGTGTGATTCCTTGGGAAGATCAGCAAGGGCTCTTAACTTCTGCATCATCTCTCCAGGCCCAGATGAAAACTTTTCTAACTAAATAGACCCAATAAACATTTATTATAATGAGGTGAATGGAAAAAGTTTGTAGACGTGTAAATCTATAAACTTCCTGGTTTCATTTTTCTCATGTTTGCCAATTTGAGTTTGGTCTTTCTGTTTACAATTTTGATTTTTCTTTTTTACTTTTTTCCTCCTTTTTTTTTTTTTTTTTTTTTTTTTTACTTTTTGAGGTGATCTTGCTCTGGCTGTCTTTCAGTTCTGGAATCAAAGGATTCCTCAGCAGTCTCCGAAAGTAGCCAAAGTAGCCAGGACTGCATGCAAATGTCTCAGCACCTGGCTTCTTCTCTTTTCTATGAAATAACTCCAACAAATGATCATGCCAAGTGCTTTGAATCCTAAAAACTTTCAAGCAAAAATATACTTGTCTACAAATGAACCAGAACTTGGTAGCTCATTGAAAAGTTTGAGCTCTTGAGTTTGACAAAATGTAACTCAGAATCATCAGAGGACACATCCCCGTTTTTGAATTCCATGTGCAATCCATCATTTGGGAGGAAGATCTGTGCCAAATGTCCACACTGAGAACATTGCTTAAATATCTTCTGTCATCAGATACTACCATAAACCAAGAAAAAAGATGCGAGTTTCTAGAAACATTCAGGACAAAATGGATGAGAGCAACACAGTGCATGTTGAGTACAATCAGCACAGCTTGATGGGAGAAAACAAAGCTTTAAGAATGGCACAACAACTTGTGTTGCAGAGGATGTGGGGAAAAGGGAACACTCCTCCATTGATGGTGGGAGTGCAAGCTGGCACAGCCCCTTTGGATATCAGTATGGCGATTTATCAGAAAATTAGGAAACAACCTTCCTCAACACCCAGCAATACCACTTTTGGTTATATACCCAAAGGATGCTCAATCGTAACCCAAGGACACTTGCTCAACTATGTTCATAGCAGCTTTGTTTGTCACAGTCAGTACCTGGGAACAACCTAAATGCCCCTTGACCAAAGAATGGGTAAGGAAAATGTGGTACATTTACACAATGGAGTACTACACAGCAGAAAAATGACATCTTGAGATTTGCAGGCAAATGGGTGGATCTAGAAAACATCATATTGAGTGAGGTAACCAAGACCCAGAAAGACAAATATCATATGTACTAACTCATAAGTGGCTCTTAGACATAAAACAAAGAAAACCAGCCCACAGTTCACAATCCCTGAGAACCTAGACAACATTGAGGACCCCGAGAGACATACATGGATCTAATCTACATGAGAGGTAGAAAAAGACAAAATCTTCTGAGTAAATTGGGAGCATGGGAACCATGGGAGAGTGTTGAAGGGGATAGGAAAGGGGGGGAGGGAGTGGAGAAAAATGTATAGCTTAATAAAAGCAATAAAAAAGAAATGAAATGTAAATGAGGAGTATCCAAGGTAAAGGAAACTTGGTAAAACAAATAAAGTGATGAAAAACAAAAAAAAAAATACTGCATCACTACATTAGTTTGGTAAACAGACATTATAACAGTTTTCTAAAGTCATTTATCTATACCTGTAGGTTACTGCATCTCTTAAACTTCAGAGAAGTTTCTTTGTGTAGTGAACTGTAATTAACTAGGAACTCACACTTGCTACAATTGCTAAGAGTGTCTGTGGAATGCTCAGTCACAAATAGGACATCAATGTTATACGCCCTCTGTCCCTGAGTCTTATAAACATCACGGAAGGGAGAGGTAGAAAGATTCTAAGATCTAGAGGTCAGGAAGGACAAGAGCACAATAGCATCTTTCAGCCATCGCAGGACCACTGCACTCTAGAATCCACAGTAGCTATGTTTGTCTGCACAGGATTTGCACAAGGCCTAGCCAATCAACAGTCAAGCACCAGTAGGTGAGGCACTATGGGCAGTTGATGACTTCTTGTGGAGATAGAGTCTGTAAAAGCATGGCCTTTTGGAGGCCAACCATGCTCCAGATCAACCGTGATCCATATTCATGGCAAAAAATATGATCAAAATACATTATATACATATATAAATATTTATTATATTTTAAAAATTTTAAATCATACAATATAGACATTGCTTGCTAATAATCAACTTTTAAATCCAATCAATTGATAGAATTAGGTGACTTCACATTTTGATTGTGTAAGTTAAGTATAAAGGTTGAGAAAGAAATCCAAGATAAAAGATTTGCTGTGGTACATAAAATGGCCTGGTACCATGCTGATGTGATAATGATATAAAGATAATAGAGAGCATATTATTTAGATAAAATGCCATGCTGTTCACTGTGAGATACTTATCTTTAATAATGAGAAAGCAGGTATTAATGCAAAGCTCATTAATTTGGCAATAAGCGCTAAAGCATATGGCCTAGAGATACAGATGTATTGATCAGCTCTAAAAGAGAAACAAAATCATTAAACTGCTTCTCTATGCATAACAAGATAGTAGACTGGGAAGGTGAAGGATTTTCAAAGATTATAAACCCTTTTATTATTTTAAATGTGTACCTTGAAAAGTAAACATAAAAAATATACTTAGCAAAACAATGTATAGCTTATGCAAACAAAAGCAAACTTACTAGTCCTATTTAATGCAAAAGTAAAAGGATTCCTTGATGGTTTGAACATGATTGTAGTTCACTTTTTATCTGTATATTATTATTAAGTCTTCTTAGGCATAATAAAACATTGCTTAATAAATAATTTTCTTCTCTGTATTCAAAGCAGGCTGTCCAGAAGCAATTATCATTATATAGTCCAGACATACTAGTGTGTAGCCTGCAGATACCAGTGCCCTTTCTTCTTAAAGTTGGAGCCACTGGAAGAGTTTTTCAGTCCACTCGCCCAGACTGTTGACTCAATTGGAATTATTGTGCTCTAAGAGTTCTTCCCTGTGCTTCTGTCTCTACACCTATTTCCTCCTAAAGTCAGTTATTTTCAGAAACACCTTTGGCAATGGCCAAACTTCTTTTCCATATGTTGTTGGAACACCAAAGAGTCCTGCAACATGTGTTCGTCTCCCTACTACACTGTATTCTTGCAGTTATACTGTTTTAGGATAGCAGGTAGTTCAGTTTTAGGATTTACAATGTCTATGCCTTTGCTAGGTTGATGTTCCAAGGTAATAACTGAACAAAACAACTCTCAGTCTTTAGTGTTTACCTTTCTTAGATAATAAAAGACTTACATATTGTTCAAAGATCTGGATTTTTCTCTTAATTATAAAAATGTATTTTAACTTAATATGATAGCTTACAGTAATTAAACTCTCCCCTATCACACAAGTACATAAATCAACATATCATACGATATAGAAATCTCATGAGGCCAATGTATTTTATCCTAGTGAATATACCTGATAAGTCCTGCATTGATATGATGGCCCTAAAATGACCTCAAAATTATACAGGGCTCTTATTAATAAGTGTGTTAGACTGCTTCATCTTCAGTCTTAAATCATAACTATATCTCTATCTATCTATCTATCTATCTATCTATCTATCTATCTATCTATCTCTACCTATCATTTATCTATCTATCTATCATCTATCTCTCTCTCTATATCTATCTATCTATCCATCTATCTATCATCTATCTATCTATCTATCTATCTATCTATCTATCTATCTATCTATCTATCTATCTATCTATCTGTCTACCTATCTCTATCATTTATCTATCATCTATCTATCTATCATCTATCTATCTATCTATCTATCTATCATCTATCTATCTATCTATCTATCTATCTATCTATCATCTATCTATCTATCTATCTATCATCTATCATCTATCTGTTTCAGATTTAATAAAAACCTCTCTGTAATTTTCCAGTATTTATAATCCCTTAATGTCAGTGTTCGTGGCCCCAACATAGAAACTATTTTTCCCTAACTGAACTGGTATGGAGGCACAAGAAATAATGAGACACAGTTTACACAGTCATATCGGAATGGCATCTCAGGCTTCATCCATTCCTGAAGATCTACCTGCATTTATTATTTAAACACCTTTTATCCCCCAGGTAAACCAAGGTGGATACAAATTAATATTATCTTTCTGGGGGATGCAGGACTACTCAAAACACCTGTAACTTATGTCACTAGCTTTGGAATCAACACCCCTCCCCAGGCAATCTACATAATAACAAAAGAGAAGGAGCCATATATCCTGAGTCTTTGTTAGGTGGCTAGCTTGTTTGGCAGGGTTGCAGCTGCCTTGGAAATTAAGCATGGCCAGAGAGCCTGCCTGTAAATATTTTGTATGAAATATGGGCCCACACCTTAATAAATTTAGAGTTGGCCCTTTGTTCGAACTCAGAAGTACCACTTAAGTATAATGTTAGAATGTTTCCTGTTCATTTAATTGATTCATTCCATAGACATGATGTAATGAAACTTCTGACTGTGAGTGTTCTGCCAAGTCCTGGACACATGAAGAAATGGAAAACGCCACTCTTAGAGTAAGGCAAGATATTGGGTACAAACAATATAGATTATTTGTATATTACTTAGGAAATGAATATGACCTACACAGGTAAATATTGATTTCTCTATTTTGCATATCATAAGATTCTAAGAAATGAGATGGCATGCCTATGAGTTAGAGATTCAGATACTTCCAAAGGCCTTGGTGATGACAGATTAAAGTTATTGTTATTCAGATTAAAACTTTAGCTGGAGAAATAGTGCATTTTTACAAGGATTGTCGGATTTCCAGTTCAACTCCAAAGGGCACACCTCGCCAAGATGAAGGCATTTTGTTGTTCAAGTGTAAGGCCACCAATATAGTTCGCTTTATTTTGATGACAAAGCATCTGGGTTCTGACTACTGAACTGCTAAATTTGCCTCGGCCGTTTTCATTTCCTCTGCAGTTTTGAAATTATGAATAACAGTCAGAGCAAAGCTTCAGTGGCTTGAAAGGACCCAGACGTGCTCTTTGGTTTAAAAAAAACTGTTTTGGAGATAAAGCTCCATTCTCATTGAAGAACATAGTGCAGTGATTTATGATTTTAAATACTTTATTCTGGAGGAATAATAAAAGTTACACCAAAGTAAAATACTCCCTTTTTCTATTATAATTTATATTTATTAGAAACTCTCCAGGAATACACCCATGTACACACACACACACACACACACACACACACACACACAAACACATACATTGTTATATAGGTCTAAAAAACCTATTCTGTAGATCAGTACTTGCTCATACTGTGAGAAAGTATTCAAGGTTAATATTTCTTTCAGTGGCAAACTTGACAGATTTCTTATCTTCAATGCCTTTTACCTTTTATCTTTAGACACATTTTTAATTCTTTCTTTACTGTTAACCAGAAAGGCACCCCAGACATATCATGGGGCAATAGCTTTATGGGTATTCTACTGACTTTGCCTCCTGAGTGTTGGAATTATAAGTATAAGTGTTCATGCTCAAACTAGAGTTTTCAATTTTGTAAGTACCAGGAATTTGTGCATTGTAGATGAAATGGAGATGGTTTTATAAATTCAGAAGTTGAGTCTCTTTAGGGTATGTTAATTTTATAACAACATTAGTTTTAGAACTCAGCATATAGTCAAGTTTGACATTCTTTGTAACCCCCAAATAATTTTCGTGCATTTATAAATTCATTAAATGTTCAATATTTCTGTGAAATTGTCCAGGATTGGCAGAGAAAATTCAGCTGAGATACTGAGCACAATCTGCTGTCTTCAGATTACATGAGTATAGCGTCTTTATTATTTTATTTTTATTTATATAGTCACATAAGTTTTAAAAAGTGGCTGTATTTATTTTAAATGAAAAATAGAAAAAAATTAAAGTTTTTAGCATCCCATACAATTTAAAGTCAGACAATAAACTGTTTTCACCAAATGTTTCCAATGGGAGAACTCAGTACATTTTGTAGTTTTCTTTCTGCAAACTGGTAGGCATTGCTCAGCAGTTCTTCCTGTTTGTCTTCAACAGGAAGCAGGAATTTGGTCAAAGCAGGGCTTTGAGAAAGGCAGACAAGAGCATTTGCTATTGGGAATATTCTTCAATAAGACAATAATACTCACCAACTAATCTGTATGAAATTTAACATCAAAACCCAGCTCTTCAAACTCTCAACAGAGGAATCTAAAATGGCTGAAAGACACTTAAAAAATGTTCAACATCTTTAGCCATCAGAGAAATGCAAATCAAAACAACTCTGAGATTCCATCTTAAATCTGTAAAAATGACCAAGATAAAAAACACTGATGATGACTTATGCTGGAGAGGATGTGGGGTAAAGGGCACACTCCTGCATTGCTGGTGGGAGTGCAAACTGGTACAGCTCCTTTGGATATCAGTATGGTTATTTCTCAGAAAATTAGGAAACAACCTTCCTCAAGACCTAGCTCTACCACTTTTGGGTATATACACAAAGGATGCGCAATCGTGACACAGGACATGTGCTCATCTGTGTTCATAGCAGCATTGTTTGTCATAGCCATAACTTGGAAACAACCTAAATGCCCCTTGACCAAAGAATGGATAAGGAAAATGTGGTTCATTTATACAATGAAGTATTACACAGCAGAAAAAAATGACATCTTGAGATTTGCAGGCAAATGGGTGGATCTAGAAAACATCATATTGAATAAGGTAACTCAGACCCAGAAAGACAAATATTATATGTACTCACTCATAAGTGGTTTTTAAACCTAAGGCAAAGAAAACCAGACTACAATTCACAATCCTAGAGAATCTAGACAACAATGAGAATGCTAAGAGAGACATACATGGATATAATCTACATGGGAGGTAGAAAAAGACAGGATCCCCTAAGCAAATTGGGAGCTGGAGACCATGGGAGAGGGTAAGAGAGGAGGAGAAATGAAGGAAGGGGAGCAGAGAAAAAATGTATAGCTCAATAAAATCAATAAAAATTTTAAAAAGTATAGAATCTAAGCCACATGTACCTCAAAAAGAAAAAAGAAACTCAGCTCTTTTTTTCTTGTCCTTTTTTTGGGGAGACAGGGAATATCATTTTAATCTTCCTGCATTCAACCTTCAAACTCCTCTTAAATCTTTCATGTGACATTCTGACCTCTTTTTTTTACAGAATCCACAGGGAAGTATTGAGGAAAACAGACTGTAAGTTCCACCAAAGAATATTTTTATGTTGAGTTATTTCTGGCAGATGTATCTTGCTTGAATTGTAGACTTGATACATTCTTTACATTAAGATTTTTGAAGAGTTGTGCTTTGAAAGCAAATGATAACAGAGCATGAGTCTACTTTTCATAACTTGTGTTTGTGTGTGTGTGTGCATGTGCATGCGTGTATGCTTGTGCATGTGTATGTGTGTGTGCGTGTACATGCAAGTCTGTGTGTGAGTGTGCATGTGTAAGTGTGTGTGAGTGTGCATGTACATGCAAGTGTATTTGCAAGTGTGCATGTGTGCATGCATGTGTGCGTGTGCATGCATGTGTGTGTGTGTATGTGTGTGTGTGTAGAAGTCTCTAAGGGAAGTCACTCAGCTATTTTTGAATAACTGGAAAACATGTACTTTTACGTTTATCAATTTTGTTTCTAAAACCAACAATATTGGAAAGAAACTCTTAATTTCATGGTAAAAATAAAATAAAACCTATCCTCAGGCTGGGAAAATAGCTCAACTAGTAAAATTATTTGCCTTGACTTTCCTGTCCAAAGTCATGCGTAAATGCTGTGCTTGGTGGTCCACTTTGCAAGTCCAGCATAGGAGAAGTAGGCGAGCAGATCCTGAGGTCTGTTGGCCAGCCAGTCTTACCTCAGCAGCAAGTCCCAGTGAGCATACTACCTCACAAAAACTGTAATAAGACTGATGTTTCATGAGGAATATCACCAGGAGACTTCCACGTGTGTAATCCTCAGACACACACATATGAACAAATACACAATTTATTCCAACATAATGTTAATGTTACAGTTAATTAAAAACTTTAATTTTTAAAACAAAACACTTTACATTTAGTAAGGATTTTAGAATCCCCCACTAAAGCAGTCTACCGTGTCATTCTTAAGTCACAATGTCTTCATGCTTCTCTGTTATTTCCTTATGAAGTGTAACCTTAATAAAATACTTCAGAAGAATGAATGCAATTGTATTTTTATTAGCTTTCAAAATTTTTCAAAAAGTGAAATATAATATTTGTGACTAAAAGAGAGGTATAAACAAAGCTAAAGACAACACTGACTTCATTAATTGTTTTACACCTTCACATCTTGATTTATTGTTTATCAATATGCATGGATCTCTCCCATTTGTTTTAAAATCCCACAGAATGAATCTTATTTCTATTTAACCACAGACATTAAACTACTTTTGCTTTCTTCACAGTTTTTAAAGCTAATTCAACAAACACCTTTCTTTTGATTAAATGCCCTGAAGTTTATACAACTAGTTTTTTAAATCTTGCACTATATCTTTGTTGGAGGGTTGATAGGATTTCTTAAAGTTTCATGTGTGTGTGTGTGTGTGTGTGTGTACATATAAATATGCATATTTTTTGTATGCATGAGCAGCTCATGTATGGTGGTTCTGTTGAACTTGTCCATATTGGGTTTCATTGTCTAAGCTGATATGAACAACTGACCAAGTCTCTTTATATACATATATTTGTATGTATGCATGTATATATATATTTGTGATTATATACATAATATATATGTGTGTGTGTGATTATAGTCACTTCCTATTATGCTTTTTACCCCCTCTTCATTTCCTTCGGAATCTCCATTTCTCTCCAGCTAGTCCTCCAGCAGGTACATAATTGAAAAATATGATACCTTTTCCAGCAGTGGTTACTATCAACAGTTCCTCACAGGAAAGTATGGATGGAAATTATAGGCATTTCCTCTATCCCTAATGGGATATTGAAGGAACAATCTTGTACAGGTTTCTGGGATGGCAATGACTGTTCTATATCTAAGTGGCAGTGTTTTATAGTACTCCACCCCACACTCTAATTCTCACAGACAAAAAGAAATCACGTAAATGAGCAGGAATCTGAACCCTTGGTTGTCAGCATTCATGGTACTGGAAGGTGCTGTGCAGTATGTTGTGGGAGAAAACTCACCAATTTCACCCAGCTTTACTTGATACGTACTTGTTACAATTGAGAAAGGCCCATTGCTGCAATAGTTACATGACTATAGTGGGAATAATGAACTGCTTTGTGATTGTATTAAAGGTCTTCTCCACACAAAAGAAAACATATCTGATGCTATAAATGTAGACAAAACCCACTAGACACTTAACTGATTTAATTTCTCATAATAATACACTGCATAAAGTTTACTCCAAGTTGACTTAATTACTATGTGAATTCATATTCTATTATCTCCATTCATTGCTTGCACCAAATATTCAATCTCCTGAAGTTTCAATTCCAGTTGCACAGAATTGACTCCTAGATGTGAATTTTTAAATATTTATTCAAATCATGTAAAATTGTAAGGTTCTATTTCCTTTTGACCCATGGTGATTGCTCCTGTTCTATAAAACGAATTCATTGACTGCTGTCTAAAGCTGTCAAGTTGATTGCTTACTACATCCTGATCATGAGTTTCTTACATAACATGATGGTTTCTACTCATGGGAGTTAATCTAAGTCACAGAAACTAAAGTGAATGCCAATTGTCAGATTTTCTTCTAAGTTAGAAGACACCAAAATTCTCAAAAAGTGATGCAATATATCACTTGATGCACTGGGAAATCAGAATTGATGTTGGCTGTAGTATTGGGACACATTTCTGTTGTAGGACAACATGCATAATCAGTATACAAAAATAGACTTAAAATTCAAAGAAAATGAAAATATATCTTACATGTGGTTTTGTTTTTGTAACCCTACCTTTGCTAAAGCTGCAAAGAGGGAAGGGCCTTCTTACCGCACAGACTGTTGCTGCCTTGTTTCTTCAGCTCCAGATTCAACGCCATTCCTTAGTGCTCTGGTACTGCCTCTCTGGAATACTGATTTTTGAAGTGTTTCATTTTACCTTTCCCCTGTCTTTTGTCCTAGTTGGTTCACTCCAATTTGCAATCCAGTTTTAGTTCTCAGTCTGGGAAGAAAAATAT